>NC_081407.1:491620212-491947712 GCF_030272615.1 Cryptomeria japonica | reverse complement strand
ATGTTTCACCTAAGGCAAACTCCTATTCCCAACCTATTTCCCTTCTCTACTATGCATAAAAACATGTATGAAGTTGCGATCTTTAGAATTGGCTTTATTTACAATGACGAATTCATGACCCATTGGAATGCAAAAAGTGTGAAGGACCAGGATGACCGTCACTACAGTCCTAAGAAATCAATCCATCTCCTTCTAGAACAAGTTTGAATACATTTATATTCCTTAGATCTAGGTTTGTGGCTTGATCCGACAACTGTAGTTCACTGTTCATGCATTTTTAAATCAATTTTTGCACATTTACCCTAATTTCAACATTTTCACAATTCAATTTAAAAGAGGGAAATCAATTCAATTCAAATCTAGTAGATACAATAGAATTATCAGCCATTATCCTTTCTATTTTGTGGCTAGATCCATTGGGTTTACTTCCCTCTTTAATGTATTGGTCCCCAAGTAAAAATTAGTGGCTTCTTCCTTCCATGGTGGAAACCTTAATTTTTCACCATTACATTTTGGTGAACCCGACTGCTTAAACCTGTAATTCTGATTTATGTTCTTAGATCTGAGTGTTTATGCAATTACAAATTCAAATTTACATTTGCAAGTTTAATTTTTTATTGAATTTAAAAAATTTAGAGGTTAAATTCACAGAAAACCTAATTTTTAATCCTAAAATTGAGCTTGTGGGTTGTCTAATTTGGATTTGTTATTTCAGATCTGATTATTCATTAATTTAAATTTCAAATTTTCCCTCCTAGATCTCATATTCAAACTGAATTACATAAATTTAGTGGTTGAATTTATAAAAACCCTAATTTATAATTCTAAAATTTATCATGTGGATTGCACAATTTTTAGATCTAATCTTTATGAATGTTATGCTATGATCTAGATGCATTTATCTTTAAAATTCACAAATCAAAATTCTTAATTAATTGGTTGTTAATCAATCATTTTTTTTCACAAAATTTGTATTGCTTAATCATAATTTTAAAATTCAAATTCAAATTTCTCTCATTTATGCATGAGTTTTACTACTATTAGTCCTACCTATAATATTCCTGTGAGAAGAAGTTGTAGAATTAAGGCTTCCCAAGGTCTAATTACTAAGGATATGGAGCCTAATTTGGATAACTAGTTTAATGAGAATGTGGGTGGTTGTTCTATTCTAACAATTGATGTTATGTATCCTCATTCTTTACATAATTGTCATGATGAGGGTGAATTACTAACTAAGGTTTACGTTGACCAATTGGAGAAGATTTACAGTGAATTTAAAAATCTTCAACAATGCATGAGTCAACAATACCCCAAAAGTGAGGCTATCCCATTGATTGAAGGATTAAAAAGAATAGTTCAAGGTGATAAAGTGTTGATTTGTTGCGTGGCCTTGCTCATATTATTGATACTAATATTATGCCTTTGAAAAGTTGTGTTGAAGTCCTTGGCTACACTCAACCTCCTAGTCAAGTTAATCATTATATTCCTATGACTACTTCTATGAGTAGTGTGCCTACTTTCAAATCTAATATCATGGATAATTCCACACAAAATTTTATTCCTACACATGTAAGTTAAGGGGGCAACATTGCTAATCAAAATTATTTTCCCTCCTTCAGTGAGTCTTCCATTTGTCACCCAATCATCTCCCATACCTACCTATCATAATATCCCACCTCCTTATTTTCAACCTCCTCCTTAATTTAACAATGTTACTCCTCCATCCCAATCCAACATGTCTAATTTCAATCCATCTACCGAAGCAACCATTAATATCCTAGCTCAAACTATATCATCCTTGCAATAATAAATAGCTTCTATAAACCAATCCAAGTTTAATGGGCCCACATTTGATGTAGTGAGCCCATTATCTAACGATATTGTTCATGATGTACCCCCTAAACATGTGAAAGTCTCTCAATTGGACCTTTATAATATAAGATGTGATCCTTTGACTGATGTGAAAACATTTCAAAATTTGTGTAGTGATTTTGCTCATGACCAAAGACTTTTGGCTAAATTTTTTACTAGAACATTTAGAGATAAATCTTTGCAATGATATTGTTCTTTTCCTCCTTATTAAATTACATAATTTAAATAATTGGCTAATTCTTTCATTCAAAAATGTCACAGTAATTGGTCCTAAGATTACTTTGGCTGATTTGATTCATTGTAAGCAAGGTGTTAAAGAAAAAGTCACTGATTTCATTTTTAGATATAAGCATTTGTATTCTCACATTTCTCATCTTATGCCTAATCAAGATGTTCAAATAATATTTATTTCTAATTTGTGAAAAGACATTAGAGATAAGATTTTATTTTCTAAATTGACTTCCTTTACACAGTTGTGCACAGTGCTTCATAACTATTAGCTTCAAGTGAGTTGATTTGAACAATCTTATTCAATGTCTCTAGTTGATAAGAATGAAAGTGCTTAAAAATATTTTACAAATTTTAAACCAAACAATGGATTCATAAAATTCGATGACAACAACATTACTCGGGTAGTAGCCATGACAATAGGTGTGTGTCCTTCATCCAAGTATTTTAGAAAAGAATTTGCTCCTCTTTCTTAATCTTTGCATAGCATTATGACAATTATTGAACAAAAATATGTTGAAACTTCCTCCCATCAAATGAATTGACACATCCAAACCTTTTCCACCTTATCACGATTCAAAATATTTTTGCCAATGTCATCATCAACCCGATCATGACACTAAAAAGTCTTATTCCCTAAGGAGTAAAATTCAATACCTTATTGATACCAATACCATATCTATAGTTGGTGTGAATGACAAAAGAAATAAATCCATAGCCCCTCCAAATCAAAACTTCTAAATCTTTACTAATCCTTTTCCTTCTCATTCTACTAATGTGATTGAGTCCAAACACCTTGCCAAATTTCTCTTAATGATCTTGGCCTTGAGTCTAATTATGTGTTGAATCTTATTGATAAATATAAACCTCCTAAGGACCTATGCATTACCTTTGATCTTAGTGAGATTATTGAAGCACTTGATGGCCCACTATATATCATTTTGCAGATCAAAGACATACTCTCATGAGGGGTGCTCATAGATATAACATGTATGATGAATGTGATAACTAAAGAATATCTTTATACCTTAAAATTACATCAAGTAACATATGATAAATCTGATGTAGTGATTAAGATCATTGATGGTTTCTCTTGTCCCACTATTGGCTCTATTACTCTTCCTATTAAGGTTGGTACTAAGTGTTTAGATGTCATTTTTTCTATCATTCCTATATCGGATCAATTTTGTGTGAAGTTGGGATATCCTTGGCTCTCTTCCATGAAAGCTATTCCTTCTACTATTCATAAGTATTTGAAATTCTATCTCAATGAAAAAACTATAACAATTAATAATAACATGTACCAACCCATGTTGATGTGTGGAGATGTTAATCTTGATTACTTTTAGTCTAAAAAAATTGAGCCTCTTAAGCCTCAGAGTGATGCTCTTTTTCAATCCTATCAAAAGTGGAAGAATGAGATGCTTTTATCCTTGAGTGAGCCTAGAGATCCTAAACCCATTCCTCTTCTTCATGATAGACCTATTCCTCCTCCTCATGATGGACTTGGTCTCCTTCCTAAACCCTCTATTCCTCATTTATATGTTGTAGTTCTGCCTCCTACATCTTACAAAGGGAAGCACCTAAGATCTCCTATCTTTCAACCTAAAAAACCTTCTCCCATGTATCCTTCTTTAAAGGAAGAGAAAAATCCTATTCTTGTTGATCCTAAACCTTCACAACCCTTGATTAAAACTAAAAGAAACTATTGTGCAAGAGAATTCCAATAGAGACATTGTGCCAAGGCTCATGAACTTGCTTCTCAACCCATTTCCTCCCCAAAGACTTCAAATGTTAACATGATCCCATTTGTCTAGCTTTCGCTTAACCCTAGGGAGGAAGTTAAACCTTAATCTCCAAGATATTAAATTATTAAGAAAAATGATGGTTCATGTTCTATTACAATTAAAGATCCTATTTTTATTAATATTAATGAAGAGATGGATGAAAATTATGTTCATGCTAACAATATTGATGATAATGATTCCAATGATGAATACGAATATGTTCACGTTGATGTTGACAATCATTTATCTAAACAATTTTCACAAGCATTAATCCTAGCTCCTAGTAGTAGACAAAGTGATCCATCATTAGAGCATGGTCCTTGTTTAGAACTTGTGGTAGCTCCATCTACCATTCTTGAAGTTTTTCCTCTTGCATTTTGTCCACCTTCCCAAAACAATGTTGAGCAAGATAATGAGGTGAATGACTTGCTTGATTAGCTTCATTTGTGTCATAGACTCTCTCTCTCTCTCTCTCTCTCTCTCTCTCTATATATATATATATATATATATATATATATATATAGACCCCCTCTCTTATTTATTTGTAACCTTATTCTATTTGTTTCTCAATTTTCTATTTGTTGTCCCCAACATTGTCTACTTAAAGATGATGCAAAGCATTGAGTGTTGAATGCCCAGACAAATTGTAAAAGTTGCAAAAGTTGCTCATAGCAACTTTGCAACATTTTCAAACAACAACGGCTAGTTGGTTGACACATTCTATTGTGAGCATATATAAATACCCCAAGGCCAATATAAGGCTTGGAAAGACTTATGATAATCGGTTTTTGAAGGTGGTTGAAGAAATAAAGCAAATAGACAAGTTTTGGTTTCCCATTTGGTGTGTTCTACCGAGTTATGTTGTTCTTTGCAAGCTTGTACTACCTGCATGGATTGAGAATCCAAAAAAAAGATCATGGATTGTTAGATTGGTATCTTACCTTCTTTTTTTTTTTGATTTGGAGTCTTGCAGTGTTGTAGTTTGTAAATAAACTTCATTTTATTGTAAGTGAGTTCAAAGGTCCTAAAAACCAAGGTTTTGAGAGAAAAATGGCTCCAACCTAACATTCCATGGTGGATATCCTCTCTGAAACCTTGTGTAATGTTAGGTTGTTATGTATACTATGTTTTCTTTTTGGTTTTGAGTCAGGGGAAGTTAAATCAAAGATTTGCCACCATACCCTAGGCTTGGTGCATTGAGTTGGCAAGCATTAGGAATCATGGATAACAGGCCCTAATTGGGTGAATCTGGTGGATGGAGGTGAAGTATGATTGGAATGGAATTCCATATGGAAGAAACAACCCTAAACTATCATCAATTCACTCAGGAAAATGGACCGATGAAGGAGTTTTAACCAATCCCTACTTTCTAGGCCTAGGAAGGGGCAATTAGGCCTAATTAACTGGTAAGGGGTAGATATGTTAATGACAAAACCCACCTCTAGTTTTGAGATATTGTACATAAACCCAAAAAGGGTGTTTGGAATGTAAAAGAGTTCACAGGGTTGTTAATGAAGTTTAGTAGATAAATGCAAAATACCCTAATGACAGGGCTACTAGAAATTAGGTCTCCAGTTAGGCCTAAAAGTGTAGTTTGTTTGAAAAACTTGTTACCGATAAAGGTAAAATCTCTTGAGAAAGGGATAGGGTTAGGAATCCATCCAAAATCATCCATCCTTATGTGTGTAGTGTGGGGAATGAAGATCTTGTGTTAGAGGGGTTCAACTCTCAGGTTGAGTGTGAAAGGGAGTGGGAAAAACAAGGTCTCCTAACTAAGAAAATGGAACTCACACAACAACAAGTGCTTATTCTAGTCTAAGGACCTTGGGAAGGTCAGAGAGAGTAAGTCTGGTAGACCATTGGAGGGTGTGAGGTGTAGAATCATTGGATGGTTCTTGTGTAGCTTGGAGAAGATACCTAGACAAAGTAGCACAAACTAATGAGAGACAATCCACTCTACATCAGATTGGTATCAGAGCCAATTGATTGAACAAAGTGGTGTATGTCAGACCCAAATGTAGAGTCAGAAGCCAAAATCATGCCACCAAAGGCAATGAGCCAAGAGGCCATCGGGAAGTTGGTCCAAGACATGCTTAATGAAGTCCGGGAGCAAGAAACCAAGAAAGGAAAGGGTAAAGTCACTGAATGGGGTGATGAAACTAATGATGAAGATGCAGATATGATGAGAGTCATAACAAAAAATAAGGAGTTGGACAAAGATCAATAGATCTTCTTGGATTCCCTCAAGTCACTCAATAAAGACAACATAGAAGGTTTAGCTATCTTCAATGGAAGCCTAAATGGAGAAGAGTTACTGGATTGGATAGAAGCCTTGAACAATCATTTTGAATACAAGGAAGTTGTAGAAGAAAAGAGGGTCAATTTGGCTAAGTAAAGATTGAAGGGATCAACCCTAGTGTGGTGGAACATGATGCAAGAAGAAAGAGAACAATCCAGGAGGAAGAAGATCACCTCTTGGGAGAGAATGAAGATCAAGATTAAAACTCAATTCCTACCTATAGATTATGAGGTGCAGATGCACAAGAAGTTGTAGAATTTGAAACAAAGAGAAATGGATGTGAGTACCTATACAGAGGATTTCAACAAACTTACCTTAAGAGCTAGGAAGAAAGAGGAAGAAGTAGAGAAGGTTGAAAGGTACTTAAATGGCCTTAGACAAAACATTCAAGATGAGATAATCATGATAGCACCTGACATAGTCCATAAATGCTTTCAGTTAGCCTTGACAACAAAAGATAAGATCAAAAGGAAAGGTAAACATAATCAAAGGGGCAGAGGTGACAAAGGTTACAGAGGAAGAGGCACCTTTGGAAGGGGTTATAATCACAACAAGAATAAAGAAGGAAATCAATCAGAGGCAGTGGTGATAACTCTAACAAAGGAGGATAGTTTACAGGCAACTCTAGAGGGAGAAATAGCTATAGAGGTAGATTTGGCAATTTGGGAAGAGCAATCACATTCTTCACTAGAAAATTCTACCATTTTCATCAAGTGGGGCATACCATGAGTTGGTGTCCTGAAAAAGACTTCAAGCTCCCACATGGGAGACAAGAGAACTTAGTTGGTACAAGAAGAAGAATGTGTTGGGATCCAGGAACATTGAGAGGGGGGGGGGTGTGAATCAGTGTTATGCCGGTAAGATATGATTTTCACCCTTTTATAACATACACATATAAACCAGTAACTGAAGAAAAATATAGCTTGAAGCAAATAAACCATCCACATAAATTAACACCATAACAAACAAAATTTATACGTGGAAAACCTTAAAGAGGAAAAACCACGGTGGGATTTGTGACCCACAATATCAGTTCACTGGCCATATGAAATGATATTATATAAAATGGGGGCATGCACATGTAGGAAGGTACACTGCTCACCACAAAAAGAGTCTCACTGACTACAAGCTTCTGCTAAAATAAAAAAAAATAATAAACTCACAAAATGCATCTGCTATGCCAAAAAGAGTTCCAGTTATAGTTCTGCTCTGTACCGATTCATAAACCCTGAACACTTCTACCAGTATCTCTTCTCCTCCAAAAATTATTTCCAAACTATCTATAGATCATTACGTGATATAAAATTTGCATACAAATGATCTACATACATGTACTTTGCATTATACAGTTCTTCTATATTCTCCTATGTCACCATATTCAAAATGACCTAGCAGACTGACCTATATACCCTTACAAACAATAAGCCTTATGTCAGCTTGCAGAGTATTACAAAAGATATACAATTTCAGCTTTATACAATAAAATGACTTTACAAATAAAACTTCCTTCGGGTCCAAGCCTGATTTCAGCTTTATTGAAGTGTTGGATGTCGGTGCCAGTGCCGATGTAACCTTGGATTCTCCAATGCTGGTATCTACCGGTGAATGCCTCCTAGTGTCAGTGTATGTTGGTGTAAGCTTCCTTATGAATCTTGTTGCCATGTTGTGATGTTGCCATGTTTCCATCAATGACAACATATGAATCCAATGAGTGTCAATTGCCAACAATCTCCCCCTTTGATATTGATGGCAACACTCATGTGAAAAATGGATTCCTTGTTGGTTCAACCTGAAGTATGTTTCCCCTGAGCAATACACTCCTTCATGATATCCTTCCCATATTTTTATCTAATATTTTCACATTATATATACTCCCCCTTTGACATCAATACTAAAGACCGATGAAATAATTGAAAGAATTAATAAATACAGATTACTTTACCAGAGCTTGACCAATTTCAAAATTTTTGGGTAAGCCTTTTCTAGGAACTGTAAATATGTATCCCAGATGGATCTGAAGGTTTCAAATATGGATACAAGTCCACTCAATAAGTGTGCAAATTTTTCCTTCTCCTTGACTTCTGCCGGTATGGGCTTAGCAATCATATCCATACATTCCCTCTTATATACACCGAGTGAATCCAATATTGGACTCACCAGTCCTCTAAGACTTCTTGCTCTTTGAATGATCTTGTCTCTTTCCTTTTCAAAAGAAAAAATTTGGTTCTCCAAGGACAAAATTTGTCCATCAATAGATGTTCTTAGTGAGGTTAATGCATTAGAAGAATTTGTAATATTGGCAACTTTAACATGTAATTCCTTTAATCTACTATCTACATTTGATGTAAGAGTTTCTATGTTACAATAGACCCTATAGATATTTGTACACTATTTTAAACAATTCTCAATAAGAATCAATTTTCCTTCAATTTTCTTCTTCTTTGTTTCAATAATTTGATCAAAAACAACTCTCTTAGCCATAGTAAATCTCTCAAGTGTCTGTCGGTCTAAAATTTGCTGCAAAGATTGAAAGTTGTTAGATATATGCTCAGTTAATACCTTAAGCTTGAATTAGTCTATGCAAAACTGTGATTGAGTGATCTATTATTCCTTTATCTACCGATCCCTCCTTTATTAGTTTCTGAGTAGCCATCATCATTAACTCAGTAGGACTCATCTCAACGATTGATTTCTTCTCAACTTGAGAAGTGTCAATTGCCAAAACCTTTGTCGGGGAATAAATATTAACCTTCAGTATTGTGTGTGTGAAAAGTGGAATAAGGATATGTATCTACAAGACACAACACTTCAATTTAGTCATTACATGTATGGTTAGTCAGATATAAGCATGAATAATGAAACCATAAAAAATTGACCAATTGCCTTCTAAACGATGCGAGTATAAGATTGCTCTTAGATTTTTATAAGCAATACTAGTGACTAGACTACACCAAGATGAAGGATTTAATCTATATGGGCATGATATTAAGCTAAAAATGGATGCAAGATGGATGAATAATTCAAGCAATAATGGATAGAACTAAAATATGGATGCAAATAATCTAAAAAGCACAATATATTCAATGACTCCAGAGCAAAATTAGCGTAATAATAATAAATCTCCAAGCGTATTCTCAAAAATCTCTGGGGGGTTTGGAATGAGAGCTGAAGACTGAATTTATAGAGAATTATAAGAGAGATGATGAAGAAGCTCAATTTAGGATTAATTGAAAATAATTGAGAAATCAGGTTTGGTTAACCTTGAGATAGATTCCAATTATAGTTTAATTGAAATGCATTTAAATAAGAAGTTCAAGTTGCATTGGAAAATAAGATTTAATTAATTCCATGCACTTGTGATAAAAATAGATAATTCTTTGATTTATTCAAGAAAAGAGTCTTTTTAATGCAACTGAACTTCTTTTTCTGAAAAGCTTTGAGTTCCAATTTAAGAAAATAATTCAATAATTCAATTAATTGATTTTCTGATTTCAAGTTCTAAATTTAGAAAAAGAAATAATATCTCAAGTTTGATTTCTCTCTCAATTCAATTCTTTTATTTAATTTTCAATTCAACTCTTGCTATGTAATTAATTCTTCTTTTGTAATAAATTAATTCCTTTTTTGCATGATTAAATGGCAATTTATTAATTAATTAAATATGCTAGGATATTTAATAAATTAAAATAGAATAATTGATCAAAAATGATTTTCTTTGAATGATTAAATTAATTAAATAAATATTTAATTAATATTGAGTCATCGACTTGCCATGTGACATTTGATAATTAAAGAATTAATAATGTGCTCAAGATTGATTTAATTACCTTTGGTTAGGACCTTGGTGATGTTGTAGAGATTAGGGGCCCATGGTTTAGGTGACCAATTTTAGGGTATTATAGGTATATTCTCAGTTCCCTTTTCCTTATCCTCCTTAGCACTTGTGGATTTGCCACTTGGTGCAGTATTTATTACTGTCAGTGGAGTATTATCCACAATATTGTCAGTACCCTGTACATTGCCTTGTTCAAAATTTATTTCTGTCAGTATTGACTGAACACTCTCCTTTATTGTCAGTGGTGTCTGTATACTTATAGTTACTACGAGTTTATTCAAAATTGGGGTTGAACTATCCAAAATACCTTTCCCTTTAGATCTGTCCGAGATGGTGGAAGTTGTTTCTTTTACAAATTCTTCTTGGGAGGTGAGAAAATTAGGATTCTTTTGGAAGAATTTGGTCCAACCATCTTTGGTCTCATTTACTACCTCATTTACCCTGCCCATCATTAGGCTTATTTGTCAGGGCTTGCTACTAAAAATTGTTCTATTAGCAACATCTATGCATCTTTTCATTTCCTCATTGTTTATTGATCCACACATACCCAAAAGTTCTACTTCCTTAATTTCTATATCCCTCTTGACTACATCAAGTCTTCTAGCATCTAATTTATTGTACAGTGATAGAGGAATTTCCTTCAAAAATTTTACTAAACTTTCTTATATATATATATATATATATATATATATATGTAACAAAATTGCCACTTCAATCTCATTCTGCTCATTATCCTCTAAATCTTCATAATAAATGGATACATTTTTCAAAATTCCATCCTTGATAATTTAATCAATCAATTCAACATAGGTCATTGTAGCCTTGCTAGATTTAGTACCATCATCATTCTTATTCTTCTTCTTGTGGGTTGTTGGAGTGGATGTGACTGGTTTCCTCTTTTGAAAAGGTTTCCTTACCGGAGGTGGGGGTGCAGTAGGTTTTGTTACTTTTCTCACAAGCTTCCTCCTTGGCTCCACCTTCTTCTCCTCTACCGAAGGCTAGTCATCTTTCTTTCTTTGTACTCTTCTGAATGCTATAGGTTCATTATCCTCTGGATCAAAGTCAAAAGTGATAGAAGAAATGAAAGTTTCAGGCCTCTTTGCCTCAGGAACACTAATCATTGTCGGTTCCTTTGCCAGTTTGGATCCAAAACCCAGTTGAGTGTCTATCTTATGAACTACATCCTGTATATATGTAGACATCTTGTCTATTTTCTTCTCTCTTATTTTCTTTTCAAAGCCAATTTTGACTTCAAGAGCCTTTTCTTCAGCAGTACCAAAGTGTTGTTTTATCATCTAATGCAGTTTCAAGAAACATTTTTGCATAGATTTCAAAAATGCTATCATCCACTTCATATCAAAGCTCAGTAATCCATATAATCCTAGGTTCTACTGCCTCCATAAGAGTTTCATCAGTTTTCACCATAAAACAGATATCAGTGGAGTACTTCTCCACAATGTGCTTTGATATTCTTTCCTTTTGTCTCATGTTTTCCTGAAATGTTTTGAAATAACCCCAAATATTTTCATCCCTGTCGGTACCAAGACCAGTGATTGCTTCCTTGATTTGCATACCTACCGGTATGTCATGAGCCTAATGCTTCTTCCCTAGACTAGGTAGCTCATTCATGAAGTAAAGTATTAAACAAACAATGATATTTCCAAACCTAAAAGTTCCTTTCTTAACACTCTTAATCTTTCCAAGATTCAACATTAGTTCACTTCTCAGTCATTCACATAAATCATGCTTCTCATTATTCTTTAACATTTGATAAGCAACATGGATGGTGGAACTACCAACAGAGTTCAATCAACTAGATTGAGTTACCTTATAGCCAATTATCATGCTAGCAAATTTCACATCTAAGTCCTTGATGGTGCTGACTCTCATAGATCTTCCATCATGGGTTGTGCCGGTGAGCTTTTCAACCGCAGTGGTGGAAATATTCTTGCCAAGTTCTTGTTTGACTTTGGGTAAGTCGATGACTACTGGAATTGCTTCCTTTGTGATCATGTGGGGCCTATCCAACCAAATGAACTCATTGTGAACCCTACTCAGAACATATCTGATCACCTCATCTTTGAATTCCGGTATGTATAGAATACTGGTTAACCCTAGATCCTTGATGATCTTATATTCCATTTTGATTGTTTCGGTGTCTCCCAGTATCAAAAATTGATACATTCCCTTAATCTCTTTTGTACTTAGATCCTCCAAGGTGTAGTGAATATATGCCCTTACATCTTCAACATACATTACGCCCTCGGGAACCCTAGAGAATGCGCTCGCAGATTCTTCTTTCTTAGCTATCTGGGGAACTTCCTTGAAAATGGGTCTCAGCCTATCCTTAACTTCAACAATGGTGGGATTTGAAATGAAAGTAGGAGTAGATGATCCAAATGCCATTTTGAAGAAATACCTGAAAAATGATCACCGGTGTTAAGATTTTGATTGCTTCTCTGATAATTGCTGGAAATCCTTTCAAAATGCTTTTGCTTGTTCTTAATCGCCTGAAATTTGCCTTTTCTTTGCTCTGGATTTCTTGAATTCTAGGTGAGTGAAAATGAATTCACTTTCTCCTTTTATCAGCAAGTAAACCCTAATCCTTCACTATCATAAATGCTTCATGATGTACCCTACCACATGTCAGTTTCACAATTTATGCCAGGTAATCCTTCATCAATGATTAGGACAACTCTACAGATCTCCTTCGGGGAATATGCAAGTTTTGAAATAGATTTTCCAATCCCTAAGGCGTATGCCTTAGTTACTGGTGGAATTTCTTGCCGGTGCAAAAATGCTCTATCCTACCAATGGAGTTACCGGTGTAGATCCATCTCCACTTGGTTCTTCAGAATTTATAACCCATCTCTTGGTGTGATCTTATTGAATTTCATCTACCTTCTGCTCTCCTTTCTCATTTGCTTTATCATTTCTAACTGGTTGAGTCTTTCTTCTACAGTACTTAGCAAAATGACCTATTTTGTTGCATGCATAACATGTCTGATGTCATTCCGCGACCTACATTGATTAGCCAAATGACCAAATTTTCCACATGCATGACATTTGACATTCATTCTGCAATCTTCTGATCTATGACCATATTTCTTGCAATTTGTGCATTGACCGGGAACAAAATTGTAGTTTTGATTTGCTCTGTTTCTACATTGTTTATCATATGCCCAAATTTATTACAAACAAATCATCTACCATTGAATTGATAAGCATTAGATTACCTTACTGGTTTCCTCTGGTCTGATGAGTTCTTCATACTGGATGTTTGAACTTCATTTGCAGTACTGGAGCTTTCACCTTGTACAAATCCAAGTCCTCTAGAATCATCATTCTGCCTTTGTATTTTCAATAAGTCATCCAACTATGCAACACTAATCCTGAATTTTTCTTTATACTCACTTGCAATAGTCAGATCATCTCTCAGAGTAGTTATTTGTCTTTCAAGCTCTTGTTCATTATTCTAGGAGTGTGCCAAATCAGTTCTCAATGGATTATTCTCATGAGTCAATCTGCCACATTCATCAAATTTGTTCATCAAAGATATAACAATATTATCTTCCTTCTTCTTTCTCTCCTTAATATATTTTGATAACCTCATAGTCAGGTCTTGCATTTCATTCTTCATGAGCATGTTTGCTTGACTTAGTTTCTCACATTGTTCCTTAAGTGCATTTTTCTCCTCATCATCCGGGTTTTGCAAAAGTTCCTTTCTCTTGGCTTGATCTCATGATAACCTTTCTTACAGGACAAGGATGAGTTCATTAGAAAAATTCAATTCATGTTGCAATTTTAAATTCTTCATCCTTTCAGCATCATAATCCTCAAGAACCATCTCAAGTTGTTTCTCCATAGCCATGTTCAATGATTTCGGTTTCAGGATCTTCCTCAAGTTGTTAAACTTCTTCCAAGGAACTAGGATTTGATACCAATTATTGGGATCTAAGAACAATGAGAGGGGGGGTGAATCAGTGTTCTTCCAATAAGATATGATTTTACCCTTTTATAACATACACATATAAACCGGTAAATGAAGAAACATATAACTTGAAGCAAATAAACCATCCACATAAATGAACACCATAACACACAAAATTTATATGTGGAAAACCTCAAAGAGGAAAAACCATGACATGATTTGTGACCTACAATATCAGTTTAGTGGCCATATGAAAGGATATTACATAAAATGGGGGTCTGCACATGCAAGAAGGCACACTGCCAAGAGCACACTGCTCACCACAAAAAGAGTCTCACTGACTACAAGCCTTTGCTGAAATAAAATAGTAATAATAAACTCACAAAATGCATCTGCTATGCCAAAAAGAGTTCCAGTTATAGTTCTACTCTGTACCAGTTCATAAACCCTGAACACTTCTACGAGAATCTCCTCTACTCCAAGAATGATTTCCAAACTATCTATAGATCATTGCATGATATAACATTCGTATACAAATTATCTACATACATATACTTTGTATGATACGATTCTACTATTTTCTCCGATGTCACCATATTCAAAATGACCTAGCAGGCTAATCTATATACCCTTACAAGAAATAAGCCTTATGTCGGATTGCAATGTATTACAAAAGATATACAATGTCAGCTTTATACAATAAAATGCTCTTACAAATAAAACTTCCTTCGGGTCCAAGCTTAATATTGACTTTACTGAAGTGTTGGATGTTAGTGTAGGTGTCGGTGTAACCCTAGATTCTCCAATGTGGCATTTGTTGGTGAATGCCTCCTAGTGTTGGTGTATGTCAGTGTAAGCTTCCTTATGAATCTTGTTTCCAAGTAACCATGTTGTCATGTTGCCATGTTGCCATCAATGACAACATATGAATCCAATGAGTGTCAATTTCCAATAGAATGTCAAAGTGTTACCTCACCAATCAGCAAGGCAGGACCAGTCCTAGATAGAGAGAATCTGATGCTAATAAAGACCTTGTTGAAGATGACACAGTCCAAAGAACCTACACAAAGGAAGACACTTTTTAAAACCACATGTAGATCTCATGGTAATATTTGTAAAGTTATAGTGGATTTAGGGTTTACTAAGAATATTGTAGAAGTTGAGATGGTCGACAAACTAAAATTGAAAAGGTTGCCACATACCACCCCCTATAAGGTATCTTGGTTAAGTAAAGGTCAGCATGTTCTTATAGATGAGAAAACTTGGGTAGATTTAAAAATAGGAGATTACAAGGATAGTTTTCTATGTGACATATTACCCATGGATGAATATCACTTTTTGTTGGGATGCCCTTGGCAGTATGATGCCAAAGCCATACATGATGTGGAGAAGAATTCCTATGATATCACCAAGGAGAGAAAGTTTCAAATGGACCCCTTGATTGAACAGGGTGAATAAAGACATGGTGGATCAAGTGTTATGTTTCCCAATGGGAAAGAGTTCCTGAAATTGTTGAAGCATGAAGGGAATCAAGGATGTGCTCTCATAGTGAACCCCAAAGAAGAGACAAAGATTGAAACCAAACTAGTGATAACTCAAGAAGTGTAGATCTTGCTAGACTGGTACAAAGACATAGTTGTCAATGAGATACCGGATGCCTTACCCCTTATGAGAGATGTTAACCATTAGATAGACCTCATACCTGGTTAAACTTTTCCAAATAAAGCTACTTACAAAATGACACCTACTCAAAATGAGGAAATACCAAAGCAAGTCTAGGAACTGCTAGATAAGGGGTTGATAAATAAGAGTAAAATTCCATGTGCAGTGCCTACTATTTTGACACCTAAGAAAGATGGCAAGTGGAGGATGTGCACTAATTCAAGGGCCATAAACAAAATCACAATTAGGTACCAGCTCCTAGTAGCAAGGATTGAAGATCTAATGGACTATCTAGGTGGAGCTTGTTACTTTTCTAAGGTGGATTTGAAATCAAGTTATCATCAAATTAGGATCAGACCTGGTCATGAATGGAACACAACCTTTAAAACAAATGAAGGGATCTGTGAGTGGTTGGTGATTCCCTTTGGGCTCACAAATGCACCTAGCACCTTCATGAGACTCATTCGAGCATTTACTATGGGTGTTTTATATGTAGGAGCATCTTGAAGAAAAATATGTTGTCCACAGATTAACTGGTTTCGCCAAGACCCCCAAACCTGCGCATATGGAATGGTCAAAAAGGCTTTGGAAACTCTCAAGTGTGCTATGCCAAAAGAGGGAAATCCTTTATACCGCATTGTTTGTGGGATAGGCTCTTTTTATATTTAAACCCTAGTCGACTCACATTATAACTGTCAAAAGACAAATGGCTTTTGACAAAGTGCTAGCTCAGCACCGATGGGCCCCCTGCGTGCATGTGCATCTCAGAGCACCTAAATTTTACAATAAAAAGGCAAGTTAATGACCGAGCATGTTGAGAAAATTGGATGACAGACCAAGAAGATTTGATGGTCGTCTCTATATCGCAAGGCAGAGATGCATGCTAGTTTATCCCCACAACTTGGTGACTAAGCACGTGCTGAAAATGATGATTAACAAGCATGAAGGTTCGGATGGATAAATGGAGACCGAGGAAGATCTAACGGCGGTCACTATATCACGATAGAAACTTGCAAGACCCATATCCCGCATGACATAGCGACTATTGAGGTGGCAAACAGGCGGCATCTAGGTGGACTCAGAGAAAATTAGAGGTTGATCCATGGTGACACGTGATAGAAGGGAGGTAGAAAAGGTAAGATAAAGGATGAGAAGATCAGGGAAGATCAAACGGTCGGAAGGAAGATCCAAGGGCCATCGCTATACTGATATGTGAACTTTATCAGTAGTTAATCCCTGCGACTTGGCAACAAAGTGGGCCCAAGTCTAGTGGCAGGTCCAGGTGGCGGGTAGGTGGATCCGCTGGCAAACTAAATGTTGACACATGGCGACTGAGTGGTGGGGCCTGCTAGAAGGAAGTGGTTTAGAAAAAGCCTCATTCCAGAGGTGATTCCAGGTCGTACTGAGGTGTTAGGACATGGACCTTAGAGCCAATAAAGGGGTGCCACATGGCAATCGAAGCAGGCGGTTAAAGTGAAATGGTGGGTCCATCGGTGTTGAGTTTATCAAACAAACCTTGGCCATGATGAATCTCAAAATTGACTCATTGAAAGTAGCAGTTTCATTGACATGAGTTTCATCGGAGAAATGTTAAATTTAAGGATAGAGCCAAAAAAATTACACCGATGGACCGAAGTAGCCCAAAAAGGAGAGTAAAATACGGGAGGACTTGTTGGGATAGCGGAGACACATTTCTAAAGTTATGCCAATGCCCGATGGATAGAATACCACAGAGGGCAGATCTATCAAGGATTTGTTTATTGGCAAGACAATGGAAGTGAGGAGTATACAAGTGGAAGAAACTACGGGAATGCCTGAGATATCAGTCTATGAACTTAGTTGTTTATCATGTTGTAATTACATGTCTTTAGTTGCAAATTAGGTAGTCATTAGGATTAGACACATCGGTTTGAAGCTTGTTCGCATCCCTTCAGTTATGTATATAACAGGATACCAAAACCGATGAAAAAGGGGGGGAGATTTTTTAGATGGCTAGTGAGGGTTGTAGTATTATGTACTAGAGAAGTCTATGGGAAGAAGAAGTATCTGTTGATGCAAATTGATTGTAATGGAGTATCTTCAAGTGCAGCTTTTGTATGCAATACCAATTCAAAGATTAATATACAAGGTTTGTTGTTTTCTATCCAAAATATTGTATGCTTTTTGTGTTGATGAATTAATTATGTCCTCTTGATAAACCTACCTTTTGGGCTTGCTGTGATGTGCCATCACATGATGTTGCACTAAATATGGAATTGGTTTTTCATTATTTATGTCACACATACTAAAAATTTCATAGTGATAGTTAATACTATCTCTCAAGTTGATCGAACTGGTTGTCCACAAAGTAACATCTATATCCTTGGATAGAGGCACTGGTTTTTTATTTATCTTCTATGGGTTGGGACTGTTATGCATAAGGTCCTTATCAGAGAAACATTCTTCTGAATCCTATTGTGTAGGGGAAAAAGCGAGACTAGGACAATGTACCCTAATCCTAACTTTTGACACACATTGCGGAATACGAAAGAGCCTAGAGATATCGCACGGTTGGCTACTTCTTTTGGTGAAAGAGAGAGCCATGGGATATCTATTAGGATTTCTATTCCCTTGTTGAAATTGAAAGCTAAAATGATACAAGTTCAAACCCTAACCTCAAAATGTAAGTATGAACTAGTAACAAGTTTGCAGAATTGAGATTAAGCAATGAACAGTTGTAAATGTAAGGATAAAATAAGAATGCAGATATGTACCCGGAGTCGAAATCGGACTGAAAATGTTCGGGATGGGGGCGCGGGCGCCACTGTCCTGAAAACTGCACCAGAAACCACTGTTTTGCACCCTACAACACTGTGTGGAAACTGTCAGAAAGCTGTCTATCCGGAGGACCAGGGCGCCCAGCGCCTCTGTCCTAGGGACCAGGGTGCCCAGCGCCCCTATCCTGGTAGGACCAGGGCGCCCAGCGCCCCTGTTCCAGTCTTCTGAGCTGCAATTGCACACAGAGTTCTGTCTCAGTCTCCTCTTTCCGGATCTGTGTCCTGCGGCGTCGTCCGAATCCCGAAACCTGCAATAATATCTGAAAAGGGGGAAGGGCGGCTATATAGGGTTTTGCCTTAGTCAAACCCCCGCTTTGGTGATTTCCACCTCCACGAATAGCCAAGTTGTTTTGTAAAATGTATTGTGTGTGCAGACCTAGTGTGTGTGCAAGGTCCAAAATGCAAGAAAGCAAACTAGAGCAACCTAGAAAGTAAACCCTAATTGCTTGTAAATGATAATGCAAATGCTCTAAATCAAGATGCAATGTGATCTAAAGCATGAATAAATGATATATCAAAGCTTATGTAAGGACATGAAAACAATATGAAATCATACCCAACCCTCAAGGGAGGAGTACAAGCCAATCTTCAGTCGGTAATCTCCTATTGTTCTTCAATGTCTTCCAAGCCCTAATTGGATGAATGAATGAATTTGATAGATGCTTGATAGAATGATGTTGAGTGTTGTTGAAGTCTTCAAAGATCTGCTCTTTCACTGCATATGAAGTTCCTGGAAACAAAAATCCCATCCTTTCAAATGAAGAAAGAGAGCTCTTATGTATGAAACCCTAGGTCATAAATTCGTATTTTGGCCGACCTAGAGATTGAATATCCTGCCAATTTCTTGGAGTTAAGCTTTATTTTATGATTAGATCGTGCTCCCAAAATTTCGGGAAAAATGTCCGGGACCATGTTGCACGGGCGCCATGGTCCTGACAACTTTTCACCAAATTTTCAGGGCCGTCGGATATGATGATTTTAGAGAGAATCCCGAAGTTACAGGTGATTTCGAGATGTTTAGACCCCGAAACCAAGCCCCCAAGTTCGAAATAGGACTTAATTAGGGTTTTTGATTAAATGGTGTATTGGAAGAATAAAATGCGAAGGGCGCGCTTTAGTGAAAGGGCCCAATTTTGTGATGTAGAAAATGATGAAATAGGGCCTTAGACCTAATTAACTTGATTAATTAAGTGCTTAAGGAGAAATGCAATGCAGAATGCAAAATACACTAAGGTGGGTGCTAAACTAGGTGCGAAATTGTATCACCCTAGCGAGTGCGTACAATTTACGACGCTACACCTATATGAACTAATCTATATGTGATTTTTGTAAGTCTTAAGAGAAATCATTTTTCATAATACACTTTAATTCATTTTCTTTTATCATTCAAGAAGAATTCAAATAAAAGCACATAATAAGGTACAATAGTAGAAAACTATTGCCATTCTTGCAGAAGGTTGTCTTAATAAAACTTTAAATCCACTTTAAATAACCTCTTAGTTCTTGAGACAGAAAGGTATACCCACCTAGGTTTAGTGGAGACTTAAGTGTAGAGAGATTTGGTCTTTGACCATCCCTGTTCATTGGCCAAGGCTAGTTGGATTAGTTAAGGGCTTGAAAAATCCTTAAGTTTTCCAATCTTTGGTTTTGGGCACCAACAGATTGGTGACTCTGCTGGGGAGAGATCACATGAATTTTTCAGAATCTTTGGTTGTTTATTTCAAACTCTACTAGAGGAGAGATCCCAGAAGATCAGTTAAGTTGGTAATATTTCCTCTTAGGAGGTGGCGACTATACATTTTAATACATGAATAATAATTGGTATGTTGAGAAAATAAGAGAAACCCCTAGGAATTTGTCAATAAGATTTATATAGGGGAGGAGGTCTCTACACAAGGAACAAGAAGATTTTGTTCAGTTGAGTCCCAAGAAAAGGAGCAAAGAGAAGAAATCAAACATGGCGTTTAAAGGATACAAGAGATTTCCTAGTAGGGAGGAAGATTCTTCATCTGCTGGCAAGTCTGAAAATAGGGAGGAAAATCGTTTCTATAAAATAAGTACAAAAGATAATAGACATAGTCATGATGAGATCTTGATTGAGGAGAACAAGCAACTGGATGAAATCATACTTAAAATGGCCGATTTAAATGGAGATGAATCCAAGATGGAAAAAGCTCTTAAGAGACAACTGGATTGGGTGTTGCAAAAACTAGGAATAAACAGAGATACAATTCAAATCCCTAGGTCAGAAGAAATTAAAGACAAAAGTAAAGGTGAAGGAAATAGGCTAGTGATTCCTAAATATAGTCCCCCTCATATGAGAAGAATAGAGCAGCCTTTTGTAACTTATGATAACCCATTATTAAATGGAACTAGAAGATGCATGGATGTGCATAGGGAAAAAAGTGAAGAGAGGCAGGAGGATGGAAGAAGGAACTGAAATGGGGGAAATGATGGGAACTGGAATAATAAAAATAGGGGTAACCATATAGGAAGTAATGGGTAGGGCAGCAATCAAAATGATGGACATAATATAGGTAACAATGACAATTATGGAAATGACAATGGTGGAGATAGGAACAACAATAATGGCAATGGAGGTAATAATGGAAACAATGGAAATAATAATGGTGGTGGAAACAATGGGAACAATGGTAATTATAGCAATAATGGTGGATTCAATAGAGGAAGTATGAACAATCAAGGAAACCATCATGTTGGCAAATGGCCTATGATCATTGAAAGATACAAACAGTTAGATTTCACTGGCATTGTTGGTTATCCAAATCAGATCTTAAAATTCTCAGGAAATGGAACTGATTCAGCAAAATAACATGCAGTTAATGTAAAAAATATCATTGAAGAATTTGAGTTTCCTCATGAGGATGTATTCATGAAGTTGTTTTTTCAATCTTTGACAGAAGATGCAGGGGAATGGTATAGGAACCTTCCTAATGGATGTATCAGTAGTTGGGATGAGTTTTTAACATTGTTCTTGGAAGAATTTGGAGATCACAATGATCCTTCATTTGCATCCCATGAATTAACAAGTATAAAGAAAAATCAGAATGAATCAGTTGTTGAGTTTAATAAAATATTTAATAAAGTATTAAATAGAATACCCAAAGATGTTAGACCTATTGAATCTTTTTTGATTAACTTTTATTTGAGTGCTTTTGAAAGAAAAACCCATTATAAGATTTTGTCTCATAGACCTGATACTCTCTAACAAGCATTCAAGATTGCTGCTACTATTGAGAATAATAGGAAGGTTGCTGGGAAAATTGCTAAAAGAGATGATGCAAAGTTATACAATCCTAGGGTTCCCAAGAAAGATGACCTTACTCGGATCATGGACATGGTTAAGGACATAAAAGGTAAACAAAATATTAATGAAAAGCCACCATACAGAAATAATAAGTAAATGAATTTCACTAGGCCCAAACTCCATGATATGCCTTATAACACCAAATGGAAGGATGGGAAGCCAGTAAAACCAATTCCGAGTAAAGAAACTCTAGATCCACTAAAGAGAGAAAATAACTTTATGGGAGATTTTCCATGGTGTGAGGTCTGCAATCTTCCCCATGATGAAAATCAATGCATTATTGCACAAGGTCTGACGAAGGATTGGCATCAAGAAGAGGAATGTGAGCCTAGAGTTAATGTTTTGTCATTAGATCCTATGTGGGGTAGAGATGAGGATTCATCTGAGGAAGAGAAACATTCAAACATCCAAAGGATGAGAAACCATCAGCAGTATAGCATACAACAGGTTTTTTATGATGATGGTGAAGATACCCCTGCCTTGAGAAAATTATTTCAAGAGGAAGCAGTGCCTTCTTTAAGAAACTTGACCGAAGAGGAGAAGAGAGCATTCATAGTGGTTGTTGTTGCCTAGGCCAAGAGTAATTACCAGCTGAGAAACGAAATAGTAAATCCTAAACAGGGGAGGCCTACAGGAATATTCACAAAAGTCTCAAAACAAAACGTGAACAAGGAGGCAAATGACAAGAGAGGAAAAGAGGCTCCAAGTGAACCAGCAAAGAATATTGATGCCCCAAAGTTGGTCAAGCCTATGGAGAAAAAACAAATCAGTAAGCTTCCTTCAAATTGTGGAACTTTTATGTCTCAAGCATTGTCTCAGGTAAAAATTTCTATGCCTTGGCTTGAAGTGATGAAATTTCCAGACTACAAGAATGAGACTTTGAAAATCATATCAAATGTGGGTGATGCCAATAAAAAAAATCCAAAATCAAAAGAAGATACTCCTGTGGTATATTTAGGCATGTCCATTACCAAAAACTTCGCACAAGTGGATCCTTTTTATTTAACATTGCTTATAAATAATAAGATGGTAAGAAACTGCATGATAGACTCAGGAGAAGCCGTAAATATTATGCTAGAGGATGTCATGAAAGAGCTAGGAATGAAGGTAGATACCCCTTATGGAAAATGTTATGCAATGGATAATAGGTCAGTCCCAGTGGTCGGGATCATGAAGGATATTGAGTTCAGGTTTCCAGCTTGTCCAGACACTACCTATAAAATAGATGTAACAGTTGTACAAGTGCCTACGAACTATGGAATGCTTCTATCCAGACAGTGGATATGTGCAATTAGATCTATCATATGCTACCATCCCAGTCAAAGGAGCAGAGTAAGAATCAACAGAGAACCAAGATCTCCCTACCTCATAGAGGAAGTTGATCTGGATCAAGTAACTTGCTTTTGCCATTCTGACATGGACAACTTTCAAGTAAGTATTTCTAAACCTTTAGAAGTTGAAAAAATTGGAGAGGTTGTTGACCACAATGAAAGTTTAATCTGGAAATTGTATTTTGATGGTGCCTGTAGTAAGGATGGAAATGGAGCAAGAGTTGTGTTTATTTCACCTAGTGGAAAATCTTTTAAATACTATTTCTCATTGGCTTTTGAATGTACTAATAATATTTTCCCGAATATGAAGCTATCTTATTAGGACTTAAATTAGCAAAAAGGCATAGCATTAAGTTACTAACAATTTATGGTGATTCAGAATTAGTTGTTTCACAAGTTAGAGGTAAATTTGCTGCAAAAAAAAAAAAATTAAGAAGTTTTAGGAATGAGGTTTGGGATTATATTGAACTTTCTGATGCTTTTTCTATTGATTGGACTGAAAGGTCCAATAATATATTGGCGGACTTTATGGCTAACCTGGTAGTTAAACATAATGATATCCCTTTTGATGATATTACACAAGTTGAAATTAAAACAAGACCATCTATTCCTAATAATGTTAAGAGTTGGCAAGTGTTTGATGATGACAGGGATTTGCTAAGATTTCTTTTTTTTGAAGATCAGTATGTAGACCAACAGATTGATTGGAATGGACTTGTAGAAGATAAGGATGGCACAGAAGCAGTACTTGGGTAGGAGGTGTTACAGATGAAGACAAAAAATCTCGAATGGATTGGTAGAACTAAAAGAATGTTTGATGGTAAAAACATGACTAGTTTTAGACCTAGTTCAGGAGGGTGTGAAGGTGTCGAAAAAATAAAATTAAGAAGTGAGAGCAATCCAAGAGAAGTGTATATTGGAAAAAAGCTCACACCAAAGATTAGAACAACATTGATAAATTTATTGAGGAAGTATAGGCATTTCTTTCCCTAGTCATATGATGAGCTTAAAGCATACAAAGAAGACCTTTTTCAACATGAGGTACCATTAAAACTGGATACTAAACCCTTCAAGAAAAAACAAAGGCCTATAAACCCTACCTTGGCTTCTAAGATGAAGGAGGAGTTAATGAAAATGAGAAATGCAGGGATTATTGAGTCTATAAGGCACTCAACTTGGGTGCCGAATTTAGTACCAGTACGAAAGAAAAATGGTGATATTAGGTTATGTGTAGATTTCAAAAATCTAAATGTTTCATCAAAGAAGGATAACTATGCATTTCCTAACATGGAAGCTCTGTTGCAGAAAGTTACAGGAAATGAATTATTTTCTATGATGGATGGGTTTTCAGGCTATAACCAAGTTAAGGTCAAGGAGTCAAAGAAATACAGGATGACCTGTACTACACCATGGGGGACTTATGTGTATGCAAGGATACCTTTCGGGTTAAGAAATGCAAGAGCTACATTCTAGAGGGCTATGGATGTAGCCTTTGAAGGGTTAATTGATCATATTTTAGTAGTGTACCTAGATGACATGACTACTTATTCTAAAAATGCAGAAAATCATTGTAACGACTTAGAAAAAAATTATTAGAGCATTAGAATATGGTATATCTTTAAATCCTAAAAAATGTCACTTTGGGGTTATTGAAGGAAAGTTGTTAGGCCATATTGTTTCAAAAGATGGTGTAAGAATTGGTCCATAAAGGATTGTTGCTATTGATAAAATTCAAATCCCAAAAACAATTAAAGCAATTCAATCTTTTTTCAATCAGATTAACTTTGTAAGAAGATTTGTTTCAAACTTCTCTAAAATCATAAAGCTTGTTGCTAAAATATTGAAAAAGGGTGCTGAAATAAAATGGACTAATGAGGCTCTTGAAGCTTTTGTAAATATCAAAAGAGCCATCAAAGAAGCCCCTGTATTAAAATCACTTGATTTTTCTAAACTCTTCCAAGTGTTTTCATTTGCTTCATTCCATAGCATTGTTGTTGTCATGTTACAAAAGAATTATGAGGGCCATGAACAACCAGTGGCGTTTTTTAGCAAAACCTTACAAGCATCTGAATTGAACTATGATTTGAACGAAAAATGAGCTTATGCTCTTGTGAAAGCCATAAAATCCTTTAGACCCTATTTGGTTGGTGCCACTATCATTACATATGTGCCAAATGTTGTTGTTAAAGACATTTTCAAACAATCAAAAACTACTGGAAGGAGATGCAGATGGATAAATCAAATCCAAGAAATCAATATTGATCTACAAATTACAAAGTTGGTAAGGGGTCAAGGTTTGGCAAAGTTAATGGCAGAATCCAATTTTGAAGCAACACAGGTAAATCAGGTAGAGTTGGAAGATGTACAAATTAGTATTGAGAGATGGCCTTGGTATACAAATATTGTATATTACTTAAAATACATGAAATGTCTGGATAGTTTAAATGATAATCAAAAGAGGACTTTAAAGCTTCAAACATCTAAGTATGTGTTACTTAATGGAGATCTATACTCGAAAAATAGAGATGGTATTCTTTTATCGTGTCTAGATGAGTGTCAAGCATCTGTTGTTTTGAGAGACTTAAATGAAGGTGTATGTGGAGGCCATTTCTCAGCTAAAACCACTGCTCATAAAATTCTAAATGCTAGTTATTATTGGCCCCAAATTTTCAGAGATAGTCATGCTTATATCAGAAAATGTGAAGCATGTCAAAAGTTCTTAGGAAAAATTAAGTATAATGGAGCCATTCCTCTTAGACCCATGCATATAGAAGAACCACTCCAAATGGGGGGTATTGAATTGATAGGGGAAATCAAAAACAAATCTAGTGGTGGGAATAAATGGATTTTGGTAGCTACTAACTATTTTACTAAGTGGGTTGAAGCCATTCCTACAAGACAGGCTACCAACCAAGTTGTGATAAATTTTATTTTGGAAAACATTCTTACTAGATTTGGGGTACCTCAGAAAATTATGGTAGATAATGTGATGTGTTTCAGATCCAATGAGTTCTCTTATTTCTGTGAAAATTATGGCATCACTTTGTCCTATTCATCACCTTACCATTCCCAAGGAAATGGCCAAGCAAAATCCAACAATAAAAACTTGTTGAAAATTATCAAAAGGATGTTGGGTGATAATAAAAGAGCTTGGGAATCGAAATTGATATTAGGAGTATGGGCTGATAGAGTGATAGTTAAGTAGTCCACATGATTTTCTCCATATGAGCTTGTGTATGTCAAAGAAGCAAGACTACCTTTGAGTAATTTGCTCCCAGTTTATAAATTTGTTACAGAGGCATTTTCAGAAGAAGTAAACTTTATGAGGGACAGATTGATGGCTCTAGCTGAGTTGGATGAATGTAGAAGAGAGGCTCATGAAATAAACATTCAGAGGCAACAGATGGTTAAGGCTTTACATGATAAAAGGGCTTGTGATAGAAATTTTGAGGAGGGAGAGTGGGTACGTAGATGGAATGCCAAAGACCAAGACAAAGGAAAAAATGGAAAATTTAATGTACTTTGGCTAGGACCTTATATCATCTTTGAAAAAAGTGGAAAAAGATTATATTACTTGCAGGATACTGATGGAAAAGTGCTGGAATTCCCAGTCCATGCTCAATACCTCAAGCATTTCTTCTCTTGATGATCAGGGAGTATTTCCTGTATTATAGAAGTGTAGTTTTCCTTTTGTTTTTTGTATGTGTTTTCAATTTTCATTTTGGTCTACTTTCCAGAGATAACTAGGATCTTGCTATGTCCTTAAAAAGAACATACATCCCCAGAAAGAGCCACTGTTAGCACATATTATTAAAAAATACTTTGTGCTATATATATATGCCCTTTTTCTTATCATTCAAGCATTTACTGCAGGTGTTTTATATGCAAGAGCGTCTTGAAGAAAAAGGTGTTGTCCAAAGATTAACTGGTTTTGCCAAGACCCCCAAACCTACGCATATGGAATGATGGAAATGGCTTTGGAGACTCTCAAGTGTGTTGCGCTAGAAGAGGGAAAGCCTTTATCTGACATTGTTTGTGGGATAGGATCTTTTCATATTTAAACCCCAATTGACTCACATTATAACTGTTGAAAGATAAATGACTTTTGACAAAGTGCTAGCTCAGTGTCGGTGGCCCCCCGTGTGCGTGCACATCTCAAAGTGCCTAGATTTTATAATAAAAAGGCAAGTTAATGACCAAGTATGTTGGGCAGATCAGACGGCAGACCAACAAGATTTGATGGCCGTCGCTATACCGCAAGGCAGACATGCACGCTGGTTTATCCCCGCAGCTTGGTGACTAAGCACGTGCTGAAAATGATGCTTAACGAGCATGTAGGTTTGGATGGATCAATGTAGATCAAGGAAGATCTAACGACAGTCGCTATACCGCGATAGAAACTTGCACGACCCATATCCCCCATGACATAGCAACTATTGAGGTGGCAAACAAGTGGCGTCCAAGTGGACTCAGAGAAAATCAGAGGTTGACGAATGGTGACACGTGGCAGAAGGGAAGCAGAAAAGGTAAGATAAAGGTCGAGCATATCAGGGAAGATCAGATGGTCGGGAGGAAGATTCAAGGGTCATCGCTATACCACTATGTGAAATTTCTCAACAATTAATCCCCGCGACTTGGCGAAAAAGTGGGCCCAAGTCTGGTGGCAGGTCTAGGTGGCAAGTAGGTGGATTCACTGGAAAACCAAACATTGACACATGGCGACTGAGTAGTGGGGCCTACTAGAAGGAAGCGGATCATAAAAAGCCTCATTTTGGAGGAGAGTCCAGGTCGTATTGAGGTTTCAGGACATGGACCCCATAGCCAATCAAGGAGTACGATGTGGCAGTCAAAGCAGGCGATTAAAGTGAAATGGTGGGTCCGGTGGTGTTGAGTTTATCGAACAAACCTTGGCCACGATGAATCTCAAAATAGACTCACTGAAAGCAGCAGTTTCATCGACATGAGGTTCATTGGAGAAATGTTAAATTTTGGGATAGAACCAAAAAACTTACACTGATGGATCGAAGCATCCCGAAAATGAGAGAAAAGTGCGGGAGGACTCGTCGGATAGCGGAGACACATTTCTAAAGTTATGCCGATGCCCAATGGGAAAAATTCCACAGAGGGAGGATCTATCAAGGATTTGTTTATTGGGAAGCTAATGGAATTGAGGAGTATACAAGCGGAAGAAACTATGGGAATGCCTGAGATCTTAGTCTGTGAACTTAGTTGTTTATCATGTTGTTATTGCATGTCTTCAGTTACAAATTAGGTAGTCATTTGGAATAGACGCATCAGTTTGAAGCTTGTTCGCATCCCTTCAGTTATGTATATAATGGGATACCAAAATTGATGAAAAAGGGGGGGAGATTTTTTTGACGGCTGGTGAGGGCTGTAGTATTATGTACTAGAGAAGTCTATGGGAAGAAGTATATGTTGATGCAAATTGATTGTAATGGAGTATCTTCAAGTGTAGATTTTGTATGCAATACCAATTCAAAGATTAATATACAAGGTTCGTTGTTTTCTATCCAAAATATTGTATGCTTTCTGTGTTGATGAATTAATTATGTCCTCTTGATAAACCTACCTTTTGGGCTTGTTGTGATGTGCCATCACATGATGTTGCACTAAATATGGAATTGGTTTTTCATTATTTATGTAACACATACTGAAACTTTCACAGTGATAGTTAATACTGTCTCTTAAGTTGATCGAATTGGTTGTCCACAAAGTAACATCTATATCCTTGGATAGAGCCACTGGTCTGTTATTTATCTTCTATGGGTTGGGATTGTTATGCATAAGGTCCTTATGAGAGAAACATTCTTCTAAATCCTATATGAACTGATCTATACATGATTTCTATAAGTCTTAAGAGCAACCATTTTTCATAATACACTTTAATTCATTTTGTTTTATCAACATTCAAGAAGCATTCGAATAAAAGCACATAATAAGGTACAGTAATAGGAAACTATTGCCATTCTTGCAGAAGGTTGTCTTAATAAAACTTTAAATCCACTTTAAATAACCTCTTAGTTCTTGAGAGAGAAAGGTATAGCCACCTAGGTTCAGTGGAGCCTTAAGTGCCGAGGGATTTGGTCTTTGACCATCCCTGTTCATTGGCCAAGGCTAGTTGGATCAGTTAAGGGCTTGGCAAATCCTTAAGTTTACCAATCTGTGGTTTTGGGCAACAACAAAAATCTAAGTGGACATTTTGGTCTTGACAAGACCTTAGAGCAGGTTGGCAAATTCTACCATTGTCCTAGAATACAGTCATATGTTAGAAATTTTGTGGAGCAATGTGCTATTTGTCAAAGGGATAAGGGTACCTCCAGCAATGCAGGTTTATATCAGCCTCTAGCCATGCCAACAAGACCATGGGAGTGTGTGAGTATGGACTTTCTCCTTGGTATACCTAGAACTCCAAGAGGATATGACCGTGTTTATGTCATAGTGGATAGATTTAGAAAGATGAAACACTTTGTGCCTTGCAAATGCACTAATGATGCCTTCTACATCGTAGGGTTGTTCTTCAAAGATATTGTAAGGATCCATGGTTTACCTCTTAGCATTGTGAGTGATAGAGATACAAAATTTGTGATCCACTTTTGGCAAACCTTGTGGAAGAAACCTGGTACCAACCTTTCTTTTTCATTTGCATACCATCCACAATCTGATGGTCAAACTAAAGTAGTTAATAGGTCCTTGGGTAATTTGTTGAGATGTCTTATCAAACAACATGTTCAAGCTTGGGATCTAGTATTGGGACAAGCAGAGTATGCCTACAATGACTCTGTCAATAGGAGCATAGACCAAAGTTCATTTGTGATTGTATATGGATGTCATCCAAGGGGTATTTTAGAACTTAGAGATCTCAGTTCCATGGACAATAGGAGTGCTCAAGGGGAAAAATTTGTAGAGAATATGAAGGAGATCCATGAACAAGTGAAGAAAAGATTGCAACAAAACAATGAGAAATACAAGACACAAGAAAACAAAACAAGAAGAGAAGTACACTACAAAGTTTGTGATCTGGTTATGTCCTATCTAAGGAAGGAGAGACTCCCTAAGGGACAACCTATTAAACTATGTATGAAGAAGATTGGACCTCTTAAGGTTGTACATAAGTATGGCAATAATGCCTATGAGGTGGAACTACCACCAAACTTGGGCATATCACCAATCTTTAATGTATGTGATTTGTTCCAGTATAAAGGAACTCAGTCAGCTACAAACCAAGAAAACTCTACTACTACTGAAGATGTAGATTGGATACAAGACCTCCCTCCAAACCAACCGGTGACATTGGATTGCATCCTAGATTCCAAGATTGTCAAAAGGACTAGGAAAGGAGTCTACAGAGACTACCTAGTTAAATGGGCAGGTCTTCCTGAATCTGAAGCTACATGGATGTCAGAAGGAGATATACTGAAGCATGGAACCACTATTCAAGCCCTAGCCACTCAAGGGACTTGAGTCTTTCCTACCCCAAGAGTATGGTGCAAGAGCACTTAGCAATTTTTGTTGACTTTATTTCCAGGATGTTGGGATCATGTTTTCTAGGTTTTTAATAAGGTGAAGAGGCCATTGAGTGTGTTCTCAAATGATTGAAAGGGCCCTAAGAGTCTTTGTTTGGCCAATGTTGGCATGTGAGCTCTTAAGGGTACCAGGTAGAGCTCACTTAATAGGATAAGTTATTTTTGGGTTCATGTAGGTTGGTTGATGTTGTTTTGAAGTTGTTAAGTCTATATGAGTCACTTGGAGGTTACCAAGTTTGGGTTTGAGAAAATTTTCTCACCTATGCAACAAATTGTAAAAGTTGCTCATAGGAACTTTGCAACATTTTCAGACAACAACGGCTAGTTGGTTGACACATTTGGTTGTGAACATATGTAAATAATCCAAGGCTAGTACAAGGCTTGGAAAGACCGATGATAATCAGCTATTGAAGGTGGTTGAATAACTGAAGCAAATAGACAAGTTTTGGTTTCCCATTTGGTGTGTTCTACCAAGTTTTGTTGCTCTTTGTAAGCTTGTATGACCTGTATGGATTGAGAATCCCAAAGAAGGATCATGGATTGTTATACTAGTGTCTTACCTTCTTTTTGTTTTTGATTTGGAGTCTTCAAGTGTTGTAGTTTGTGAATAAACTTCATTTTGTTGTAGGCGGGTTCCAAGGTCCTCAAAACCAGGGTTTTGAGAGCAAAATGGCTCCAACCTAATGTTCCATGGTGGATATCATCTCTGAAACCTTTTGGAATGTTAGGTTGTTATGTATACTATGTTTTCATTTTGGTTTTAAGTCAGGGGAAGTCAATATGTATACTATGTTTTCATTTTGGTTTTAAGTCAGGGGAAGTCAAATCAAAGATTTGCCACCATACCCTAGACTTGGCACGTTGAGTTAGCAAGCATTAGGAATCGTGGATAATAGGCCCTAATTGGGTGAATCCTATGGATGGAGGTGAAGTATGATTGGAATAGAATTCCATATGGAAGAACAAGCCCTTAACTATCATCAATTCACTCAGTAAAATGGACCGGTGAAGGAGTTTTGACCAATCCCTACTTTCTAGGCCTATGAAGGGGCAATTAGGCCTAATTAACCGGTAAGGGTTAGATATGTTAATGAAAAAACCCACCTCCAGTTTTGAGATATTATATGTAAACCCAAAAAGGGTGTCTGGAATGTAAAAGACTTCATAGGGTTGATAATGAAGTTTAGCAAATAAATGCAGATTACCTCGCTGACAGGGCTACTAGAAATTAGGTCTTTGGTTAGGCCTAAAAGTGCAATTTGTTTGAAAAAATTGGAACCGGTAAAGGTAAAAGCTCTTGAGAAAGGGATATGGTTGGGAATCCATCCAAAATCATCCATGCTTATGTGTTTAGTATGGGGAATGAAGATCCTGTGGTAGAGGGGTTGAACTCTCAGGTTGAGTGTGAAAGGGAGTGGGAAAAACAAGGTCTCCTAACCAAGAAAATGGAACTCACAAAACAATAATTTCTTATTATAGTCTAAGGAACTTGGGAAGGTCAAAGAGAGTAAGTCTTGCAAACCCTTGGAGGGTGTGAAATATAAAATCATTGGATGGTTTTTGTGTAGCTTGGAGGAGATACCTAGACAAGGTAGCACAAACCGGTGAGAGACAATCCACTCTACATCAACCAGTTATCAATTAAACTTTTTAATTATTTCACATATATGGAATAACCACCATATGAATTATTTACCATGAGTAGATTTAAAAATGATATAAAATATACACACAAATAAATCATACAAAATGAACACAAGATATGACGTGGAAAACCCAAGAAGGGGAAAAACACAGAGAGTGTTAGTTCTCAATATATAACACTTATTAGGGTGACACCGGTCAAGGTGATTTTTATAAAGGGTGGCTCACTTCTAGAATGCTCACTCTAGGAGGGCTCGCTACCTAGAAAGGCTCACTACTAGAAGATAAAGAAAGAAAAGAAAATACACCACTGTGATATAACTACCACAAACAACAATGCCAGAATAGCTTCCAATGTTTAACTACACATCACCTTCACACAACTTCTCACATCAAACATCAGTCGAATTTAGCTTTTCGATCTCACATATCTTCCATTATAATCATTCATTATGATCATCATTTACTTACACTATTCGCTTTGACTACATAACCTTCCAAGTCGGCCCAACATAATTTGGAATAGGTTAGTACTAAACATTCCCATGGTGGAAAGCAATGAGAATTGGACCACACTACAACACACTTCATTGGTTAGATCAAAATGTTACACATCCATCACAATGCTACAAAAAATATCATTACATAATCTCCAATTCCAGATTAGACCAGACCCAGAATAACACTTCTAAACTTAGAAAAACAAGAAATGATTTCAAGCAAACAACACCATATCTAGAAAATAGAGAAATCCGGATCACAACCAACACTATAAATTACTAGTCAACATTGAATATCATCTGAAGCACAAATTCCAGAGCACCAAATTGTTTAGGAACTATATTCCAGATCACTAACTCTAGAAAACCATATGTTGACATCAATGACAACTATTACAAACATATCAGCAACCTCATATTTGCAACAATCTCCCCCTTTGTCATTGATGGCAACATTTATAAATAAGAAACAAAAAATCTCTGTCTACATCATCTATAACTATGTACACTCCCCCTTTGACATCAAGGACAAAGGAAGGCACATCTCCTCCTATGAAACTTACTCTGCACCTCGTGAGAGGAAGCCCCCAAGCATCAATCCAGACAAGAATGATCGTGCAATATATTGGACCAATGCAAATCCAAACACACATAAATTGAAACTAAGAGGGGGTAATACCCTTACCTTTTTTTGGAGATACTCAAGTATCTTCACACAACACATCTATGAAGATATCTACAATCTGTTCTTTTGTAGGTACATATTCAAGCCTTACTTCATTATCCAACACTTTTTCCCTTAAGAAGTGATATCAAATAGATACATTCTTTATTATGGAATGTTGTACCAGATTTTTAGAAATGTTTATTGCACTAGTGTTATCACACATAATTGAGATAGGGTCATCAAAAAAATACACTGATATCCTTCAAGGTCTGTTTCATCCAAAGTACTTGCGTGCAACACAAAAACTATGTAATATATTAGCTTCAATAGTGAATAGAGACACATAATCCTACTTCTTACTTGACCAAGCAACTAACCAGAAGACAAGGAAAATTACTCCACCACTTGTACTTTTTCTATCATCAACACTTCCTACCCAAACTACATATGTATAAGTTGTCAAAGTAAAATTTGAATCTTTGGTATTACCATAATCCAAACTCTTCTATTCCCTTCAAATATCTAAATATTATTTTTACTGCAATAACATGTGACTCTTTTGGTTCTTGCTAAAATCTAGTTGCTAAACAAATATCATACATGATATCTAGTTTGGTTGCAGTCAGATATAACATCATTGATTTGTACTTGCATCATCCTTAAGAGATTTATCATCTTATGATAGCTTACATTTTTTGGTCATAGGTGTATACACCGGTTTGGAATTCTCCAACCCAAACTTCTTTAACAACTCTTTGACATATTTAGATTGAGAAATGAAAATTCCTTTGCTATTTTGATTCACTTGCAATCCCAAAAATAAATTTAACTCATCAATCATGGACATCCCAAATTCCTTCTGCATCTTACCAGTAAACCTTATACACATATCATCATTTCCTCCAAATATTTGGTCATCAACATATACTATAACAATTACAATTTTCCCTGAATCAACTTTGAAATAAAGATTACTGTCAAAAGATCCCTTTTTAAAACCTTGACCAATCAAATATTTGTCTAGCCTTCCATACCAAGATCTAGGAGCTTGTTTTAATCCATACAAATCCTTCTTCAACCTGCAAACAGTATCTGGATCATCTCTCAACTTAAATTCTTCTAGTTGTTCAATATAAACTTCTTCTTTCAGCTCTCCATTCAAAACTATTGATTTTACATCCATCTGATAAACTTTGAAATCCCTAAAAGCTATAAAAGCCAAGAACATCCTAATAGCTTCCATTTGAGCAATTGGAGCAAATGCTTCCTCAAAGTCACTACCTTCAACCTGAGTTTAACCCTTGCAAACCAACCTTTCTTTGTTTCTTACAACCTTTCCATCTTCATCCAGTTTGTTTCAGAATACCAACTTTGTTGCAGTTACATTTTTATTTGTCGGTCTATGTACAAGTTCCCATGTCTAATTTTTCTCAATCTGGTCTAGTTCTTCTCTCATCGCCTTCATCCAATTTTGATCATTGCAAGCTTCTTCTACTAAATTTGATTCAATTTTAGAAAGGAAACATAACAAAACTTATTCTTGAGCTGCCTTACTTCTTATGATAATACCTTTGTTCTTGTTTCCAATAATTTGATCCTCGAGGTGATTCCTTTGTACATACCTTGGGGTCTATGATGTAGTTGTCAAAGCATCTCGAGTTTCATTTTTCTTTTCTTCTTCTTTATTTTCCTCTTCCCTTCTTTTGTTAACAGACTCATCTGATTCATATCCTGCCAATTTATCAGAATCTTTAGAAATGTCTTCATTAACCTTCATATTTGCACTTTCAATAATTCTATTGTGTTTTATTGTAACATCAATATGCCTTGCTCCTTGTAGAGTATCCTAGGAATATGCCTTCATCTTCTTTGTTGTCAAACTTTCCAAGATTATCATCATCTCTTTGGATATAACATCTACTTCCAAATATCTTGAAATATTTCACTATCAAAATCCTCCCATGCCATAGTTCATATGATGTCTTCCCATATTTTTTTTTAAAAAAAATTCTATTTAGGGTGTGTGCAGCTGTATGTATAGCTTCTCTCCAATAAACCTCTGGTAATCCTACTCCTTTGATCATTATTTTGGATGCCTCTTGTATATTTCTATTCATTCTTTCCACTACACCATTCTGTTGTGGTGTCCTTGGGGTAGATAATTGTCTTCTAATTCCATGTTTCTCACATAAATTATTAAACTCATCAGAGATAAATTCTCCTCATTTGTTAGATCTTAAACACTTAATTCTTCTATCAAATTCATTCTCAACTCTTTCCTTGAATATTTTGAATTTTTCTAATGCCTCTAATTTCTCTTTTAAAAATGCAACCCATGTCATTCTAGAATGATCATTAATTAAGCATGAAATATTTCTCACCTTGTATACTCCTTGTTTTGGTAGGCTCACATAAGTTTGTGTACACCGATTCCAATAATTTGATAGAAGATTTTTCCTTTCCTCTAAATGTTCCTTTTGTCTTCTTTCCCTCTTGACATTCTTTGCAAATATTGTTATCTTGTTTGGTTAGCCTTCATAAATTTCTTACTACACTAGTTGAACTAATCTTTACCGAATTGTCAAAGTTGATGTGACACATCATTCTGCGCCAAAACTAGCTATCATTGAAATGAGATAACAAACAGTGTCTTATATCTCCTTTTAGTAGATACGCATTTCCACAAATTCTTTTCCCTGCTACAATAGCAGTTCTGGATCTCACAACCACCATTTTGAAAAAACAACATTGTAGCTATTTTCACACATTTGTCCAACACTTAGTAGATTATGATGCAAACCCTTCAAATAATAAACATTGTTAGTATTATGTGTTGGCAATATGTAGGAATTGATTGTGTGTTGTCATTGATGTCAACACTTCTTCGGTTGGTTATTGACCTGCTCCAGTTGGACATAGTTTTGGCAAGGGTTATCAAAGATTTTGCTTTAGTATGTTTATATTGCAAGATTCAATTTTGGACGGATATTCATGATGATTATATGTATGCCATATTCAGTTGGTTCATGATTTGGTGCTCCAAAAGCTATTTATTATGTTATATACTGATGGTTGATATTCTTTGTCCCGGTTGGTGATATTTGATGAAAAGGTTAAGTGGTTTTGATGCAACTTCTAGAAATGGTTTTTAAAATGCTAAAGGTATTCTTGATTGTGTCCCAATTGTTTGGTGTCTTTGCACTGGATAGTGTGAATATTTGGTGATCCTATTTAGGTCTGGTAGGATATTCTATGTTATTGATACTGAGGGTTTTTTCTAGTTGGTGTAATGTGTTATGGTTGATCCAGAATCCTCTCTGGAAGTGTTTGATGATTTGAGGATGTTATTTGGGTCCTTGGCTGACATGGGTTGTGATCCAATTATTGTTTAATGTATTGTAATGATAAATTTATATTAGGGTGGCCGACCTACTTGTTTAGGTCTTTGTAATGTATAAATATGATAGTAAGATCTCATTGTAGATCATGAATGAATGAATGATGGATGGATGGATTGGACACATAGATGAGTGATTAATGAATATATGTAGATGTGAAATAAGGTTTGCAAGGTTGATAGAGGTAGTTGTATGAGGATTTAGTCCTTCAGTTGTGTTGTAGAGAATGTGCTTAACCAACACTATAACCAATCATTAGAAGATGCTATTTCCACGGTTTATTTCCTCCATATTGTAGTCTAATGATTATGTAAGTCTCACGACTTCTCTTTTGTGTTCAGGAGTGTCCTCTAGGCGGTTGGCCTGATTACAAGTGCAATCTCCATTGTAATATTTTCACATACTACTGCAGAAGTATTATTTGATTGTGGGTAGGGTTTCCCATCGTGGTTTTTCCCTTCATCGGGTTTTCCACGTCAAAATATTGGTGTTGTGTGTTGTGTTCTCTCATGCTTTATCTTTCACAGTGTTGTTCTTATTTTTCTCTGATAGAAGGTTTATAATCTACAATAATTGTTTAACTTATGGAAAATTGATTCACTCCCCCTCTCAGTTTTCCTCCAGTTCATTCTAACAGTTGGTATTAGAGAAAGGTCCTCTCTGCAAAATCCTAACCACTTGAGGAGATCCGATGGTATCAAGTTCTTCATCTAATTTCTACCAGATGGAGAGTCCCAGATTGGATGGTACAGATTACAAATTTTGGAAGGAGTGAATGAGGATTCGTCTGAGATATCTTGGAGCTGAGATATGGGACATAACAGAAAAAAGGTTATATACCTCATGATCCTAGTTTTGGAACACCGACACCTGCTGGTGAACAGAAGAATGCTAATAATGGTGTCAAAGAAAAGGAAGCATTGTTAAGTGCCCTATCAGATGAAAAATTGTTGATTGTCATAGAGATGGAAAATGCAAAGAAGATTTGGTTGAAGCTTGAAACTCTATATGAAGGCGACCAAACAGTAACGATTGCAAAAATTGAAGGTTACCAGGTGAGATATGAAAATTTAAACATGGAATAAGATCAAAAGATAATTTATTTCATGGATAGAGTGAATGAGATTATCATGGGAATCAAATGTTGTGGTGGAACAGTTAATGAGGATGAGATTGTTTCAAAAATTCTAATAGTTTTACCTCCGGCTTACAAAATGAAAGCTACTGTAATACAATGAACTCCATAGAATGTCAAATACCCCTGTTACCAAAGATACATTACTTGGGAAATTGACTTCTTTTGAAATTGAAGAGCTTGGAGATCAAAATGCTACTAAAATAGAAACTGCAGTTAAAGCATCTGCCTCTAGTAAGCAGAAGATAGATTGGAAAGAGTTATATGCTAAAAAGATGGAAGACATTGTAAGAGAGAACAAAGAACTTGAAGAATTGGAAGCCCTAATTGCTAGAAGAATCCCTAAAGGACCAGTTGGAAGTAAGTATGAATAAAAAGTTCCATTTAAATGTTTTTCATGCAATAAGATTGGTCACTTTGCTTCTAGATGTCCTAAAAGAGCTGCAAGGAATCATGAAAGATTTTTTAGGAGTTATAAACCTAATCTAGAATATCAAATCAAACCTAAATATAGAAATAATAAGGACAAATCATGCTACTATGCTGGTGATGATGATGAACTTGTAAGTGGATCCAATAATGGAAGCTCAGGTAGTGGAAAAGATTGGGTCTTTATTGCTATCAAGGATGAATCTTTGAAACTTGTCAATTATAGAAATCATACCGAGGAGAAAGCCCTAGCTGCTAAAATTGAAGAGAAAGATGAATGGATTATAGGTTGTGGTTGCTCACACCACATGACCGGTGATAAGAGGAAATTCCTAACTCTGCAAGAACTTGATGGTGGACTAGTCAGATTTGGAGACAACAAGGCATGCAAGATCAAAGGAAAAGGATGTTCAATATCCTTGGATGGTAAGAACAACACTGACAATGTTTATTATATTGAAGGTTTGAAGCATAATCTATTGAGTGTAGGATAGATGGTTGATAGAGGATTTCATTTGCAATTCAAAGATGGAAAATGCAAGATTATCAATAGATCTGGATTGGAAATTGGATCCGGAACTCAGACCAAAGGAAATATATTTCATTTGAACTATGGTGAGATAACTTGCTTGATTGCTCAAATGGATGAAAGTTGGCTATGGCATAAAACAATGTGTCATGTCAATTTTGATTGAATAGTAAAGATCAATTCAACCAAGGCTAATAGAGATTTTCCCAAGATCATCAAGCCTCATAATCTAGTATGTAGAGAATGTAAAATGGGTAAACAAGTTAGAACTTCTTTCAAAAGCATACATGATAGATCTAATGAAATTATTGATCTTATTCATACTGATCTATGTGGTCTAACAAGGACTAAAAGCTTTCAAGGAGATAGATACTTTATGTTGCTTATTGATTATTACTCTAGAATGATGTGGGTTACATTTTTGAAAGAAAAATCAAAAGCCCTTAACAATTTCAAAATATTCAAAGCTATGGTTCGAGACAAAAATAGGATTGAAGATAAAATTCTTAAGATCACATCAAGGTGGTGAATTCAACAATTTTTGTGAGAAATATGGGATCAGAAGACAATTATTTGCACCTAGAACTCCACAACAGAATGGAGTAGTGGAAAGAAAGAACAAAACTATCTTAGATTCTTCAAGGACAATGATGATGGAAGCCAAATTGCCTCATATTTATTGGAGAAAATCTATCAGTACTGCAGTCTACACTTTCAATAGGATACACATAAAAGGTGATACTGATAAGAATCCTTATGAATTATGGTTCAGTCATACTCCTACTGTCAAGTATTTTAGAATTTTTGAAAGTAAATGCTATATCAGAATAGATGATGGAATAGGGAAATTTGATCCTAGATGTGATGAAGGAATATTCTTGGGTTATTATACTAAGAGGAAAACATATAGATGCTTTAACAAAAGATTGCAAAGGATAGTGGAAAGCACAAATGTCAGAGTGGATGAGCAAAGCAACAATTAGATCAAATCATATGACTATGGACCAGAAGATGAGATTTTCAGATTAGAACCAATAATGCAAGAATCAAATTAGAGCATTGATCTAGTTGCTCTAGTAACATCAAAAAATTCCACAATAACTATTGAAGAGTATAAAGAGTTAGAAAGTCAAGATAATCCAAATACTCCCAGGTATGTAAAGTTGAATCATTCTGAAGATCAGATCATTGGAGATAAGAGAAAAGGTGTGATGACAAGAAGAAGGTTATCTGCTGAAGAGGTATGTTTAATCTCTCAAATTAAACTAGAATCAATAATTAAAGAATGTAAAGATGAGAATTGGATGAAAGAAATGGAAGAGAAATTAAATCAGATAGAAAAGAATAACACATGGGAATTGGTTCCTAGGCCTAAAGATAAAAAATTTATTGGAACTAAATGGGTATTCAGAAACAAACTAAATGAAGAAGGATAGGTTGTAAGAAACAAATCTAGATTAGTTTGCAAAGGATACTCACAACAAGAAGGAATTTATTATGATGAAACTTATGCTCTGGTTGCAAGGATTGAAGCGGTAAGACTATTTCTTGCCTATGTTGCACATAAGAACTACAAGATATATCAAGTGGATGTCAAATGTGCATTCCTAAATGGAGATCTTGAAGAAGAAGTCTACATTGAGAATCCTGATGGATTTTCACTATCAGAGGACAAGGACATGGTTTGCAGATTGAGGAAAGTCTTATATGGATTGAAACAAGCTCCTAGAGCCTGGTATGCTAGATTGGATAAACATCATTTGAAGCTCGGATTTAGAAAAGGTAATGTTGATAGCAACTTATATTATAAGATTGAGCATGATGAATTATTGATCATTGAGATCTTTGTTGATGATATCATTTTTGGAGGAGAACAAAATCTATGCATAACATTTGCCAATGACATGAAGAATGAATTTAAAATATCTATGATTGGTGAGATAAAAAATTTCTTAGGTCTACAGATCACTCAGACTGATAAAGGTATTTTTATTTGTCAAACTAAATATGTGAAAGAATTGCTAAAGAGATTTGGACCTGAAAACTCAAAACTAGTTGGAAGCCCTATGATAACTGGTTGTTTACTTAGCTACATTTGGTGAAGAAATGAGTTACTTAATAAGGGATAAGGATCCTCAAACCCTATACCAAGCTTATAGGATATCAATGGATATTGAGAACAATTTGAAATATGGAATACCTAAGGGTTATTTCACTACAAGAGCTTGCTATCCAAAGATTCCAGATATTGAAGAGAGGTGTGAGTCAAGAGTTGAAGATCAACATCAAAGAACCTACACTTTTGTTGACCATAGAAGACATGTTAAAACCTATGATTCAGATCAAAATGTGACTAAAGAGAACTTGTCTCAGACAGTGGTTATTCCTCATACTAGTGAAGCTGAGGTTAATGAAAATTTATATGATACAAATGGTACATAGATGGAAGTAATTTTAGTGGCTACACCAGGTGATAGAATTACTACTCCTTTCAATAAGGATACCACACAAAGGGTCTATCTTCAATATTATGGTTCAGATGGATCTGATAACTTGTATCAAGAAGAACTAGAAGGCTGTACATTTGATGAAGATAATGATAATATGCAAGGTTTTGCTGAAACAGATTCATTTTCTCAGGGATTAGCTATGTGTAATGATGAAACCTTGAACATTGCTACACCATTCTTTATTAATTATGTTAATAAACCAAAGAATTCCATGGTATGTTCCAATGAAGAAAATATTATTTAGCTTGAGCTTATGCCATGTCAATATATTCATAGTGATGAATGTGAAGAGTTAGTTCAAGTAGATATGCTTGAAACAAGCATTATAAGTAATGATATACTACCCATCCCATTACAAGAAAAACTATGTAGTGGATCAAATTGTTCCTAAATTCTCAAATCATGAAAACACATATGAACCAACATGTGTGGTTGAAAAGGATAAAGGAAAGGACTAGGTCAGTCATGATTTTTTTCAAGCCTATGAGAGTTACAACATTGAATATTACGATGCTAAAAGTTGTTACAACTTAGATTATGATTACCTTATGCCTAATAGGGGTGAGTGTGAATTTGAGGTGGGTAGTAGTTTCAGTGATGTTTTTAATGCACTGTTTGATGAGGATACAGATATAGATCAGCCTGTGCTCTGCCTAAATATTTATGAAAAAAAAATTCATATGATTTCCAATCCTTTGTATGAGGAGATTGAAAGCCCAGAAATGGTGAAGATTGACCAAAATGTGAATGTTGAATTAATTTCTTGAGATGAAGATCAGTTTCCTTCCATGATTGGTTATGATGGTAATGTTGAAGGCATCTCTAACACCTATGGGGATGGTATTTATAATAAGGAAGGGGCCATCAAAGCCAATAAAAGAATTTTCTTTGTTCTTGATGATAGCAATGTGCAAGAATACAAGTCAGAATTTTTAATTACTTACTAGTTGAGTGTTTCCTTAATCAAAAGGGACTTGGATGATATCAAATGCAGGATGGGTTTACAATTTGCAAATGTTTTTGAAGATGGTCAACATGTATATGGTAATATTTTCAACTCATTGATTACATGTGTGGATTAGAATCAAATTTTTGATAAGGGAAAACACTGGTGCTTCATTTTTTATGGCCTTGAGCCATTGGTTAGAGTTTGATTTTCTCAAACTATAGTTTATGGTGCAGGGAAAGGATGTTAACTCTGCAACCCAATGGACATGTACAAGTGTTTTCATATGTGTGCTGGTAACATGAAAACTAAATACAGTTGAGGGTTGAAGCTTTGGTGAGTTAGAATAGAACTAGAAAAGAAGCTAATACCAAAATGATGAATTACAGATGTAGGTCATGAAACTTGTACAAGGGGCAACTGTATTGAGTTTTCTTATAAAGGTTTTGATCATGATATGGAGTGACAGGAAGGAAGACAAAGGAAGGAATGGTAAGTTGATGTCATTTTCTCAAGCCCATATCTGATTCAAAGCAAGTGGGAAGAGGATTTTCATTTCATATCTTCTCCAACAAATGACAGATGTAGTCCTTGAATTTCCTATTCATGGACAATTCTTGGGATTTTACTTATTTCTGTAGTATTTATTTTCCATGAGCAGTAGATTAGGCCTTGTATATAGTAGAGTAGATTTCTTTTCTTCTTTGGGCTTCCTTGTCCAGGTAGTTCTCTTTTTGGTCCGCTCTGTAGTTGGTCTTCTCCACCTAAGATTCTGGATCCTCGTATCATCCCAGAGTGATGATCATCCCCAACTAGAGCCATTGATAGTCCTGAAAAAAATTATGCAAACATGTGGTGTTCTTGATTTGATTTTGCTCATTTTGAATCATTGTTTCTCTCTATTTTTACTCTTAGAGTTAAGGGTTTTTAAGGTTTTATGTTCCTGGGTGAGATTTTTATTTTTAAAAACAAACCTGTTATAAACTCGTTTTACCTTTTGTATTTTAAGCATGATGGTTTGTTCCATCATCAAAGGGGGGCCACGTTCTTTTCCTAGGTGTTATCTTCTACTGACCTCTCTACGCCTTTTGTATTATGGTCGGGGGCCCCTTTTTATGTTTTTGCAGGTTTTCATTTTCCCTAAGTCCAACTTTGATATTTCAGCTTATATTTCCATGATTAAATACCGAGCAACTAAATATTGGCAATTTGGCATTAAGTTGTCATTGATGTCAACCGATTTGGAAAGGTCACCAGTAAGTAAGAAGTGATGACCGATATGATGGAAACACATATGAGAGTGAGTAGATAGAAGGAAGGCTAATGGTACATATGAATTGGGTCATCTACCCATAAAGAAGGATTACCGATAAGGCATAAACCGAGATGAAGGTTGTTTGTGTGCTATGAAGGCACAACAACTGGTAAACATAACAAAGGGGATGGTTGATAGTCATACCGGTAACATAAACTAAATGGGTAGTCAACCTTGGTCGATAAAATATGTCAAACCGACATTGGAATCCAAGAAAAGGTGGATGTCGACAAGCATGACAGATGGATACCAAGTGCAAGTATTGCATAGATCGGTGGAGTGTGCATCAAGGTAACAAATCTGTAGGCAAGTCGACTTTTATGAGGAACCCGCAAGTCACAGAGGATTCCAGAAGATTGAGGGTCGAGGAAGGAAAGCTAAAAAAGAAATTGCACTAATATTGCAAGATGATTTGATCTTCGTACCTATTAGGTGAAGGAAATAGAAGCCATTAATGGCGAGTGATAGAGAAAAGAAGAAAAATCATGGTGCAAACCTCCAGATTTAGAAAACGCACATTGGAATGTGAAGTTCTATTGGTGATTGAATAATGTCATAAAGATCATATCCTTGAAAAAAATATTGAATCAAAGGGATTCAGATTGAGTCAGAAAAGGAAAACCTAACACAACCATGTTTGAATGTATTCTTGGCAGGAATCCATGAATATAAATATATGAGATTGAAGCAGAAAATATTGATGCTTGTGGAGAAGAAGAAGAAGAGTGAAGAGAGGTTGAGTGAAGAGAAGAATCATATCCCTTAGAGTTTATTCTAAGTAAGTTGCAGAGAGAGTCAACAAGAAAACCGGTGAGAGGGTTTAGTCGTCAGTGATTAAGTACTGGTATAACTGTAGCAGGTTTAATAGTTGAGCAAACTGGTAATGTGTGGTTGAGCAAGGTGGCATCCAAGTGTGACATAGTGAGTTGTGAGACTCTAAGAGAGAGAGAGAAGAGAGGCCAAGAATCAGAGATAGTGATCTCATAACCGACAGTGTGAGATCCCAGAAAGAAGAGGACAGTTAACCAGTAGAGATCTATTTGACCAAAGAGTTACATAATTCATTTACAACAAGAAGCCATAAATGTATCTAAATTATATTTCAATATACATCAACAAGTTGGAGCTTGGTGCAAGGGTTGGTGCTCCTTGGTTTGGTGCCCTAAATCTTTGTAATTCAGTGTTTCACTTGTGAGGCTGGATTGGAGCAGTAGTCTCCAGCAACATTTCTCACCAAGGTTTTTCCCATATTGGGTTTTCCTCATACATCAGGTGTTGTGGGATGCATTTGTGTGATTGTATTATTTGGTCTCATCATTTGCTTTACTAGTTTGATTATTTAGTACTTAAGATAACAACTAGTATTCTGAAGTTGCCTTAGAAGAGAGAAGAGTTTAAGAACCATTGATTCACCCCCCTCTCAGTGGTACTCTATGTTCAAAAATTGGTATCAGAGCCTAGGTTCTCGATTATTTATAAACCTTGGGTAGATTTTGGATTTATAACACAATGACAAGAAATGTGTCTTCTTCCTCAAAAGCCGCCATGTTTGATGGATCCAACTATGCCTTTTGGAGTAGAAGAATAGAGACCTATATCTCCTCCCTTGGTTTTCATGTGTGGATGTCTGTCAAGAGTGGGTATGTTGTCCCTAGTGTTCCTCCCACTGATCTGGATGCCAAGAAAGAGTATGAGAACAATGCAAAGGCCAAACATGCTATTTTGAGCGAGTTGTTTGATAATGAGTTTGTCAAGGTCATGCATTGTGCATCTACCAAAAAAACCTGGGATAAAATGTTGAGCTTATTTGAAGGAGATGCAAAAGTAAAAGAGGCCAAGCTACAAGCACTAAGGGGCCAACTTGAGGGCATCAAGATGAAGGATGATGAAAATATTGGGAGATTGTGAGGAATATTTTGTAACAAATTAAAAAGTGATCCTAAAAGATTTTTATAGATGTCTCCTCTGGCCTGAAGCTTGTTACTCCCTTGTTTCTATAAAAGGGGAATCAGGGCCATGAGATAGGGCCCAAGAAATTTGGTCCAGAAGCTTGGATTCAAATCCTTGGTAATGTATAGGTTTAGGTTAAATGAGTAGGCTATAATAGGAATTTGCAGAGCAAATAAAATGGGTTTTGGGTCTTAGTTTGTTGTAGGTTCTTGAAGGAGTTATATGTAATATAATTTGTAACAGAAAATAGCATACGAAATGAATGAAAGTATTGTCTGAATTCATTTTCTCCAATGTATGACTATGTTATGTTTTTGAATGAGTAAGATCAAGGGTTTTTCTCATTTGTTGCATTTTTGTGATGCATATTTCTTCTATCTTACACTCTAACCTAAGGGGTCGGTTAAATTGCTTAGATAGGAGTTGCAAACTAACGAGGCTTATACAGGGATTCCAATAAGTATTTTGGGTTGGGATAGATAGATGAGATACATTATAAGGTAGTGTTATCTTGAGATCTTTAGCTATTAAATTAAGGTTTATGTTGCATTTTTATCTTACATTCTGCAATTTCAGTTGCCCAATGGATAAGACACTGATCACTGCTTACAGTCATTTTTTTATAACATTTATTTACTCATAACTCATTGACAGCTTGCTATAGCTTTGATAATATCAGAATATCTTTTCATTTTCTATTTATGATGTTGCTTGTCGAAAAGTCATCTCATGCTCCAAAGAAGGTTGAGGATCACTAAGAGCTATCCACTCTATAGAATTCTCCCTCCTTGTTTGAGCCCCCTTTTAGGAGTGAGACCATCTGCTTTGTTTTAATTTTGCCTGCAAGTGTGGTGCAGAGATTGTAGAAGCATTAAGGGAACACCCTCTCAGGTTTTGCAGAGCCCGAAGTGTAGAAGGATAATCATAAAATCCTTTTTATATTGTTGGTCCAAGTCCCTGAGTATCCTAAACGATCTAGAGGTTGGCCTCTCCAATGCATGATTCAAGGGCCCGACTTTGTTTCTGTCCCTGGGGCAGTGCAAAACCCTCACTAAGTACGTTTTGGGGAACCAATAATTCTCATTGTAGATCATGAATGAATGAATGATGGATGGATGGATTAGATGCATAGATGAGTGATTAACGAATATATGTAGATGGGAAATAAGGTCTACAAGATTGCTAGAGGTAGTTCTATGAGGATTTAGTCCTATGGTTGTGTTGTAAATAGTTTACTTAACTAGAACTGTAACCAAGCATTAGGAGATGCTATTTCCACAGTTCATTTCCTTTGGATTTTAGTCTGATGGTTAAGTAAGTCAGCGAGACTTCCCTTTTGTGTTGAGGAGTGTCATCTAGGCGATTGGCCTAATTGTAAGTGCAATCCCCATTGTAGTATTTTTAGATACTATTGCAAAAGTATTATCTAATTATGGGTAGGGTTTCCCACTGTGGTTTTTCCCTTCACTAGGTTTTCCACGTCAAAATATTGGTATTGTGTGTTGTGTTCTCTCATGCTTTATCTTTCACAGTGTTGTTCTCATTTTTCTCTGGTACAAGATCTTTAATTTTCAATAATTGTTTAACTTGTGGAAAACTGATTCACCCCCCTCTCAGTTTTCCTCCAGTTCATTCTAACATTATGATTTCCATCAAAGGTAATAGATCCAATTACCATAATTCATGTTGTCTGATCAACTCCAAACCTAATGGAACCTCCATCATATTTCTCAAGTTTTACAAACTTACTCTTATCACCAATCATATGATTTGAACATACACTATCAATTAGCCATTCATTTCTATCTCTCATAGCATGCAAATAAATAGCAAATATTTTAACAGTCTCAAAAATATCAATCTTAAATACATCCTTTTCTACCAAAAACAAATAGTCATCTTCATTGTCTAATTCATCATCTAAAATACCAATATTGTAATGACCGCCCAAATACCCTAGAGAAATATAACTATCTAATATGCAAATAGAGATTAAAAAAAATTATTTTAAAAGATAACTATTGAAACACATATAATTCAAATAACAATAATATCATCTAATCATGTCCATAATCAATTCAAACATGAACATATAATCATATGTATGCTAGCAAAAATCATCATCACATAACTACCTTTTCCCTAGGGTATCTCAATGCCATTACTTAACTTACATATCAATGAGAATGTAATAACATCCCACAACTCAATCATATCATCCTAAATAATAATCCTACAATCCATTCCTTTACTAATAATTGTGCAACACGATTATTACCCCCTTATACCGCTAAGCCATAGGTTCATTTCAATACTCTGAACCAAATGTTCCTATCATTTATTCCCAATCATTAAATCCCTTAATGAATTTAAATTACATTTTGATCACACAATATTTTCTCAATCTCTAATAAAAGAATCCATAAAAAACTAAGCATAATTTCCCCATTTCAGTTACATGTAAAACACATATTACTAGACCAATTAACATCTCTATATAACCATGAATATCAATCATCAATAATGAGAATAAGGGAATAACCAAGATACTTTATACATCTCTCAAGAGTACTACACAATGGTGTCATAAATGCTACATCATCCTTTTACATAAAGTACATAGTTCCCTAATCTACAATTATGCATTCCTCATGATACATGATTGCAATAATATCTTTCCACAAATGCAAGAGTACATCATAAGCCAGTCTACCCAGAGAATCTAAAACAAGCTGAAGGATAGGGTTTCCACATCCACGTACATGAGCATCCAATTCAAGAGAACATCCCAATGGAAGAAGACATCAAATCACTTGACCATGTGAAACCATAAGGAACTAATCCCCATACAACAAAGAATGACACAATATCCCACCCACACTCTAGATCTAGACTGACACCTAAAAACCAAATGATTCCAACATAAAAAAACCACAACTAAAGAAACCGTCAAATCATGGTCCAAGATACATCACAAGGCTCAAATCAAAATAATAAGACTTGAAGCATCTATAGGAATTCCAACAAAATAAGCATAAGGCACTAGGACCTTCATGTAGGGAAGAGTGTCATCACATGCTATCGCCATGGAATACAAAGGGAAACCTAGGCAATGGTGGGTTAGAGCTCCCTATCCCGACATCCATGATACACTTGCAGAATCATCTCAATATTTAAAGATATCAAGGGAGTTAGGTTTACCTAGGTCACTAAGGCCTTCCAATACCCACCTCAAGTCTATACTCCTCATTCCAGAGCTAAGAGTTGGGGTACCACAAATCCAATTCTTATCTCATTTAGGTGAATTACTACTACCCATCTCACCTATAATCAACTTATTAGGTTATCACTTGATTACACAACAAAACTCCCAATGAGCTATCTTGGTGGTCTAGAACTCAGGTAACTTGGTTGTCTAATCCCCATGATCCCAGTGACTCACTTGGAAGCCACTCCTCCTAATCATGCACCTAGACCTTTGAATACAACATGCACATAAGCAAGACAAGGGCTTATCAAATAAACCATAACCAGGATAACCAAGGTTCTCAATTAAATAATAATCAACAATAAGTATAACAAATTCCAAAAGTCACAACCTCATAGATAACATGGGGTCACATAGCATCCAAAGGATTTAGTCATTATGGAATAACCATATATCCAACATGAACCCTGATAAAAAAACATAATGGCATAACATCGTTCTTGAAATCAATCAAAATCATGATAATACAAATACAAAACAATAAATCGATCCTCGAACAACTCAAGAACTCAAAAAACCCAAAAAGGATAGCCTTTGGGCTGGCAAAACCCAAAAATAGAGATCAGAAAAGACTCAAAAAAGCCAAACAGTAATCTGGCACATTACAGAATCAAATAGCACATACATTTATTAGTTTAGCATATATATAAACTTCCGCAACACATATATCAAGCAAAACAACACATTTACAACACGGTTAAATGCTACAACAAACAATATAGTGCATATGACATTAAGTCTAGTGCATGTGCCCTCCAGGTAGGTGAATTTAAGCAGAACAATAACGCATACACAAAAAAATGGCATATATGCATTAAAGAATAGCACATACATTATTTCAGCGCATTTGTGATGAGGTTTAGCACATCTGACTTCAGACTCAAAGTACAAAAATATAGAATTTTGACAAGTTGGGAAAACAATAAGTCCATCAAATGATATCAAAGCCAAATAAAAAATACAATAAAAAGTATAAACCAATGGGCTAATCAAGCAAATAAATCAATAATCGGATAAGGTAAAATCACAATACTACTCATGGCTCAACAGCCATAGGAATACCAACTATTCTTTTGAGACAACACCCACCAACTAAAAACAATATGGAAAAAGCTCTATTAACAACGAGCCTCTCACAAAACTGGATGGACTAACCACACTCCATTACACAATTCTAGACCAAACAAGAATACAAAATCAACATGACATTACATGAAAAATGAATACAACCACACATGGTAGACATAGAATCAACCCAGCTCCCCAAAATAAATCATAAATTATATAAAATGCTTTTATTCCAAAATCTCATATGCACATTTATATTTATCAAACTATATTGTATATTCCAAAAAATTATCCTGGTAGACAATCTTTTCATAGATGCAAGGAAAACAATCTTTTCTAGAAACAAAATGCAAGAAAGTAGAAACACAACCAACTTGGAAATATGGAAGTTATAGCCAAATGAATTCGGAGAAGCGCAAATCCAATCCAAAATTCAGCCAAATCAAACCAAGCTCCAAGTGAACAAAATCATCAATCAGTTCTAAGATATTTCCACAATCCATCATATATAAGAGTATGCAGTTTCTGGATTCGATTGTGTGTAAGATTTTTCCATCAACGTTTCAGATCACACTCTGTGATCCGAAATGTTGATGCAAAAATCTTACACACAATCGAATCCAGAAACTGCATACTCTTAAAACTCATCAATCATACAAAAAATTCTCCAAAAAGCCAACCCCCATAAAATCTCAAAAAGCCCAATAAATAAAATTAAACAAAAACTATTCAAATCCATTGGCCAATAAAAATAATCTAAAAATATTATATTTCATGCCTACCATGCCATATATCAAGGCAAATTTTAATAAAATAATATTATTTAAACTTACCAAATCACACAACCAATATTAAAATAGGGTGGGTAGAGTATATAATATTTTATTAATCCAAATGGTAAAAAGGAAATTAATAATAATATGAATAACCAATAAATTAAATAAACTATGGACACAATAAAATATTAATGCCCAATTAAATATAAGATCACAAAACCCAAATAAATATTAAAGCCATAAACTATATAAATAAATAATAAATCCAAAAGGCTCAACTAATAAATATCTGAATAAACATTTAAATTAAATAATAATAATCATGCATTAATATTAAATATATATATATATTTTTTTTCAAAACAAGGTGGCGGTGCCACTTAATATATTTTATTATATAAAGCTGATTCAAAGAGCTCCCAAAAAAAAGAACCAGTAAGAAAAACTCTGATCCTTGCTCTACAATACATAGAAAGGTTGTGAGATTTAAATCTGAAATATGCCAAGAAATACAATATCTTATAGTGTCCATAATACCGAGTGCCATAAAACATCCCCCAGTATCGAATATTTTCTAGAATGTATTGAACAAGATGCAGTCTAAACCAAAACATCACGAGAGTTGTGTACATTTACATAGCAGTCCTCAATCTGTCTCACTTATGAATTTATCAAACTTACAATCTAGCACACTTCTCAAATTGATATCCCTTCACAATATACAGATGTAGCAAAACCACAGGACCCTGCACTTATAATATCACACATACCAGTTTATATCATTATGAAAAAGACCACTGTATAGCTATATGTAATATTATCCTATACCCATATCCTCCAAAAATTTTGCCTTAAGAATTGGATAAGAATCAAAATCACAATTTGGACACATCATATTAAGTTCCTCCTTGGAACTTCCCATATTTGCTAAATGATCTGCAACCCGGTTCCCTTATCTATACACATGTGAAATGGTGAAGTTTATAAATGTATCAATTAGTGTCCATGCTTGTTCAAGTAAATATCTTATCTGCCAATTATCAATATTTCTCTTTATGCAAGCACTGATAATAATAGCTGAATCGCCTTCAATGTGTATATATGAGATGTTCAGTTTTTTTACTAGTAGAATACCTTCAAGTAAAGCATATGCCTCTACAAAGTTGTTAGTACCTGGTGGAATAAAAGAATCTTTCAAAGATAAAACACAACCTATGTGATCCCTTATGCATACTCCTATCCCTGCATCACCTGGGTTCCCTTTAGAGGAGCCATCAAAATTTAGTTTGAAATGCATTGAATCCAGAGGACACCATTTCACTTTATTTCTATCAATTTTACTAGTTCTCACTCTCGGAAGACAAGGTGATACAGGAATAGAGATGCCCTTCTAGAAGTTAATAACCTGACCATCCCAAGAAGTAAATTCCCTATTTGAATTGAACTGATTTGAAACTTGAGCATTAACCAGTTCTGATACTAATTTTTCAATATAATTGAAAACTTCAGAAAGAGGAGATGTTTTCTTTCTAAAAATATGCTTATTTCTTTCCCACCAAAGTGACCATACTACTATGGATGGGATCACTTTCCAAATACATGCAAAAAGAGAGGATGAGTATAAAATTGGCCATGACTGGAACAAATCCCATACATTATCTAGAAGAGGTGTGCTAAAGGAAAGCTTATCAAGTACGAACATCCAACAATAGTGAGCAAAATCACATTGGAGGAGATGATCTAATGTTTCACTATGTTCACCACAAAGTACACAAGCAAATGGATGTGCAATATTCAATTTAACAAGTCTCTCACTAGTGAGTATTCTCTTATGTAGAGCAAGCCAAGCAAACATCCCTGCCTTGGGAAGCACACTATTATTCCAACAAAAATTGTAGGCTCTTTGTGAATAGGATTGAACAGACATTTGATGAATTGTCTTATACCCTTCCTTGATAGAGTACTTTCCATTCTTCGTAGGGCACCATATCAATTTGTCCAAACCATTAGAGATAAAGATAATGCGGTTCTTGAGAATCAAAGAAAATTTTACCTTTTGACCCGGGGAGATTGGGAGTAGAGTTGGCTTCTTCTAAATGACATGATTTGAAGGCTTCTCAAGATCATCTATGTAATCATAAAGGTGTGAACCCCAATGAGCAGTAAATATAGGGATCACATCTACTAGGGACTCCTCCAGATTAAGAGGGGGGAGACCACTCCATGAATCATGCCAAAAGTTGACTTCTTTGCCATTATGTACTTGCCACAATAAGTATCTAGTAATCACATTCCTAGAGTCCATCATGAAGTTCCAAACTGCAGATCCTGATGGAGGATCAAGGATAGTAAATATACGTGAAGGGGTAGGAGTATCTAAATTCTTTGCTTACATAATTTGACACCATAAATCATGTGGTTTTTCATACATATTCCAAACTAGCTTTCCCCCAAAGGCCTTATTCCTTTTTGACAGATCGTGCATACCCACCCCATCTGTAGAATTGCTTGGAGTCATTTTGTTGAGAGACATAAGCGGGATCTTTTTCTCTTCTGAAATATTACCTTTCCAAATAAAATTCTGATTAATTTTCTTGATATGAGAGACAATAGATTTCGGGGCTTGAAGGACTAAAATGTAGTAGTTTGGAATTGTAGCCAAAATAGTTTTGACAAGAAGGATTCTACTTGAGAGAGATAACCATCTAGCTTTCCACACAAAATTTTTTCTTTTTAATCTGTCAATCACAAAATTCCAAAAAGAAGGTTTCCCTACTCCCATAAATAAAGGGATACCCAAGTACGATGATGGAAGAGAATCCACTAGAAAGCCCAATGTCTGGATAATGTTGTTAGACACCATTTCAGAAGTATTGAATATGAATAGTTTAGATTTTTGCACACTGATTTTCTGTCCAGATCCAGAAGTATATATGTCCAATATTTTCTTAATATGCCTTTCTTCTTGTATATTGGAACAATCGAATAAAAGTGTATCATCTACAAATAAGGTGTGGGTGATAGAAATTGAGGTATTAGGGATGCATACCCCCTTCCAGAAACCCAGACTCAACTACTTATTGACCAATCTACTAAAAGCTTCTACCATGATAATGAATAGAAAAGGTGATAGCGGGTCACCTTGTCGAACCCCTTGGGTGGCTCGAAAAAAACCAGAAGGATTACCATTAACAATAACTAAAAAATGTGCCCCAAAGAGGCAATTTTTGATCCATTTGCACCACTTGTCTGAAAAGCCAAACTTTTTAAGCACTCTCAAAAGAAAGGACCAACATACTTTATCATATGCTTTCAACATGTCTAATTTAGCTATAAAAGAAAGGGATTGTGAAGAGTTAATTGAGTGCAAAACTTCATGGGCCACAAGCGCACCTTCTGATGTTTCCCTGCTAGGAACAAAACCTCCTTGTTGAAGAGATATTACTTTAGGTATCAAGGATTTTAACTGGAGATAGATAGCTTTTGTGAAAATCTTGTACACTGAATTACATAAGGAGATAGGCCTAAAATTTGCAAAAGATTGAGGGTTATTGGATTTGGGGATAAGAGAAAGATGGGTTAAATTGAAGTTCTTGAGAATAAAAGATTTTTGTCTTGACTCCTCCAAAGCCATTAAAAGATCAAAGCCTAAAATGTCCCAACACTTTTGAAAGAATAGTATGGTGAAACCATCAGGGCCTGGAGACTTGTCAGGAGCCATCAAAAATACCACCTCTTGTAATTCAGCAAGAGAGAAAGGTTGCATCAAATAATCATTATCATGTTGTGAAATCAAACAAGGAATGGAGTCTAACAATATGTCGACACTGGACTCCTCAGAAACAAAAGGAGGGGAGGGAGTAAGAAGATTTTTATAGAAGAGTTCACCCTCTTCCCTAATTTCTTGTTCATTAGTTAATTTTTTCCCCGAAGAAGAGGCATTTATAGAAAAGATAGTAGATGTAGCTTGCTTAATCTTTGCAGAAGCCTGGAAGAATTTAGTACTTTTATCTCCTTCTTTTAGCCATAATTCCCTTGATTTTTGTCTCCAGTATTCCTCCTCTCTAGAGCACAGTTCCAATCATTAATTTAATTTTAACATTATTAAACTAAATAAACCAATTTGTTAATTAATAACTTTAATTAACCGATAATCATAACTTCTCAAGATGACCCGACATAGGGCTACATGAAATACCACATGACACCAAAAGGAAAATCTAACCACGAAAACAAGACTGACAGGACACGAGCTAAACCTAGAGTGTAGAATGGGATTACATGTCACCTTCGATCAACTTGCCATTGGTATGAAAACACACTTAGACATATAAAGCCAGGTGGATTTGATGTCTAGTACCTACAAACCTGTCACCACCAATGTACACAAAACAACATATGTATAGCATATAACATAAAATAATTAGACAAGTGAAAGGGAATCACAATGTCATATCATGCTCATAAATGAGTGGTATGACATCATCCCCTTCACAATCGTAGTAGAAGACTATCATGACAACCAAGAACCATCACTATCACCATATCAAATATAATCATGAACTAAGGATAACACATAGCAAGATACCATCCTATCACTATAAGAAAACATGAACCTCACATATAAAACAAGTGCATATAGATCATTAAATGTAAGTCCATCCATATGAAACCATAATGTCAACTGCAAATATGATATTGTAGTGTCCGAAAATTGCACTCTTTGTAACTTTGACCGCATTTGGGGCTCTCACCTTAGTGTTCCCATCCTTGTGCTTTATCTAGACCTATTTGTGCCTCTGCCATGCAATAAACATCACACTTTCATCTTTTACCTTGCTGGGACCCCTTAACCCTGGCCCAATTTGGGGTAAGACCGGGGCGTAGTGCCTTGGTCCTCACTAGGACAATGGTGCCATGCCATGGTCCTCCCTAATTGGGACCTAATTTGGGCCCTAGGCCCTATCTCAAATTTGAGTGGGAACTTGATCCATGTCGGCCTATATCAGAAAATTAATATATTTGATGACAGGAAATTATATAAGGAGGTCTTCCCCTCTCATTTGGATATAAGATGAAATTGGGAGCATTATAGTCAAGCAATCAAGCATCCAAGCATTGAAGCATCAATCATCAAGAATCACTAGAGGTCTTCAAGGTTGCATATTCCTCATTCATTAATTATGGAGAAACTTTACATTATTCATTTGCAAGCATGCGTGTGTGTTAGGGTTTTGTCATGTTCATGCCATCTCATACAACATATGTGATTACATTCAAGAAGCAAAGTATCATCATCATTCATTGCATATCTAAAGTTATACATTTCCATGTTATTTATTTCAATAATTTGCAATATTTTATTCAAGGTTCATTCCTCAACTGAGGTTTGACTTAGGCAAACCCCTATTCCCAACCTTTTTCTCCTTTCTTTCTGTCTGCAAGAAATAGGTGCACAACTATACTTTTGGAAATAAAATTTACACACAGAGACGAATAAACCCTTTTTGACGTGTGAAATATTCAAAAGACCAAGAGGCAATGCCATAGTCCCTTCTTTTGTGGGGCATTTTTGTAGGGTAGATCCGAATCAACTCATATTTCTCAGATCTATGTGCACGACAAAATCCTAAACCTGTAGCTCAGTATTTTCTCAATTTTGTCTTCAATTTTAGAACTTTACCCTAAATCAACATTTCAACTTTAAAAAGAGGGAAAAACACATCATAATTAATCAATCCACTTAGTATTCAGTCCTTATCTAATTTGTGATTGAATCTAGTGGATTCCTCCCCTCTTTTGAATGTAAAAGAAATCCCCCCTCAAAGCGAAAATTGATTCGGTGGTTTCTCCTTCTAAGTTGCAAATTGCCAAATCAAATTTTCCCCTTTACATTTTGGTGAACCTAACTCCTTACACCACTAATTCTAATTTTTTTTCAGATATGAGTGTGTATGCAATTTAAAATTCAAATTTTCATTTACAAGTACTATTTCCTTGCAGATTTGAAAAAAAAAAAGGTTAATTTTATTATAACCCTAATTTTTAAATTTCAAAATTGAGCTTGTGAATTGTTTGATTTGGATTAATTATTTCAAATCTGAGTACTTTTTCAAGTTCAAAGTTCAAAATTTCATCTACAAGACAAATTTTGTAATTAAATTTTAAATTTAAGCGGTTAATTTCAAAAACCCTAATTTTTCAAATTTTTCAAATTTAGCTTGTGGGTTGTTTAAATTTTTAATTTACCTCTTCAAATTTGGTAGTTAATTTCAATACAAAATCAACATTACAATCTTGGATCAAACTTCAAATTTAATTTTTAAAACTAAGAGGTTACAAAACCCTAATTTTAAATTTTAAATTTTATTAGGTAAATTCAAAACTTCTAGTGTGCAATTTAAAAAAAATATTATATAAATTTAAAATTCGTACAAGATTGCATAGTTTTTCAAAAAAAAAATTCTCATTTTATTCAAAGTCCAAATCTTTAAAAAAAAATCAATGTTGAATAAATTTAGAGGTTTTATCTATAAAATCCTAATTTATTTTGATATTCATCATGGCAATTAATGGATTGGACTTATTTTCTATTTCACATATGATTACATTCCTTTTTACGTACATTTATTATAACCAGGTGTTGGATAATGACTTCTTTCACTTCATGTTACTTCTTTTCATTCATAGCACTTGGACATATTGCATTTTTTAGGGTTTTTAAATTACTTCCTTTTTCATCAATTAGATCTCAAAGTTTGCATTTATCATATATGATGTGTTATGGTGATGTTCTGGGCAAATGCATTTCATATGTAGATCACCTAAAAGCTTTTGTAGATCCTAATCATAGAGATGACAATGACAAACCTAATACTTGTACCTCTCCTAGGGTATCTAATGTGAATGAAGAATGAGATAATAATCCTATCATTTATCTCTCTAATGGAGAGAAACATGGCCACATCTTATTCTCATACACATACCCTTGCACAAGGGGGGAAAGATCAAAATATTGGTGTTTCCATCTCTCTAGATCCTCCTTAATCTCCTAAAGCCTATCTTAAACATCAAAACATTTATAGAGAAGATGATGTTATGCATTTCATTCATTATATCTCTCCTCACATAACATTAAGCGAAGATGAGGCCTTAGATGATAAGGATCTTCCTTCCCAATCTACTAAAAAGGATATGCATGATGAAAGAGAGGAAAATACTTCTCTAAAAGATATTCCTTCATCTACTAATCCTTTCATTCCTCCTAAACATCCTTACACTACAAACTTCAAATAAATTTATTACAATGTTACCCTACCTTCTCAATTAAAACATGTTTATAGGAGTGACTTTAACATAATATCAAAACAAGGTTGTGGAGGACAAGGACTTGGAAAATTTGAACAAGGAATCCAAGTCCCTATAAATCCTCCTACACAAATCACCATAGACTACCTAGGAAACAATAATAAATATCCTATGGATTGCCCTCTTAGGATTCAAGAATTCAAATATCATCTTGCAAGACAACAAGTCATTCATGCTCACAAAAGAGCTTCTTCTTCAAAAACTCCTTTTTGCTCATTTCATCAAACTCGTGATCATCATGCTAATGATTGTCTTGATTTTCAAAATTCAATAAAGGAACTTATCGATAGTGGAAAAGTTATAATCATTGATGACAATCCTTCTTCTTCTAAAAATCACTCTTTTCCTCAATCTCAAAATAATAAGCCTACACTCATTAATGATCAAGAAATATTAGCAACTAAAATCTTTTGGAAATTGAAGTATGACAAGAATGTTGTTTTTCCTTTTGTAAAGTTTAGCAATAAACATAAAGAAGGAAATGAATGTTGTCTTTTTTATCATTGTAGTTCTCATTCTCTTGGAAAATGTAAAGAATTTAAGGAATTTGTTCAAGAACAATATGATTGTCTTCGTATATGTCTTTCAACATATCTTGCTCTCTTTCTAGGTGAAAAGGTAGTTCCTTAGCACTCATTTCACCCTCAGGTTGCTCCTCACCCTATGAAATAGGTAGTTAACTTAATTGGGGGATTTTTGTCATTAGAGGTGGTGCTTTTTCAACTTCAAACATCTTGCGGTAGCCGCCATGCAATAAACATCATACTTTCATCCTATACCTTGCTAGGACCCCTTAACCTTGGCCTAACTTGGGGTAGGACCAGGACATAGCCTTGGTCCTCACTAGGACAATGGTGCCATGCCAGAGTCCTCCCTAATTGGGTCCTAATTTGGATCCTAGGCCCTATCTCAAATTTGAGAGGGAAAACTTGCTCCATGTCAGCCTATGCTAGAAAATTAATATGTTTGATAATAGGAAAGTATATAAGGAGGTCCTCCCCTCTCATTTAGATATAAGATAAAATTGGGAGCACTATAGTTGATGGATGAGAATCCCCGATCTATGAGAAATATTGCATCAACCAAAAATATTTTCTTTCAGTTTAGTTCTTGTTCAATTCAGTGTGCAGTTTTATGTGTTCCTATCGGTAGGTGTCGGTAGTTGCTTTTTTTTCATTACAGATCCTATTTTTAGTTTTTAGGATGGTTCATGTGCTTAATTCCAAATTTTCAGTCCATTTGGTTTCTTTTCCAGCTAGTTATCGCTCTCGGTTGACTGTTTCTGGGTTTTGGGATAGTTCTTGTGCTTACTGGTTTGTCTTCCTTCATTTCTAGAGTGATTTCTTGGCATGTGGATCAATTTGGGGTCTTGTTCAATGCTCTTTAGCATGTGGTCGACCTTCCTATTGATCCACACTTCTTGGCTGTTATTTTTTGGAAGAATTTTTTTCATTCTTAGGGCTCACCTAGTTACACATTTCATTTTCTTGTATTGGTAAATGTAATCTTTTGTGGTCGACCCGGATATGTTTCAGAGGGTATATATAGGGTATTATGTAATCATTTGGAGGATAGAGGAGGTAGAAATTAGAATAAGGATTGAGATTGATGATTAGTTATTCGGTTGATTCTAAGAGTCCCAAATGGATTATATCTGGCTTGTAGCCTACATGTAACGAGTTGACTATTGGATGTTCAATGATGAATGTATGATGATAACTGATTGGTTGCTAGAGGTTCTAAGACAATAATATGATCTATTTATGTAATCTTGCTATGTTTTCTTATTGGTTTTGTTGTGTTACTCTTGCTTCATAAGCTGATCAATTCTCTTTTGAGGGTTTATCGGTTATGGCTGCATCAATCGGTATCAGAGCTAGTTATGAACTAGTTGGTGGAAGAGTTGTTTGCGAACCTTGAGGCATTCCTTTGGGTGGACAGATCGTCAATTGGAGGCAGGTTGTGTGTGTGTTCAATAAATCACCGAGGAGAGGAAATTGAAACCGATAGTCAGATCACCAAGTTGAGGCAATTCACTTGAGCAGAAGAGGAGATGTCACCTAGAAGGATGAACCCCCAAAGGGTAGAGCAGATGATGGAGGACTTCAAGAATGAGGTAAGGAAATAAATCCAAAATGCATTGGCTATTTTACAGAGGAACCCTAAATATGAGGATGGGTATGAAGAAGCAGGTGAAGAGCCTAAAGCGGAAGAGGCTGAAGGATCGAAAGATGGAAGAGAGGAAAGGTTCCAGAGAGCAGTGGCATAACCATGTAAAGTTCATAAAGTGGAAGTTTCAAAATTTTGCAGAATGCTAAACTCAAAGGATCTGATTGATTGGATTGAAGAGTTGAAGGATTACTTTGAGTTTGAGAATGTCAAGGACCCACAAAGAGTCCAGTTGGAACAGACTAAGTTGAAAGGCCATGCTGCCTTATGGTGGAAAGAATTGCAGAAAGGCAGTGGAGAATGGTGAAATGAAGATCACCTGGTGGAGACACATGGTTGCAAGATTGAAGACCAAGTTCATACCGGGAGACTATGAGTTGGAATTGTTCAAGAAGTTGTAGAACCTAAAATAGAGAAACATGACTGTGAAAGAGTACACAGAGGAATTCTACAAGGTAATGATTTGATCTAGACATAGAGATATGGATAGAGAGAAGGTAGCGAGGTACATAAATGGACTTGCAATTAACATTTAGGATGAGATGAGTATGTTGAGGGTTTCCACAGTTGAAGAAGCTTACTAGTATGCTTTGAAGGTTGAGGAGAAGATGAGAAGAAGATATCTGAATAACCCTAGAGGGAAGGAGAGATTTAAGGGGTAGATAAGTACAAAGAAACAAAATGTTGAAGAAGAATCAAAACCTAAGTGGAGTAAAGAACCAGAACAGAAAACATAGCGGAAAAGCAATGGTAGTACTAGCAAAAAATTTCTCGGCAAATGTTTCAAGTGTGGGGAAACCGAACATAGATTTTATGAATGTAAGAAGGGAATGGAAAGAAGTTGTGTGGCAAATGAGGAAAAAGAAGGAGAAGTTATCAAGACTGACTGTACACTGGAGCAAGGAGAATCCCTTATGTTTAGAAGAGTCATGATGGAGCAAAGCAATGAGGATATTGGATCTACTCAGAGAAAGTCTTTTCCGGACTGTGTGCAAATCAAGTGGTGAGTGTTGAAAGGTTATTGTGGATAGTGGAAGAACTTATAATATAGTATCTAAAGAGATGGTAGTGAAGATTGGGTTGAAGAGGCTTGGGCATCCTTTTCCTTACAAGGTAAGTTGGTTACAAGATGATCAAAAGATAGAAGTAAAGGAACAGTGTTTGGTGAATTTTAATATTGGACCTTTTAGGGATGAGGTCTTGTGTGATGTTGTATCTATGAGTTCTTGTCATGTATTGTTGGGGAGACCTTTGTAGTTTGATAGAGGAGCTATTTATAAATGTAGAAGAAACCTAATCACCATTGAGAAGGATGGGCAGAAGTTCACATTGACTTCTTTGAAGGAGAAAGAGAAGGAGGTTAAGAACCTCAATCTCAAGAGAAGTGGTAGTATTGAGAAACCAGTTGCAGAGGTTATACCGGAAGATGGCATGAGTTTATAGAAGGATCTGATAGATAAGCCTAATAGACAGATAGAATTGGATGACATAAAGTTTAAGGTGACAAACTGGATAAAATCTTGTGGCAGAGAAAAAATCAGAGTTGCAGAAGAAAGAGAGCAGTAAGAAGAGACAATGTGCAGATCTGAAGCAAAGAAAGAGAAACAAAGAGAGTCATGGGTTAGGAAAGCCAGTTGAGGTCTTGGAGGAGAAAAGAAGAGGTTTGCAGATAAGGAAGATGTTTAGATCATAAATAAGAATGGGATCTTTATGTTGAATCCTTTTTGATGTTCATGAGTTGCCTCTCATGGAACATCCCTTTCTACCTAGGGTGTTTGATGCAGGAGAATCCCCAATCTAAGATAAATCTTGCATCAACAAAAAATATTTCCTTTCACTTTAGTGTGCAGTTTTTCTATGTTCCTATTGGTAGGTGCTAGTAGTTGCTTGTTTTTCATTGCAGATCCTATTTTCACTTTCCAGGCTGATTCATGTGCTTAATTCCACATTTTCAGTCTATTTGGATTCTTTTCTGGCTAGTTATCGCTCCTAATTGACTATTTCTGGGTTTCGGGATAGTTCTTGTGCTTACTGGTTGGTCTTCCTTCATTTTCAGAGTAGATTATTGGTGTTTGGACCTATTTGGGGTCTTGTCCAATGTTCTTGTTATAAAGCTACAAATGTATTTGATGAACTTGAACTGCTAGATGTCATAGGATCTTTCTCAAGTAGTTAAGCTTCTGCAGAGAGGACCAAGCTCTGATACCAATTGTTAGACAACTCAGATAACGAGAGGAAAACTAAGAAGGAGGGGTGAATCAGTTATCACCAGATTATAGAAATTTAAGCATTCAAATCCTTATTACCGGAACACATTAACCCAATACCAGAATGCATAAACCAAATACTAGAATAACCGATATAACAATTAAACATAAACATAAATCACAGAATAGTTACCATCCATCCAGAACACATGACACCAAGATTTGTATGTGGAAAACCCAGTAAAGGGAAAAACCACGGTGAGAAGCCTACCCATAGTCAGATAAAACTTTTGCAGTAAGTATGTGATTACAAAATGAGGGGCCTGCACATGCAGGAAGGCCAATAGCCTATACTGCACTGCTCATCATAAAAGGAGCCTCACTGACTACAAAATAAATCTAGACTACAATCTAGAATAAATATTGAACTGCAAGTATAGCATCTCCTATGCCTGAGTACAATTCTGGTTAAGATCAATACCAGAGGCCTTAAATCTCTTCCATAAGCCCAATTCGATCACCTATGATTGACCAAAACCTCTGCATATGATTACAACATTATTTTCACACAGATAATCCTATAACCATAATCCCATATGCCCATGATCTACAAAGATATCTTACATCATATATATACCAACCCGAGACCTAAACAATTAGGTTGCCCACCTAAAAGATATTGCAATAAATTCATAACATAAACCTGCAATCCAATGATCAACCAAGTCATCTTAGGCTAAAAACAATGTAAACCAATCATTAAATCTAGTCGGTAACACATTAGGAACATCTTTCAACACGTTACATAAACCGGTCCATAACCTAGATAACATCGGACCGAAAATAGGCTGCTATAAACCAAATCCAACATCATTGATCAACAGGAACACGAACAAGATAACCAACAACATCCTGAAAGCCATCTAGAAGCCACACCAACACCACTTATCAAGTGCATCAAAAGATCTTCAACAAAGCTCTGTCAGTAAAACCCTTATCGGTGACCAAAAGGCTTACTAGAACAAATGATAGTATCTGAGTCATCAATTCCCAAACCAACTAATCGTGGTATGCATCTGAATAGCATGAATGATAGATCCAAATCAATTCCACAAACCAAAGCATACCAGAGCATACCAGATCAATATCATAATCCACCACTCTACCGGAACCAATTGGAAACCAGTAAACAACCAAAATAGGTGGTGTTTTCATCAATGGAAAAACATCAATGCAACACAATCAATTCTTGGTTGTTATTTTCTGAAAGAATTTCTTTCATTTTCCTACATTGGTAAATGTAATCTTTTGTGGCCGACCCGAATATGTTCTGGAGGGTATATATAGGGTATTATGTATTCATTTGGAGGATAGAGGAGGTAGAAATCGAAATAAGTATTGAGGTTCGTGATTAGTGATCCAGTTCATTCTATGAGTCCTAGATGGATTGTATCTGGCTTGTAGCCTGCATGTAACTAGTTGACTACCGGATGTTCTATGATGATTGTATTACTCTTGCTACATAAGTTGGTCAATTCTCTTTTGAGGGTTTACCGGTTATGGCTGCATCAATAGTCAAGCAATCAAGAATCCAAGAATTGAAGAATTCATCATCAATCATCTCTAGAAGTCTTCAAGGCTGCATATTCATCATTCATCAATTATGGAGTAACTTTACATCATTCATTTGCAATCATGTATGTGTTATAGTTTTTTCATGTTCATGCCATTTCATACAACATATGTGATTACATTCAAGAAGCGAAGCATCATCATCATTCATTGTAGATCTAAAGGTATACATTTCCATTATTTATTTCAATCATTTACAATATTTCATTCAAGGTTGATTCCTCAACCGAGGTTTGACTTAGGAAAACCCCTATTCTCAACCTTTTTCTCCTTTCTTTCTATGTGCACGAAATAGGTGCACAACTGTACTTCTGGAAATAAACTTTAGACACAAAGATGGAGAAACCCTTTTTCACATGCAAAATATTTGAACGACCAAGAGGCAATGCCATAGTCCCTATTTTTTGGGGGTGTTTTTGCATGGCAGATCCTAATCATCTCATATTTCTTAGATCCATGTGCATGAGAAAATCCTGAACCTATAGCTCAGTATTTTCTTAGTTTTGTCTTTAATTTTAGTACTTTGCCCTAAATCAGTATTTCAACTTACAAAAGAGGGAAAAACACATCATAATTAATCAATCCACTTAGTATTTAGTCCTTATCTAATTTTTGATTGAATATAGTGGATTCCTCCATATTTTTGAATGTAAATGAAATCCCCCCTCCAAGCAAAAATTGATTTGGTGATTTCTCCTTCTAAGTTGCAAATTGCCAAATCAAATTTTCCCCTTTACATTTTGGTGAGCCAAACTCCTTACACCATTAATTATGATATTTTTTTCAGATATGAGTGTATATACAATTTAAAATTCAAATTTTCATTTACAAGTTTGATTTCCTTGCAAATTTAAAAAAATTAGAGGTTAATTTCATTATAACCCTAATTTTTCAATTTCAAAATCAAGCTTGTGAATTGTTTGATTTGGATTAATTATTTCAAATTTGAGTACTTTTCAAGTTCAAAATTCAAAATTTCATCTACAAGACAAATTTTGCAATTAAAATTTAAAATTAAGTGGTTAATTTTAAAAACCCTAATTATTGAAATGTTAAAATTGAGATTGTAGTTTGTTTATATTTTGAATTTCCCTCTTCAATTTTAGTAGTTAATTTCAATACGAATTCAAAATTGCAATCTTGGATCAAATTTCAAATTTAATTTTTAAAATTAAGAGGTTATTCAATAAAATCCTAACTTTAAATTTAAATTTTTATTGGGTAAATTCAAAACTTCTAGTGTGCAATTTAAAACAAAAACTAATTATAAATTTAAATTTCCTACAAGATTGCATAATTTTTCAAAAAAAAAATTCTCATTTCATTCAAAATCCAAATCTTAAAAAAAATCAATGTTGAATAAATTAAGAGGTTTTATCTATTAAATCCTAATTTATTTTGATATTCATCATGGCAATTGATGGATTTGAATTATTTGCTATTTCAAAAATGATTACATTGGTTTTTACGTAGATTTATTATAACCATGTGCTGGATAATGGCTTCTTTCACTTCATGTTACTTCTTTTCATTCATAGCACTTTGACATATTGCATTTTTAGGGTTTCCAAGTTGCTTCCTTTTCATCAATCAGATCTCAAAGCTTTCATTTATCATATATGTTGTGTTATGGTGATGTGTTTTTGGGCAAATGTATTTCATATGTAGACCACCTAAAAGATTTTGTAGATCCTAATCGTAGAGATGACAATGACAAACCTAATACTTGTACCTTTCCTAGGGTATCTAATGTGAATGCAGAACGAGATAATACTCCTATCATTGATCTCTCTAATAGAGAGAAACATGGCCCCATCTTCTTCTCATACACATAACCTTGCGCAAGGGGGGAAATATCAAAATATTGGTTTTTCCATCTCTCTAGATCCTCATTATTCTCCTAGAGCTTATCTTAAACATCAAAACATTTATAGAGAAGATGATGTTATGCATTTCATTCATGATATCTCTCCTCACATAATATTAAGCGAAGATGAGGCCTTAGATGATAAGGTTCTTCCTTCCCAATCTACTAAAAAGGATATGCATGATGAAAGAGAGGAAAATCCTTCTCTACAAGATATTCCTTCATCTACTAATCCTTTAAATCCTCTTAAAGATTTACACTACAAAATTCAAAGAAATTTATTACAATGTTACCCCACCTTCTCAATTAAAACATGCTTATAGGAGTGGCTTTAACATTATAGAAAAATAAGGTTTTAGAGGACAAGGACTTGAAAAATTTGAATGAGGAATTCAAGTCCCTATAAACCTTCCTACACAAATCACCACAGATTTCCTAGTAAATAGTAATAAATCTCCTATGGATGAACCCCTTAGGATTCAAGAATTCAAAGATCATCCTACAAGAAAACAAGCCATTTGTGCCGACAAAAGATCTTCTTCTTCAAAAACTCATTTTTTCTCATTTCATTAAACTCGTGATCACCATGTTGATGATTGTCCTAATTTTCAAAATTCAATAAAGTAACTTATTGATGGTGTAGGATTAGTCTTTTGAGATTGAGGAAAAGAGTGATACCAATCAAGAAATATTAGCAACTATAATCTTTTGGAAATTGATGTATGATAATAATGTTGTTTTTCATTTTGTAAAGTTTAGCAATAAACATAAAGAAGGAAATGAATATTGTCTTTTTCATCATTGTAGTTCTCATTCTCTTGGAAAATGTAAAGCATTTAAGCAATTTGTTCAAGAACAATATGATTGTGCTCGTATATGTCTTTCAATAGATCTTGCTTGCTTTTTAGGTGAAAAGGTAGTACCTTAGTACTCATTTCACCCTCATTTTGCTCCTCACCATATGACATAGGTAGTGAACTTAATTGGGGGCTGTTTGTCATTAGAGGTGGTGATTTTTCAATTTCAAATATCTTTGAGTAGCAACATGCTTGTCTTTTATCTCTATCCAAACTTATATTTTTGTCATTTCCTTTTATGGATTGCATTATTCATAACGTGATGTCCTTTCTTGCATAGGGTTGTCCTTCATGTGAGAACATGATTGTTCCTTGGCTAGGACCTATTCCTTGTTTGAAACAACACGTCTCTTATGAATAACCTCTCTTTAGAAGATGTGTGGTTCTTCTCCTTGTTCTCTTGCTTAGGGGGCAAGGATGGCTTTTCCTATCTCTCTTTTCTTATCTAATGCATCACTATTCCCCTTAGGGGTTGCATTTTTCATATCTTGACATCCTTTCTTGCATAAAATGATTTTTCTCTTATGATTAATCCCTCCTTGGTGGAATATGTGATCTTTCTTTCTTTCTCTTTCATTCTCTCTCTTTGAAGATTACCTCTTTTTTTTAGTAGCATTTTACTTATAATTGTTATGCCCTGCATACCTAACCCCCATTAGTTTCCTTCTATTGAAAATATGGGTCCCCTTTTCACTTTTTTATGCTTTGTTTCATTTTGTTTTGCTCCTTTTACATCTCAACCCCAGAGTCCCAGAGTCCCGAGGTCTCTCTTTCTTTTGTTTCTCTTTGTCTACCCCGGAACCTTGGAGTTTTGAGGTTGGTCTTTTTTTCTTATTGGTGCACCTACCTCGGAACCCCAGAGTCTCAAGGTGGTTCCTTGTCTTGTACATTTTGTTCATCTACCTTGAAACTATGGAGTCCTGAGGTACATTCAATGTTGTCTGCCTCATAACTGCGGAGTCCCAGAGTCCCGAGGTAGGTTGTGTGTTTATGCATCAACCTCGAAACTCCAGACCCCCTGAGTCCCGAGGTTGATTATTCATTTGCTTTTTCTCCTTCACCTCGAAACTCCAGAACCCCAGAGTCTCGAGGTGAGGTGTTTTGTTTTTCTTGTTGTCGAGCCTAGAACCTCAAGACCCCGAAGTCCTAAGGTCCATTTTAAGGCATTCGTACGGACGAGGTTGGGGGGGAGGTATAAAATGAATAGTGAAATTTTTAGAGCTCATTTGTCCATTCAACTTTCTAGAGCTCTTTCTTTTTTGCCTCCTGACTTGGTGATTCTTCTTGCCCTCCTTGTCTTTCATATTTTAGATCTTCCCTTTTGTCATAGGTTTTTCTTGTTTTCTTTTTATTTATTATTTTTTCTGCGTGCCCTAGTTCCTACCTTGAACCCCCAGAGTTCTGGGTTAACTGCTTTACCCACCCCAGAACCTCAGAGTTACAAGGTTATTGTTAAGATTAACACTTGATAAACCTGGACCCTAGGATCTCGAAGATCTGGATTACCTCCTTTAATACCACCTACCCCAAAACCCCAGAATTTTGAGGTCTATTCTAATGATTTCTTCTTCTTTAGATCCTTTTGGGTATCTTTGTATCTAGTCTGGGACCCAAGAGTCCCAAGATGAGCCTGAACTACTTACCCTGGAACCCCGGAGTTCCAGACCCCTTTTTGCAATCCACAAAGCTTGAAACCCTGGAACCCTGGAGCTCCAGACTTTTTTCACACCTACCCAACCCAAAACCCCAGAACCCCGGATTTCCAAGGTCCCTATTTTAAAGAGAAAATTACTCACCCCAAAACCCTGAAGTTCTGAGGTCCCTATTTTAAAGAGAAAATTACTCACCTCAGAGTTCTGGACTTTGTTCATGCCTACCCAACCCGGAACCCCAGAGTTCTGAGGTCCCTATTTTAAAGGGAAAATCACTCACCCCAAAACCCTGGATTCTCAAGGTGAATGAAGTTTTTTATGTTTTTGTATAACGTATTGACACCTGTTTCCTTCTTGCAGATTCAAGCAATTAGATGGACCCATCTTCTAGCAAGAGAGGCAAGGATATTGACTGAGTCCCGACAACCATGAAGTACCACTACCAAGGGCAGGTTTATGCTTTAAAGTTGGATGATCAAGTTAAATGGGTTATTGATATTAAGATCAAGCCCATCAAGATTGAAGATATTAAAACCCAATTGGATAAGCCAAGGTTAGAAGCCCCACAAAGAAGAATAAAGAGATCAAGCCTATTAAAGGCCACCATCTTTCCACAGTCGGTGCAGGCTCCCGAATTTATAATGACCATTGCCCAATTTTATGACCCTGACACTAGGAAGTGCATGGATGCACAAGATAAAACAGTGATAGATCTATCCCCTGGTATGTTGGGATTTGTGTTCGGCATCCCAACTAGAGATGAGATATTCCTCTCAACTGAGGAGGAAGCCCTAAAGGTATGGAATGACAATGTGACCTCAAACAAGAGGCACATGAATGAAAATTGATTGGAGGAAGAAAGGAAAATAGGTCTAAAGACCACAAAGATACTAAGAGAAGACTTAAGGGAGCCTTAGAGAGACTTGATCATCATGTTAAGCAAGGCCTTTGGCAAGCTCGACTATAAACACTTTCACCCATGGATGTTCTAATTCATGACAACCATCCTAGTAGGAAAGCAGTATTTCGACTGGCCTCAAATCCTTTCAGACAACATATGAAAATAGATGAAAGAGGTCCACCAAACCAAGAAATTATTCTTTACATCCTATGTGATCTAGGTGGCTACAAGAGCTAGCAAATTCCCAGGCCTATAGGTGGAGGAGAAAAAGTGTTGGTATTATGGATGACTTGGTAATGTGTTGCATTGGTTTTGTCATTGATGTCAACACTTATCTTCTTGGAGGTCTACATTGTTGATTTGGCACTCTAGTTATATTGGTTTATTGTTGAACCGACACTTTGTGGTCTTGACATGGTTAGTGGCTTATGCACAGTCACCGGTATATGCTCCACCGACAGGATACATGGTTCACCAAAGTTGATGATAACTTGCTATCATCTGGACATCATTTGGTTATGTCAAAGACATGGATTGGATGTTTGGATTTGGTGTTTTTCTTATTGGTCTAATCAGGTTTGCATATTTTCCTTTACCGGCAAATAAGTCTAGGTTATAGACCGGTACATGATATCTATTCTAGATCAGCACAACACATTTGGAAATGGTCTTTTGATTGGATAATGTGTAAATGTATTGAGCCGACATATTGTATCGCATCAAGACTTATTTTATAATTGATTTAATTGTAATATCTTTAGTGAGCCGACCTCATGTTAAGGTCTTAATTTCTGTATAAATGATTGTAAGATCTTATTGAAGATCATCATTATGAGTGTGTGCGAATATTGAAGAGCAAAAATAAGCAGATTCTTGTGTGAATCACATAGATATTATCTGAAGGTTGAAGGAAGGTTTATGAAGGTGTTTGACACTCATGGTCAGAGCTTAAACCGGTGTTGAATCCAGCATTGCAAATGCTATTCTGAAGCAGTATATTGTTATTGGATTTAATCATCCAATTGTACTCAGTGTGACTCTTATTTTGTGATTAAGCAGTGAGCTCTAGGTGGTTGGCCTTTCTGCATGTGCAAAACCTGTTTGTATACACTTACTATCTGCATTAGTATCATATGATTATGGGTAAGGTTTCCCACCATGGTTTTTTCCCTTACAGGGTTTTCATGTCAATATCTTTGTGTCATGTGTTGTGGATGTTGTTTCTCTTTCTGTTTCATGCATTAAGTTATATCGGTACTGCTATAACTGTTAATTTGTTTTACCGGCATTAAGTTTGTTTTATCGATACTAAGTTTTAAGTTGGAATAAGGTTGCTTTGGATTGTAATTTATTGACAACTAGTTCACAACTGATTCACCCCCCCCCCTCTCATTTGTTCTTCCCAATTCCTAACAACAAAAGGGTCAAAAAAATGTATGGGAATATTATTCCCAACTCCCCCTCATCAATGCAAATGCCCATTTCAAGAGGATCAATGATGCCTTAATTTTTCTTGTAATAATTAAACTGGTGGGAGATACAAGATATAGGATTAGCCCGGAAGCCATGGCTATCATCCAAGAGTGGGCATGTTGGTTTATCCAAAATCCACACTCCACCTACATTAGGGTCAGTTGATTCAAAAGAAACCCAATGTTGTTCCCAAGGTACTATAATGATAGGATTATTCTATTAGAATATGCTAGGCCTCCAATCTCTCTTGTCATCAAAGCACAAAATAGGGATTGACTTTTCAGTGTCTATTGGGTATTTCTCTTGCTCCAAGATACAGGTGGCAAAGTTGGAAGAGCCACAACTCCAAGATTTGAACCTTAAAGAATTTTATTATGCTAGGGAATTCTATGATCCCTACGGTAAGCTAAAGCAAACTATGCCTAAGGCATATGAGGGGCATAAGCCTAGACTAGAGGATTTTTGGGCAAACCACCAAGACAGTTTTGAAGTGAGAGAGAAAAATTACAACAGGTTGTAAATGCCTCAAATAAGGGATTTCAAAATTGAAACCAATCTCCCTAAAGACCTAAGGGATGATGGAGACTTGCTTGATGTTGCCTAGAAAGAACAAGAAATTGATAAAAGAGCTCTCTCCCCAATAAGGTGGTCTGCAAATGAGGATGTGAATATAGAAAAGATCTCCCAAGCAGTCATCAATAAGACCAAACAATGGTTAAGTCAAAGGGTCAGGCCAAGTGCCTCAAAGGGAAAGTAAAAAGAGCCTACCTCAGGGGTTTCACAATCAAGGGGATATAAGGAGTATGCTCAGAAGACAAGATCAAACTCAAGAATGAATACATCAATGACCCCAATGAAGAAGTGGGGCCCAAGATAGCAACGAGGATCTAATGAGAAAGCTTAAGGAAATGATGAGGATGTTTGAGTTGTTAAAGAAGACTTTAGAGCTAGGGATAACGGATGGATTAGGAGTGGTACCACTCACTGAAGTCCTTCCACCAAGGATAGCTATAGGGCAGGCTGCAGGAGAGGGTGCTCAGGAGCAGGAAGAAGGAATAGAAATAGATGAAGATGTACCCACTCAACCTCCTCCAATAGTTGTTGCACAAGTTCCAGCTACCAACAACCCCATACCATCATCAGTCGATACAACCATAGGGCAACCTGGGATACAAGGATTCAGTTCTAGCACTAAGGAGGTAATTATTAGAAATGTTGAATCAGACTCAAATTGGAAAGAGGAACAACCCAAGGAACAACAGTCACTTGAGGGGAGAAAGAACGAGATGAGGCGGAAGATTTGCTAAGTGAAATATTATTCTTAACCCCTCGGGATCAGGAAGACCTCCTTAAGGACATAGCTGGCAGGCAAGGTGAAACAAAAGCGGATGAGGAAGAGACAAAATTCAATGAAGAGGTCAGTGATAAGTTGGGAGAGTTGCGTAAGCAATAGCTAGATGTTAATATTGCTCTCCAAACTAATCCAGCTCGTCAAGTTGCTTCACCTCAAGGTCCTAAATAGACAAATGTAGAAGAGAGGGATGAAGTAGAGGAACAAGCAGATGTTCATATTGTAATTGCCGACACAGTGTCACATCAAGGTGACAAAGATAAAGATATACCACAGCAGCTTGAATTTACTTTTGAGAAGAAGAAGATAAAGGTAGAGCTGCCTAAGGTGACATTGCAGCAGGTAATCACGGAGGAGCCCCAAAAGGTCAAGAAACCAAAGATTGTGCATTATTTGTCAAGAATGGGTTCCAGTGAAGTGGTTGCAGATGTGGCAGTTCCACTTCAGACTGAAGGTAAATCCTCTCCCAAATACCAAGTATCCCAAGTAAACTTGGGTAAGCAAACAAAATGGGGAGAGTTAGACACTTTAGAACTAGCCACCAGTGTGTCAAGGGGCGCGCAAAAAAGGAACATACCTCCAACATAGAGCTTAAAGCATAGCTGGGGCAATATAAGTAGTTGCTAGTAGAGATGAGTAAACCTCTACACTCTTGTAGGATGGATAGCCTACCTTCAACCTCATCGCTGCCAGAGGGAGAAGTAAAAGCATTAATGGAGGTGAGACAGGTGGCCGCTGCAGCCAAATCATGGGCTTAGATAAATGTTGCTAAGATTAGGTTATTTTTGCAAGATACCATGGGAGTATACCGAGAGGCAGTACAAGTAGGCAGAGCATTATCTTCTTGTTCTACGCAATGGGAATGGAAACTAAGCATTTTTAATAAGCAGTTTCAAATTTTGAATAAAGTTTTGCATTTAGGAGAAGAGGTAATAATGGAGGAGGATCTCTTAGGAGGAGATAGTTGTAATAACTTGCAATCTTATGCATACATTTTGGAACTAAAGATTGAAATGCTTCAGCAGTATGTGAAGGATGTGGCAGATATCTGAGTCCCTCTCCTTAGGGAAATTTTGAAATATGAGAATTTGGTAAATAATTTACTCAAAGCTTTTGGGTTGGGGTTAACCAATACGGATATCATGGAGGAAGAACAAGTATTGAATCGGTGGGACACATATGAGGTCTAACATCTAGAACCTCTAGCTTAGTTTGATGTTGCACTGATGGATAGATACACATGCTTGATTACCCAATGTCAAGAAGTGGTTGAAATAATAGGGGAGTTAGAAAAGGGAAAGAAGCATGTGGATGAAGCTTCGAGGAAGCATAAATTTAGAATTAAGCATGTAGTTGACCCTCCTATTCAAGCAATTGCATGCATTATTAAAAATTATAAATCTTATAAAAAGAAGTAGAAGATGAACTTGTAGTTTCTAAGAATAGAAGGATTTATAAGAAGATATTTTGCATGGCATCTCCACTAGCACTCTAATGGTAGCTCCAGCTCATGTTCCAGTTCTGAGAAAAATTCCGCATTACGAAAGATTGGCTCACATAGCATGGTCTTCATAGTGCTCATGCAACCTCCATTTTGTAGTAGTTAATTGGAGTATAAAAGAAGAAACTTGCAAGTTAACTGTGACTCCTAGTTTTGAGTTCTTAATTTAGGTTAGATTTATTTCCTAGATAGTAGGGCAGAAAACTCTATAAATTGAGGAGTTGGATTCATTTGTAAGGGTCCCCAAATTGATGATTTGTGGCCCACTTAGAGATTTTTAGATTATTTTGCAGATTGTTAAGAATTTGAGCCATTTTTGTTACACATTATTTGAAATTAATACAAGAAACAACTTGAAGATTGCTCGATCTACGTCTATATTCTACAAAATTATTTTGTTTAATCTGGTAATGTCTATTGTTTAGAATTAGCAACATGGTTTGATCTTCTATTTATTGCTTTATGAATCATATTGCGCACGTGAGTGGTGTATGAGAATTATTGTGGTAGGCGATATTACTGATGATTTTATTTCCATAAGTCTATGAAATTAATGATTTTGCAGGTTTACTAGAGGTCCATTGTTGAATGCTAATTTGAATAATATTTGATAATTTCTTGGATTGCAAGGAGTTGACTAAGTAGTTTGTTAAGTTGTTATTGAATTGGTTTCATTGTTGTTTTCTTGTTTCCTTTACTCTTCACAGTTTTTTTTTCCAGAAAATCTTAAATCATAAAAATACAACAAAAAAAGAGGAAATTAAGCCATTAACGATCAGCAGGATTTAGTTTCAACCAGCAAGCCCCTTAACAAGTACAACCACATCAACCATTGGGCTTCCCATCACCGTCGTGACCTGACTATAAAGACCTTGGAGTAGTGAGTTTTCCTAAACTTATTGCTTTTCAGGAGAGGTGTTGAGTGTTCACATTGGCTACCTGACTGTTGGCGGGTGTGTCAAAAATAGTCATCAACAATACTAATGTATTTTCTTGCATTGGATATTTATTCATGTGAGTATATTGTGCATTTGCTTATGTTTTATCTCTATTTAGAAGATTGTGTAATTACTTTCATTGTCCCTACACTTGGGGGACAACTCTCTCTCTCTCTCTCTCTCTCTCTCTCTCTCTCTCTCTCTCTCTCTCTCTCTCTCTCTCTCTCTCTCACTCTCCTTTCTAAGGATCCATCTTTCCTTTCTTGAGTTGTGTTTGTTCATTATTTGATATTATTCCTTGTGTAGGTGTAAGTCCTTGGCTACAACCTCTTTTTCACTTGGCAATATACACTTATCATACACTTACCCCTCACATTGGGTCTGTTGAGCATTGATTTTGAAATCAATAGAATCCCATAGTTCCAACTGATGCTACAAAAGTTTTCTTAAAAAAAAAATGAAAATCAACCATGCCCTTAAGAATTTTGATAGAACCTTTAGCACTTTCATCGACATCAGAATTCAAACAAAAACTATCGCTCAAGCCGAAGCCATCAGATATGTATATTAATCCTTTACCTAAGTATCTAATCTGACCAAAACAATATCGATGAAACCCATCAGTGTTACACCAACAAATAACTTATCGAACAAACTTGAGCCTCAATGATTTCTGAAAGTGGCTCATCAATAATATTATTTCCATCGACAAGTAACATGTCAAGCAAACCACAAGAAGACTTCATCGAAAGGAATTTTTGAGGAAAAGAACGTATCGAAGAACCACAGAAAATGTTGACCGAAGGTGTTTTTACACCAAAGAAAAAGAGACATCGATAAAACACAAGAGATTCCCATCGAAAACCCATTATCGGCCAAACATAGAGAGTATTATACCAGAAGAGATAGAAAAGATCTTTCTGGGGTCAAGATATGATCCAGATCAAAAGGCTCTCATAATATGGGCCTTATATTTGAAAGAAAAGAGACCTATTCTGGTTGATACGGATCAGGTTTTTGGCCATTTAATGGTCCAACAGGTTGGGAAAACTGATCCCAGAATCACAGCCAAGTTAAATGTGGATGTAGAAAAATTGAACCAAGAACAAATAGAGTTTTTGGTCAAAGAGAACAATATTTACAAGGGCTTGTATGAGAAATCTACTGAAGAAGTCCAGAGCTTACAAGGACAGTTCTCACAAAAGACTCCTATTATGGGGGATCATGAACTAGATATAGGTTATCAACCTGATTTAAGGATCTTAAATGCTATATTTGAGCTACCTACTAGAGGATAAAGGTCGAGAAGTTAGCCAAGAAGGTAACCAGTGCTCAACAAAAGATGAACAAGTTGGCGAATGATGTGATTAAGCATAGGTTCAAGGCTATGTTACCATACGCCAACCGATATTGGAAAGAATACACAGGAACTATAAAAGCTCTAAAACAGCATGAAAGATTAAAGGAGAGAGTGCAAGATGTACTAAAGAATAATGAGGCCATTACTATAGAAGAGAGAGCTAAAGGGGACCAATATCTGGTAGAACATGACAGGTACATAGACATATTGAATAAAGATCTCCAGATGTTGGACAAAGACCGTATTGCAATGATGTCGACTATCTACAAGGATGGTGAATTGACCCCATTAGAGAAATGGCAAGAAGAATTTGCATTGATTAAGGAGATGGCAGTAACCAAATTCAACCACAATGAGGATATAGCCCCGCATATCAACCAGGCAGTGTTCGATCTCTTCTCACTGGAGATAGATATGAAGCAAAGAAGTGCAGTCGTTAGATGCCATAAGAGTGATGGTTACATTAATCATCTTGGCATGATTAATCTTTTCATCTTTCACTTTGTTAAGCAATTATAATTTAGTTGTTAATGATGAAGGGATGTAACTCTTCATAGAATAGGTGTTGCTCACTTATTTATACAAGCAAGTTTTGTAAAAGAAAGATATTATTAGAAGAGAGGATATTGGATAGATACTACAGCCTCTGGCATACTACTGTACTTTTCTAAAACTAATAGAATCAGTTATGTTTCTCTATTTTTGTGTTGTGAATTATTCCATTTCTTATAGGAAGTTGTTTGTGATATTATCTAAAGGAGATAAGGTTATTTGTATTCTTGCAGTGAAGTTTATGCTCCATTATTATAAACTTGATTAATAAGATCTACTTGTGAATTGTAAATGTTCCCCATAGTTATTCCTTGAATGGTCCTTTAAGGTAAAGGTTAAATTCATTCAAGCAGTTTTATGATATAAACATTTATCAGACCTCATAAGAAATAGTAACTGACAAACTTGCCAAACGGGGTAGGTTTAAAAATTGTCTCACAAATCATACATTCATTCCTAGGGAAATATAACTCTGTAGCCCAAATAATAAGAAATATACTGGTCATTCACAAATTACAAATTTTACCATACCAATCACTTTGACTTTAAATCAACAGAAGTAGTTGAGTGGGATATATAGAACCAATTAGCAATAGTGTACACATAAATTTCAAGCACAAAGATTAGACAGCTTCCACAACAACAATCTTGAACTCATCTAAAAGACATCTACTACAAGAGCTTTTGCCATTCTGAGATAGAGGTCAATTAGATCAAAATAATCAATTTTCTATAAAAAGCATTAGTTATCAAAAGCTACTAGTGGATAGGTATACCCGCCTAGGTCTTGCAGAGCCAAACGTGAGAGAGTTAGTAGCCAAATAGGTTCACTCTATAAGTTGGCCAAGTCAAATTGCAGGGTTTGATCATAGGAGTTGGCATAACCTTAGAACTTATCCAATCTGTTGATTTGAGATCCAATAGGGTCAAAATCATGTCATCCTTCATCAAGAATCTCTTTCACCTAGCAATAGGAGGAAGGTATGGATTCTTGTTCTCCTTCCTTTCTTCTGGTAGAAGATGTTATATTTGTTCAAGAAACTCCTTTCGGAGGTAGGTGTCTTTTGAGAAAAGAGCTCTTCCCCTCCAAGGATCTCCTTTACACTTGCTACAAGATATCTCTTTTTCAACTATCTTATCCTTGCTTGAAGATGTATTCCCTCTCTAGCTTGGATTTATGGCATTGTTGCCTAAAGGATATCTCCTTGGTGTTGAAGGATGGCATCCTTGTTTCTATCTCTTTAAGACAACAACATAAGGATATTTTGACATCTTAAGGGGGCACCCATATCGCTCTCTTTGTACCATATTGTATATACCTTTTTGCATATCACTCTCGCATGTCCTAAACGGGGTTTTCATTCTCAAAACTAGAGCAAAACTCTTATATGAGATGCTTCACATGCGAAACCAAACACACCATTTAATATATGGCTTAGATGGGGAAACGTTTGCAAGGTGTGTGCCCTTGGTCTTCTTGTATTATGCAGTGTAGTGCTCGGGTTTGTGACATGGCTTAACCACCTCATGTGGATTATATCAGTCTAGTGGTTGTATCGGGAATATATAGGTTGATCTTTTAGTGCAATGACAACCTCACTTGTAACAAGTGGTGTGTGTGAAAAAAAGTGAAATAAGTCTAATAGCTGCAAGACACAACACTTCAATTAAGTCATTACATGTATGGTTAGATAGATATAAGCATGAATAATAAAACCATAACAAATCGACTAATTGTCTTCTAAAAGATGTGAGTATAAGATTGCTCTCAGATTTATATAAGCAATACCAGTGACTAGACTACACCAAGGCGAAGGATTTAATCTATATGAGCATGATATGGAGCTAAATGGATGCAAGATGAATGAATAATTCAAGCAATGATGAATTCAAGCAATCATGGATTCAAGCAATCATGGATAAAACTAAACTAAGATGAAATAATCTCAAAAAGTAAGCACAATATATTCAATGACCCCAGAGAAAAATCAGCATAATAACAAATCTCCAAGGTGTTTCTCAAAAATCTCTAGGGTGATTTGAATGAGAGCTGAAGGCTGAATTTATAGATAATTCACAAGAGAGATCAAGAAAATGAACAATTTAGGATTAATTAAAATAATTGAGAAATCGGATTCAGTTAACCTTGAGATAGATTCCAATTATAGTTTAATTGAAATGCATTTAAATAAGAAGTTCAAGTTGCTTTGGAAATAAGATTTAATTAATTCCATGCATTTGTGATAAAAGTAGATAATTCTTTGATTTATTCAAGAAAAGAGTCTTTTCAATGCAACTAAACTTCTTTTTCTGAAAAGCTTTGAGTTCCAATTTTAGAGAATGATTAATAATTTAATTAATTACTTTTCTAATTTCAAGTTCTAAATTTAGAAAAAGAAATAATATCTCAAGTTTGATTTCTCTTTCAATTCAATTCTTTTATTATTTTCAATTCAACTCTTTCTTTGTGATTAATTCCTCTTTTGTAATAAATTAATTCCTTTTTTTGCATGATTAAATGGCAAATTTATTAATTAATTAAATATGCTAGGATATTTAATAAATTAAAATAGGATAATTGATCAACATGATATTCTTGGAAAGATTTAATTAATTAAATAAATATTTAATTAATATAAAATAATTCACTTGCCAAGTGACAGTTGATGATTAAAGAATTAATTATGTGCTCAGGATTAATTTAATTGCCTTTGGTTAGGACCTTGGTGATGTTGTCGAGATTAGGATTCATGGTTTAGATGACCATTTTTAGGGTATGACAAGTGGTATCAGATCATGGTAGTAGGTTCAAACCCCTTGCTTGCGCCTGGGGGATTGTTACAAGGTGTGCACCCTTGGTCTCCTTGTGTTGTGAAGCACAATGCTCAGGTTTGTGACATGGCTTAACCACCTCCTATGGGTTCTATAATTCTAGTGGTTGTATCAGGCATTAATAGGTTGATCTTTTGATGCAACGACAACCATACTTATAACAAGTGGTATCAAAGCTTGGTAGCAGGTTCAAACCCCTCGCTTTCACTGGGGGGGATTGTTGCAAGGTGTGTGCCCTTGGTCTCCTTGTGTTGTGCAGCACAACTCTTGGGTTTGTGACATGTCTTAATCGCTTCTTGTGGATTCTGTAATTCTAGTGGTTGTATCAGGCATTAATAGTCTGATCTTTTGGTGCAACGACAACCATACTTGAAACAAGTGGTATCAGATCTTGGTAGCAGGTTCAAAACCCTCACTTGCATTGGGGGGTTGTTTCAAGGTGAGAGCCCTAGGTCTTCTTATGTTGTGTAGCACAGTGCTTAGGTTTGTGACATGGCTTAACCACCTCCTGTGGATTCTATAAGTCTAGTGATTGTATCGGGCAGTAATAGGTCGATCTTTTGGTGCAATGACAACTGCACTTGTAATAGAAACGCATCACCAAAACCAAAGCAAAATTATTACATGATATGTGCTCAAAACAGGCATGTATCTATTTCAATCGAGGTTACACATTCTCGAAACTTGAGTAAAAATCTTAAATGAGATGTTCTTGAGTTTGCACATTCACCCCTTGGCTTTAGCACACACATTTACACACACAATCACCCCTTGGCATTTGCATTGACATTACATGTCTTAAAGAGGTTGAATCACACTCGAAACCAGAGGAAACAAACTCTTAAATGGGTTGCTATACACTTGAAACCATACATCACTTCCACACACGTTTGAGGATGAGTAGAACTAGCAGAATAGGGCTAGACTATTTCTACTCTCCTCCCCAACATGGATCGCCTAGATAAAAACATTTAGGGGTGAGTATTCCATGTCCTTTCTCATCATGGATCACCTAGATAAAAACATCTAGGGGCGAGTATTCCATGCCCTTTCTCATCATTCTTCTCATGGATCACCTAGATAAACACATCTAGTCTGTATTCATGCTCTCTCTTCTTCCTCTCATGAACTCGTAGCTTTGCTATTGATAGTTAATGGATGATGATTGCTTTTCATTTTTATGTTATTTCTTGCATTCGTGAGATGGAATTTTTCAAGAATGATATTAGTTGTTGATACATTTGATATTGAGGTCTCTTCGGCTAGTTGACTTGAGGTCTTGTTTTTTGTCTTTTAGCTTTATTTGTGTGCCTTTTTGTGTCTTTTTCCTTTGTTTGTCCTTTTGTCTTTGTCTGACTTTTCTATTGTCTCATTTTGTGTGCGCTTGCATATGTTTGAGTGAGTTGGGATGTAATGCCCCGCCAGGAAACCCCGAAGGGATAAAGCTAAAACACTCAAATGGAGTGCAAATATTTTATTTTTTTAAATAAGACACAACATAATGATACAATGAGTTATCAAAAGCTTAGATAACACAGGGAAAGACTAAACAAAACCTAAGGAGTTTCCCAATGTGATTACGTAACTTAACATCTAACTCAACTCACGACATCTAACCCAGAAAGTAGGTTAACTTAATTTCATGCTATTATTTTAAACAAGGATATAATTCGTTTAGTAAATTAACATTATAGATAATAGGATGCACTCATCCATTATGGTTGAATATGAGTCTAACATGAGGAAATTTACCCATTGAAGTTAAAACATAGATAACATATGAAGTCATCCATTAAGGTTAAAATATGGTTAACTTGATGAGTTCATCCCTTTTAGTTAAATTATAGCTACTATGATGAAGTTCATTTATTAAGGTTTAAAATGTAAATAACCAAATAAGTTCATCCATTATAGTTAAAATATAGCTAATAAGATGAAGTTCATTTATTAAGGTTAAAATGTAGATAACCAAATGATTTCATCCATTATAGTTAAAATATAGCTAATAAGATGAAGTTCATTTATTAAGGTTAAAATGTAGATAACCAAATGAGTTCATCCATTATAGTTAAAATATAGCTAATAAGATGAAGTTTATTTATTAAGGTTAAAATGTAGATAACCAAATGTGTCCTTCCATTATAGTTAAAATATAGCTAATAAGATGAAGTTCATTTATTAAGGTTAAAATGTAGATAACAAAATGAAGTTCATCCATTAGAATTACAATTTAGGTAACATGACGAGTTCATCCCATAATTTTTTTAACCATTCATTACATTCAATTTTACATTAAACACATGCCATGCATCTTGTTCCAAAATGCACTAAAATTTCATCATAACTAATGAGATCTTTTAATGCATACTTATTTTCATTAACCATAACAGAATACATTCTTTCATGATCCATTTTACTACATTTAAGAGATGACTGCATACATACATTTACGATAAACCTCATCTAATCCACTTATACATACTATCAAAATGTCTTCCATACATGCTAACACTAAACATGAAACAAAAGAACAAAAGCATCGCATAACGCCAAATTGATATCGGAGTTCACCCCTAAAGGGCTACATCTCTGGGTCTACTCAACTGCAAGACCCCTCTGATCATTTAAATAAGTTAAGGGTACATAAGTTTCACATCATTTACATTCCTGCCATCAAGGTGAACATACCAATAAACAACCGACCACATCGGTCAATAAATACCTAAACAATCCCTGAATAGGAAAGGATCCACTGAACTTAATAGAAGCAAATACAAGGGTCCATTGCCTGACGGTACTCTAACTAGAGACTTGACCTGCTATGGTCAACCACAAAACAACACTCGACACCCACATAAGGCACAAGACCAGTTATAACACTATCACAAGGCAACAACCAAACTAGAGACCGATGACATAAACAGGTACCCCAATCAACCAAAAGACCGGGTCCAAACAAACATATCAAGGCCTTGACATTACTTTAAACGAAAGTGAATACAGAAATTAAACTTGCATAGGCAATAACCGGGAAAGGACAATCTTCTTTCCTATTGGTTTAAACAATAAAAGTCGATCAAGTTTTCTAAATGATTTGTTTTCAAAAATACATTAACAAAAAAATCACCATTACAAGGTGGATACAATACTATAATTGATACATTACCATTTGTCTATTCACAATACAGAGGAAGAATATAACTAAACCATTTACTTTACTAAATGAAGATATCATTAACTTACCAATTTTCCAATCGATACATCATTAAATTTCCAATAATTCTAATAACATATCATTTAAGTTTTTAAAATATCCAATGATAAATATTTCATTTTCCCAGTTTCTCATATACTTTAGTATTCCATTTCTAAAATTCCCAGATGACCTATAGCATTCAAATCCAATAATAATATATCCATGAATAACATATTATTTAGAAATTACCAAGATATATTTTATTTCAAGAATTTTCCAATTAAAATAATATTTAGTCTTTTTTTCCAAAAAGATACTTCCTCATTAAGATAGATGCCCAATTTAAATATTAACTGTTATATATTTATTAACCCCTGGATAATAAAATATAAACAATTAATAATTTATTATTACATAATTTCAAATTTAATATTAATTAATATATATATTAATCTCCATTAATAAAATATATATTAATAATAATTTAATAATACACCGCTTCCAAATTAAATATTACTTAATATATATATTTTTTATTTTATTTTTAATAAAAGTGGAAAATCCACTAAACTTATATTAATAATAAAGTAATTACACCGGGTTCAAAAAAAGGCATACCAGCAGGAAAGAACCCGCAAGAAAACCTCCATTTGTAGCCTTCAAAATGATAAAAATAGACACTACCCCTTACAAACATAAGTTTTGTCCAGTCATACCCCCAACCCCCTATCTCTACAGTTTTTACAAGTGTCCCATAGGGTAATTCCAAAAAACTAGAATACCATCAACTGAAGAGCATAACAAAGAATGCCAAGAAGGACCACCAGGAGGATAAGTGAGATAAAAACCCTGCCAAAGTTGAGTATAAACAACGGAGCATAATAGAAGCCGAAGAATCTTCAAGCCTGCAACAAAAAACCATTCCACCAACTACAAAAGAAAATTGTTAGCTATCCAAAAAACCAGGAGCTAGAGCTCTCCTCCAGAGGTTCATGAGGTGGAGGCGGAACAATCCTTATAGGGAAAGCCAAACAAGCGGGAGCAGAGTACAAAGAGCCTAGAGAGATTAACGAATGTAATGCCTGAAAGACAACCCAAGCTCTATCCACATATTGATCAGGAGCCAAATACAACAAAAAATCCCTGGAGGCCCGAGTGTGTTCCATAGAATCACAAATCATGCCCATACGAATTTCATGTAGTAATTGGCCAAACCAGCCATTAGCTATAAGCTCGTGGCGAGGAAGAAAGCCACCATAGTAAAAAGACCCCATATCAAAGCGATAACCGGCCAATGCAAGAGAAACCATTGTCCAATTGCATACTGATGGAAAAATAAACGTGGAAACCAAGAGGCATACTTAATATATATTTATTAAACCTCATTAATAAAATATATATTAATTAATAATAACTAAATAAAAGAAAACTATTAAAATAACTTTTCATAGAATAAGTTTTATTTAACAAAAACTTTTTTAAAAAAAATAAAAAATGGGGAGCCGCTACGGGGCTCACCTCCCATCACGAGAGTGGTGGGAACCCCCGCAGTCTCCCCTGCGGCCACCACTCGTAGGGGTCCCTGTGGCCGCTGTAGACACAGGTCTTGTGACTGTCACAGACGCAGGTCCCTGGAGCCGCAGATGCAAGTCCCTACGGACACTGTGGGCGCAGGACCCTACGACCGCCATGGGCGCAGGTTACTGCGGAACCCGCGGGGAGGAGGGGTAGGGAGGCGGCGCGAGTTGAGCCTCGGCTCCTCCGCCCGCCAAACCCTAACCCTGCCCCACCAAATAAAATTTCAATTTCATTTAAAAACAAATTTGATTTTTAAAATAAAATCAAGAACCCCCACAAAAAATATAAACATAAATAAACTAAAACCCCCAATTTCCATTTATTCACAATCTCTATAAAATTTTCCAGAATGTCTAATAACACCATTTTGAAGATTTTTCCATAATAATATTGGTTTTCCAAAACACATACTTTGTTGAATAACTAAACCAACAAGCAAATCTTTTGCATAATGGAGATCATTTCTCAAATAATGAATCCACCAAATTCCCAAACTCTAAACTAAAATACATAGATTCAAAACCCAAACCCCATTTCAATCAAGAAATTTCTTCAAAGGAAAACAACCAGAAATTTTATTTTCATTTTCCCTTTTTTTTTTTTCAACAAAGGAAACAAAATAAGAATCCTACCTCACTTCGCATTCCTGGCAAGATCCGATGGAGAGGCCAACCTGCAACTCAAGAAAACCTTCCTTTCCTCCAAAATCCCCAATTTTCTCCATCCAAAAATATTTTTTTCCCCAAAAAAATCAACAACCCCCAAAAATATTTTTAAACCCTAGGGTAAATGGAAGACTATATGACCTAATCTTCCCTTTTTGAATTTAAAACATATTTTTAAATAAAATCAAAAATCCTTCTTTTCAACTATTCAAATATTCTAAATTTGCTTTTCTAATAAAAAAATCAAAATGCTTCTCTTCCTCATTTAATTTTAATTTTCTCGATATTAACAAAGCTAACATTTATATTTCACAATATTAATAAGGGTAAAACATTTTTAATTAAAATAAAATCCCAAAATCAATCTTTCACACTATGTCAAATATATATAAATTAAACTTGCTTTTCTAATCAAAATTGATTTTCTTAAATAATTAAAATTTACCTTTCTATTTCAAAAAAAGCAAAAGGGATTAAATTATTTCTATTTTGAATAAATTTAAATCTTCCCTTTCAAAATGCATAAACTAAATAAATTCATGATTTAAAATTAACCATTAAATTAAACTTGCTACAAACATAAATAGAGCGATCTTTATGATTAATGATTAATCACATAAAAGAAACCTATTTATTTTAATTCCTCAATTACTAATGCATAAATGAACACATTAATTCAAATTAAATACTTAGGATAAAATACTCAATTTTTTTACCACACGCAACCCAAGAAAGCCAACCAAATACACGATCTGCAAACCCAAACAAAAAGGGAAACTGACGGACCATAGGTGATGCTCACTTGAGCATGACTAGGGTAAAATGAGGGTTCTATGACCACCTAACCCGAATTCTAAGGGCGAAAGAGGTATACTCAACCCTGCAAATCTAGGTGAAGATGAACCTCGCACCACGGTGGTACTGTACCTGCAATCTCCTGCAACCAAGAGTCACACAAGCATATATATATATATATATATATATATATAATGAAGGTGTTAGCTCGAAGATCAATAACAAGAATCAGGGAAACAATTAAACTTACATAAGAATCGATGTGAAAGCACATTAACAGGTATGCACAATAATCATAATATCTGACTACAACATTACATCATGGTAAATCAACCATTCAAGAATACCACATAAAAAGTCAACCAAGGTCAAACTAGTTTTACAAAGCTGACTAGGGTAGGGGCACTACATGTGATGCTAATATTGGGGGCTTGGTTCCTCAAAATTAGTGATATCTTATACTCCTTGTGATTTTGCTTCGAGTTTGTCATCTTCTTCATCTCTCTTTCTTCTGCTTTTTTGTGAGTATTTGTGTAATCTCATACTCCCACTAAATTGGGGGCTAAATGTAGCATCCTTAAATTGCACCCTTTTCGATTTCGACTGCATTTGGGGCCCTCACCTTAGTGTTCTCATCCTTGCCCTTGATCTAGACCTATTTGTGCCTCTGCCATGCAATAAAAATCACACTTTCATCTTGTACCTTGTTGGGACCCCTTAACCCTAGCCCAATTTGGGGTAGGACCAAGGCATGGAGCTTTGGTCCTCATTGGGACCATGATACCATACCATGGTCCTCCCTAATTGGGACCTAATTTGGACCCTACGCCCTATCTCAAATTTGAATTGGAAAACTTGCTCCATGTCAACCAATGTCAGAAAATTAATATGTTTGATGACAGGGAAGTATATAACGAGGTCTTCCCCTCTCATTTGGATATAAGGAAACATTGGGAGCACTATAGTCAAGCAATCAAGCATCCAAGCATTGAATCATTCATCATCAAGCATCTCTAGAGGTCTTCAAGGTTGCATATTCCTCATTCATTTGCAAGCATGTGTGTGCTATAAGGTTTTGTCATGTTCATGCCATTTCATACAACATATGTGATTACATTCAAGAAGCAAAGCATCGTCATCATTCATTGCAGATTTGAAGGTATACATTTCTATTATTTATTTCAAGAATTTGCAATATTTCATTCAAGGTTGATTCCTCAATTGGGGTTTGACTTAGGCAAACCCTTATCCCCAACCTTTTTCTACTTTCTTCCTATGTGCAAGAAATAGGTGCACAACTGTACTTCTAGAAATAAGCTTTAGACACAAAGATAGACAAACCCTTTTTGATGCATGAAAATTTTGGAGGACCAAGAGGTAGCACCACACTCCTTGCTTTTTGGGGGATTTTTTGTAGGGAAAATCTGAATCAGTTCATATTTCTCAGATCCATTGTACGACAAAATTCCAAACCTATAGCTCAATATTTTCTCAGTTTTGTCTTCAATTTCAACACTTTTCCCTAAATCAGCATTTCAACTTACATAAGAGAGAAAAACACATTATGATTAATCAATCCACTTAGTATTCAATCCGTATCTAATTTTTTATTCAATCTAATGGATTCCTCCCCTCTTTTGAATGTAAAGGAAATCCCACCTCAAAGCGAAAATTGATTTTGTGATTTCTCCTTCTAAGTTGCAAATTTCCAAATAAAAATTTCCCCTTTACAAATATGTATATCATCAACTATAAAGCATCCAAATCATAGATGAGTCCATAAAAATCTATTAAAAGAATCATAAAAGTATCTAAGATATATCCATATAGTCTATCGATGGTCAAAAAGGAGAGATGAATTGGGGAGGGACACCACGAGCATCATCTTTAACATAATAGGCTTTCTTATTAAACTTCCCTTCTCTAAATTTCTATCTTGTTCCTTTTTCTAGACATATAGTAGCTACGTGACCAATAATTCCACATCTAACACATTTGAAGGTATACATTTCTATTATTTATTTCAAGCATTTGCAATATTTCATTCAAGGTTGATTCCTCAATCAGGGTTTGACTTAGGCAAACCCCTATCCCCAACCTTTTTCTCCTTTATTTATGTGCAAGAAACAAGTGCACAATTGTACTTCTAGAAATAAGCTTTAGACACAAAGACAGACAAACCCTTTTTGACGCACGAAAAAATTTGAGGACCAAGAGGTAGCACCACAGTCCCTGCTTTTTGTGGGCTTTTTCGTAGCGCAAATCTAAATCAGCTCATATTTCTCAAATCCATTGCACGACAAAATCCCAAACCTGTAGCTCAATATTTTCTCAATTTTGTCTTCAATTTCAACACTTTTCCCTAAATCAACATTTCAACTTACATAAGAGAGAAAAAAGACATTATAATTAATCAATCCACTTAGTATTCAATCCTTATCTAATTTTTGATTGAATCTATTGGATTCCTCCCCTCTTTTGAATGTAAAGGAAATCCCACCTCAAAGCAAAAATTGGTTTGGTGATTTCTCCATCTAAGTTGCAAATTGCCAAATCAAAATTTCCCCTTTACAGATATGTATAACATCAACTATAAAGCATCCAAATCATAGATGAATCTATAAAAATCTATCAAAAGAATCATAAAATTGCCTAAGATATACCCATATAGTCTATCTATGCTCAAAAAGGAGAGATGAATTGGGGAGGGACGCTAGGAGCATCATCTTTAACATAATAGGATTTCTTATTAAACTTTCCTTCTCTAAATTTCTATCGTGTTCCTTTTTCTAGACATCTAGTAGCTATGTGACCAATAATTCCACATCTAACACATTTGAAGGTATACATTTCTATTATTTATTTCAAGCATTTGCAATATTTTATTCAAGGTTGATTCCTCAATTAGGGTTTGACCTAGGCAAACCCCTATCCCCAACCTTTTTCTCCTATCTTTCTATGTGCAAGAAATAGGTGCACAACTGTGCTTCTAAAAATAAGCTTTAGACACAAAGACAGACAAACCCTTTTTGACATGTGAAAAATTTGGAGGACCAAGAGGTAGCACCATAGTCCCTGCTTTTTGGGGGCTTTTTCATAGGGCAAATATGAATCAGCTCATATTTCTGAGATCCATTGCATGACAAAATCCCAAATCTATAGCTCAATATTTTCTCAGTTTTGTCTTCAATTTCAACACTTTTCCCTAAATCAACATTTAAACTTACATAAGAGAGAAAAACACATTATAATTAATCAATCCACTTAGTATTCAATCCTTATCTAATTTATGATTGAATCTAGTGGATTCCTCCCCTCTTTTGAATGTAAAGGAAATCCCACCTCAAAGCGAAAATTGATTTGGTGATTTCTCCATCTAAGTTGCAAATTGCCAAATCAAAATTTTCCCTTCATAGATATGTATATCATCAACTATAAAGCATCCAAATCATAGATGAATCCATAAAAATCTATCAAAAGAATCATAAAATTGTCTAAGATATACCCATATAGTCTATTGATGCTCAAAAAGGAGAGATGAATTGGGGAGGGACACTATGAGCATCATCTTTAACATAATAGGATTTCTTATTAAACTTTCCTTCTCTAAATTTCTATCTTGTTCCTTTTTCTAGACATCTAGTAGCTATGTGACCAATAATTCCACATCTAACACATTTAAGGGGTAACATACCTTTATATTTTCCAGTTCCTTTCTTTAGTTTCCTCACAAAATTTGCTTCCATCTCATATACTATTTCATCATCCGATTCCTCCTCAGAAACTTTAAAAGTTGTCTCAGATTTAGCTTTGTCTTTTCTAAACTTTGTCATCTCAAATATGGTCAGAGTGTTGAACAGTTGTTCCCTAGTGGACTTCTTTGGATCATAGACTTCTTCAATAGAAGCAATCTTATCACTATAGCTTTTTGGTAGGGTCATCAAGATCTTCTGAATTATGTCTTCATCATTTAAGGTGCTTCCAAGTTCTCTAATTTCATTTACTACACCATATCAATCTTTTGACAATAACTTATTATATGTAATGCCCACACTTGAGTGATTGTTTTAACACAAGTTAAAGTTATCATGTCACGTCTAGTTATTTGTGAGTTTAATTTTGTTTCTCAAGTGTAACCTCATAATGATTTTTGCCATGAGGGTGAATTCTTTATGTTGCTGATTTTGAGGCAGCGAATGTGAAGACCTCTCTGAGTTTCCAGTTACTTGATAGTAGTTGTATTATGATATTGTTACGTTTTCCTTTCGTCAAGAGGCTCACCCTTTTAGCTGAGTTGATGATTGATCCTTTGGGTGTGTGATGATTTGTGGTATGGCATTGTATGATGTTCACATTATATTTGCTTGGTTGTTTATGAGCCTCTTGTTTTGTTGATTCATGGGTCCATGTAAAGGGAGTGGGCTTCCCTATGACACCATGGGTCATGAGAGATGGGTTATCATGAGGTTCCTTGTAAGGATGCATGAAATCCAGACCTTTCAAACATAAGGGAGTTTACCATATTTGTATCAAGTGATAACTAAATTAATGAATGGGTATGGGTAGTTAGAGAATTTTTAAAAGATAATAATTTACCAGTGCCTCATGACTCAGTCCTAGGGAGGATGTTTTAGGCTGAGAATGAGAAGACTATGGAGATGGTAGGCTAATCTCCCTTGGTCTCTCAAAGGTTGAGATGGCTCCATATGCCCATAGGCTAGTTCCTTGTTCTTGGTTTGGCATGTGATGACACTCCCTTGTACATACGAGTCCCTTATATTACTTCCGCGTTTATGCTTGATGTTTTATCGACCTCTGGAGTTATTGTTCTTTGTGTTGAATTGAAGTATTCCTGAGTATGCGAAGTGTTTGAAGTTAGTCCCTTTGGTCAAGCGTCAACCTAGGCTTAGTGTGTAAGTTAGGACCTAGTGACATCTCCTAGCTCGGGGGGGTGGTTCCTTGTAGGTTCCACATTGGTCAGGTGGTTAGATATTTTTGCCATTGGGTTTTTTCCCTCTTCATTGGTGTTTTCTTCCTGCATGGACTTGGATTTTTTGTCATGCTGATTTTGAATCCTTGGAGCAGATTATTGTACTAGAATACTTCATGATTGAGATTTCACCACTATGTAATAAATAAGGATTATGGATTTAGAAGTGAGTTAATCTCACCATTGTACCTTATGTAACAACATCTATTGTATTCATGATCATATCTAGATTAGACTTCCAATGGAAGTAATGTAATATACTCCTATGTAATTCAGAAAGAAGTTAATTATAAACTATTGTAAGTAATGACTCAGTATTTGTAAGAATTTTAATCCCTTGACTTGACGTATAAAACATTGATGGAAATTGGCATGTTGTTTATGAGTAATTTAGTTAGTTGTGATTTCAATATGCTACGGTTAAGGATAGTGTAGATCAGCATTACCATTATATATGTGAAATTAATAAGCTATCAAGATAGAGAATGGAAACACTAGACCTCTTGATGACACAATTAGCATCATGGTAACCCAATCAACCTAAGGCTGAAAACTGAAATAAAAATTAGCAACTTGATATTCTTAAGGATCTAAATGGGAATGTACATGTTAATATAAGTGCTGCAATAAAATTATTAATGCATGATTAGTGTCAATGTGCATATAGTTGCAATAGTAGGGCTTGTGTGCATGTATTGGTGATTAAGGGAGATAGGGTGGCATATAAGTGTTGCATTATAAATGTGGACAGCGATATAGGAGTAGCCATTTTAGTCATAGTAGCTCATAATCATCATGTTAGAGTATTAGTATAAGGAACTAGAGTGTATGTATTGAGTCAAGATCAAGGTTGGTTGTATGTAATGACTTGAGTTGACATTCATGCTTAAGGTAAGGGCATATGTACATAAACGTCATGCATATGTAAATAGCTTTGTACTCATGTATGTGTTAAGGGGAATATGAAGTATTATGCATATAGTTATTTAGGTTGATTGTAATGTTGCATTGGATTCCTAGATGGTGTAACGTTTATGGAAGAGCATTTCATGCTTAGATAGGAGTGATTGAGTATTGTAGTGGAATGTAAGTTTCCCTAGGATTTATTGGTGGGTGCTACACGTTGGTATCAGAGCATAACTTATGAGTTTCAGATTCTACATTGGGTACTCTAGTTCAGAGTTTACTTTAGTGGCGAATATTCGGCAACGGCGAATTTTTCACGTCGGCGACCTGGGAAATGGTGAATATATTGTAAAGACTAGGGGTGGCCATGTCGCCAGAACATTATCGATTTTTGTCAAATTCACGGCCCGATCGTAATATGTTTTATGTAATTAATTGTTTCTATGCGAGGATTTTGCCAATACAATATACGGTGGACACACGATAAATTTAATTTTTTTGCCTACACTCTCTGAGGTTTCCTTAATAGACGACCATAATTCGCCTATAGGCATATGAAGAATTTTTGGCCAGGAGGACCCAATTCACCCGATATTTTGCTGACGCGTGTCTCCATTAACCCCAATTTTTGCCAACTCTATTGTATTTGCCAATTAATTGGATGACCCATAATCGCCTTGAAAATTACATGTCATGTTATATTTAAGCGAGATTCGCCAAATATTTATATACCATATAAATTTCTCATGGAATTCGCATATAAGGATTGGTATAAATACATTCAAAGATTAGATCTATCTCTACACAATCTGGTGGGTTCTAGGGTCTGAATTCGGATCAATAGTGAAGTTTCAGACCAAGGAAAATCATTGTTATTGCCTGCATTGGTGACTATTAGTGACCTAAAGGTGGCGATCATATTTTTGAAGTGTTATAATATTATTCTAAATTTATCTATATTTGTTTGCACTGTTGAGTTCATTCTTATTCAGTGGGGACCCATTAGTGCCAAGTGGTCAACCGGGAGACCTCAGACATCTAGATTGTAGGTCATAGTTCCAATGAAACATATATTATACTTTATAGTCTATTATTACTTCTTCAACAAATTGATATTTTTTTTGCAGCCTTTATTTCGTTGGAGATGTTGAATAGGAAGAAGGGTAGGAATCCTAAATGTGGGGAAGGCCATGAGAGGCCAACAAAATATAGAACGTTATCTTTGTACTTTGTCTTTGGCAAAGATTGTGGTGAAAATCAGGAAGGTACATCATCACAAGTACAAGTACCAAATTCACAACCTACACCGCATGATGGCGGTGAACATGATATCTCATATCAGGATGAACTTGAAGAAGATTATTTGGTAGATACCCAAGTTAGCCAAAATGATATAATCAACTTGGGTGATAATGCCACAGATGATAATGCATGGAAGGGGAAAAGAAAAGCCAAATCAAAAAAGGATCAACCAAAATAAAATAAAATAAAAAATGGTGGGGATGGGATATGTCACTGAGGAATTTTCAAATTAATTGGGCATCAAAGTATACATTCATTGAACCAGTGGAGAATCCAATTGAAGGAAAGTCTCCAATCGAATGCAGGCATAAGATTTGCACTTGGAAACATAACAAGTAAATTAGGTTGCAACTAAAAATTGACACCATAGAAAAGCATATGGGTAAAGTTTATGAAAAACAAATGATAGACGAGGTTGAAAAATTAGTGATAAGATGGAAAACAAAGGAGGAATGTAAGCATGTGAGGAATTCCAAAGAGTATTATTTTCATGAGAAAATACAGATTAAGCCTGTTGAAGTTAAAGGTTTTATTGAGGCTATTTTTGGAAAAGCAATGCAAATAGAACAACTAGGAAAAGTTATTCAGTTAAGTGTTGTTTTTTTATATTTTGAGTAGAGGGTGTGCTATGATAGATTTCCCATCAATTAGTGATTTATTACACTTTTTGAAAGTTCCTAACTATCCTAATAGTCACTAGCTAGTAAACAGTGGATGGTAATGGACAAGTTGTCTTGCTGAGGTTGAAAAAGAAAATGTAAAGGAAAAAATAAGAGAGTCAAACTTTATTGCATTTTCTTTAGACGAAGTTATGGTAGTAGATAATACTTCATAGGTATGCATAAATGTTTATATTGTATAGAATCATGCCCACCAACATCATCTACTATCTGTTGCTAAAATAAAGGATAGTGCGACAACAGATAATTTATTTCAACTAGTAAAGAGAAGTTTAATTGAATATGGAGGTATGGATGACATGACAATTGCCAAAAAATTGGTGTGTGTTGGAGCAGATGGAGCTTCAGTAATGCAAGGTCATAGGAACGGTCTTTGTACAAAGATGGAAACTTCTTTTTCACCCTACATTACTGCTATTCACTGCATGGGTCACATAATGAATCTAGCTTTTGGAATTATGAGAAAGTATGCTCCAATAAAAAAATTGAAATTTTAATCAAAGATCTCTACTCACACTTCTGTCGAAGTCCCAAGTGATTTATGGAATTTCAATACTTTGCTGATAGAATAACTGATGGGAACAAGCTTCTCAAGGATAATGATACCAGATGGATCTCTTTGGATGGTCCACCGCATCGAGTTTTTTCAGAATATCCATCCTTTGATTGGAATATTTCACACAACTCACGATGAATCAAAGCAATCAAAATTTTCTGACCTTCTTCAAAGGTTAAGTAATATAGAGATACTCTTAACTTTAGCAGCTCAACTGCCCATGCTAGAGGAAATGAGGAATATTATGAAAGTTGCCCAAAAAAGAGCTATGCATATTGTAGAATATGCTATGCTACGTAAGTTGACATGCATGACCCTCGATAATCTCTATCGAACTCAACCAACACTATCTGATGAAAAAAAATTAAGTGGCGGACACTCACAGATTTGAACAATCCTAATAAATTTTTACAAATCGGTGCAAATGGGGAGGTATGTGCCAATGTACGAGGAGTTAAGATTTGGTGATTCTAGGCCAATTGATATAGGCTCCTCCCTAACATAGTTCATGACTCCATGCAATTTTTGTTTTTAATACTTCATGGGTATGCATGCATGTTTATACTGTATAGAATCATGTCTTCCAACCCCATCTACTATATGTTGCTAAAATGAAGGATAGTGCAAACAACGGACAATTTATTTCAACTAGTAAAGAGATGTTTAATTGAATATGGAGGTATGGATGACATGGCGATTGCCAAAAAATTGGTGTGTGTTGGAGCGGATGGAGCTTCAGTAATGCAAGGTCAGAGGAATGGTCTTTGTACAAAGATCAAAACTTCTTCTCCACCCTAAATTACTGCCATTCACTACATGGATCACATAATGAATCTAGCTTTTGAAATTGTGAGCAAGTATGCTCCAATAAAAAATAAAAAAAATTTAATCAGAGAGCTCTACTCAAACTTCTATCAAAGTCCCAAGTGATTTATGGAATTTCAACACTTTACTGATGGAATAACTGATGGGAACAAGCTTCTCAAGGATAATGATACCAGATGGATCTCTTTGGATGGTCTAGTGCATCGAGTTTTTTCAGAATATCCATCCTTGATTGGACTATTTCACACAACTCATGATGAATCAAAGTAACTGAAATTTCTTGACCTTCTTCAGAAGTTAAGTAATATAGAGACACTCTTAACTTTAGCAACTCTTTTGCCCATGCTACAGGAAATGAGGAATATTATGAAGGCTGCCCAAGAAAGAGCTATGTATATTGCAGAATATGCTACGTTGCATAAGTTGATATGCATGACCCTCGATAATCTCTATCGAAGTCAACCAACACTATCTAATGAAAAATTTGTTAAGTGGTGGACACTCATAGATTTGAACAATCTTGATAACTTTTTACAAATTGGTGCAAATAGGGAGGTATGTGCCAATGTACGGGGAGTTGAGATCTGGTGATTCTAGGTCAATTGATATAGGCTCCTCCCTACCATAGTTCATGACTCCATGAGATTTTTGTTTTTAATACTTCATGGGTATGCATGTATGTTTATACTATACATAATCATCCCTGCCAACCTCATCTACTATATGTTGCTAAAATGAAGGATAGTGTGACAACAGATAATTTATTTCAACTAGTAAAGAGATGTTTAATTGAATATGGAGGTATGGATGACATGACGATTGCCAAAAAATTGGTGTGTGTTGGAGCGGATGGAGCTTCAGTAATGCAAGGTCATAGGAATGGTCTTTGTACAAAGATGGAAACTTCTTCTACACCTTACATTATTGCAATTCACTACATGGCTCACATAATGAATCTAGCTTTTGGAATTGTGGGAAAGTATGCTCCAATAAAAAAAATTAAAATTTTAATCAGAGATCTCTACTCACACTTCTGTCAAAGTCCCAAGCAATTTATGAAATTTCAACACTTTGCTGATGGAATAACTAATGGGAACAAGCTTCTCAAGGATAATGATACCAGATGGATCTCTTTGGATGGTCCAGCGCATCAAGTTTTTTTAAAATATCCATCCTTGATTGGACTATTTCACACAACTCACGACAAATCAGAGCAACCAAAATTTCCTGACCTTCTTTGGAGGTTAAGTAATATAGAGACACTCCTAACTTTAGCAGCTCTTCTACCCATGATAGAGGAAATGAGGAATATTATGAAGGATTCCCAACAAAGAGCTATGTATATTGCAGAATATGCTACACTGTGTAAGTTGGCATGCATGACCCTCGATAATCTCTATCAAAGTCAACCAACACTATCTAATGAAAAATTTGTTAAGTGGTGGATACTCACGGATTTGAACAATCCTCATAACTTTTTACAAATTGGTGCAAACAGGGAGGTATGTACCAATGTATTAGGAGCTGAGATACCAATGCCCTTCTATGCCACGGTCGACCCTAAGGAACCAAGAAAGCACTCTAGAAAGCAACTAGCAAGAGTTACAAGAAAATATTTTGACAAGACTGTTGAGTTTGTAACTACTGTTGTGAAGAAAACTGCCTATGATCTTTCCTCACAGATTAGAAGAAGATTCCCTCCTGACAAACTAATCAAAGCAATGTCTATTGTGTTTCCTCAATAATGGATCGTCAACAATCCAGCTGATTTTTGAAGTAAGCTACTACTTTTGATAAAATAATTTTTCATATCCAAAGAATTGAATGGAGTAACTATAAATGGAATATTAGACAAAACTCTTCTTAGAGAGCAATCAACTCATTTTGCATACACTATGAGGGAAAAATATGACAGAATGGAGAACTCCCATGAAGAGGGATCAATAAGAAGGCTTTGGAAAAATCTAGGTGAGAATGAAGTGTTGCATGATTCAATATCAGAATATTTCAAGCTTGCTGATTTGTCTTACGATGATATTCAGTTCGGTAGAAGATGAGAGAGTTTTCAATGCTTTGGGGTTCCTAAAATCAAAGCTAAGAAACAAACTAGACAAAACTTTATAAAATTGCTTGAGGCTCTATACATCTAGGTATGATGTCCACACTTTTCCTTACAAAAGGGCACTGAAAATGTGGAGGTCCAAATGTGAAAGAAGAGGTTTGGGAAACACTTCAAACCAAAGTTCCAATGGGACTATTGACTCATGTAATGGACCTACTGGTAGCATTGAGATTCAGTTCAGCGAAGGTATACAGACTCAAAGTGAAGAAAACATAGACAAGAATAAAAAAACCTCTGAATTTGATGAGGAATGACAACCGTAAGAGATTGGTATTTATTAATCTTATTACTGTATCTCATCATTCATATTAAAAAAGCGTATTATTATGGTTGATAACTTGAGGATATTTTATGAGTCTATCAACTTTTTGCAATTAGAATTCAATATTGATTTGTAATTGTATTTTTCAACTTTCTATTTCCAGATTTAAAATATCATAATAAAAGACTATAATGTGTGTATTGATACAAAGATGTTTATTTAGACATGTTGAGAACTTAGATTTTCATTAATTCTTTCAAAATATAGCCATATGATACAATTAATTCAATACACGACTCTGTGTGATTCTCCATTCAAAATTTAATACAAAATTTTAAAACCCTTTGCAAATGACCTTGAATTCTCTTTTATAGAAACAAGGGAGCAACAACAGCTTCAAGTCGATTTGCAACATGTGAAGACTGCTGGCATTCTACACTCTTATGAGAATGATGGTGTTGTCATTGATGGTAACTTTCTGGCAACCTTCTGGCACTCATCTAGTAAAGCCACCGATAGGCACCAGCACCGGCATAGACATCTACATACACCGGCAGACACTTCACCAGCAACGGCAACAATGTGTACCGGAACCCCAGCTGACAGGGAATAAACTTTTGTGTATTGTATTTAAATGTAATTATCTTTTGTAAATCCGACATGGTATATTGTAATAGACTCATATATGTATGAGATCTTGTAAATCATTTTATAATATTGTAATAGGAATGAGAAAAGGAATGACCAAATAGGAAGGATGATATATGTGAATGCATAAGGCAAATATTGTATAAGGTTTTGGTTAAAGAATGAGCTTAAACCGGTACCGAACCTAGCATAGTTGATGCTGATTTGAAGTAGTACATTGTATTGGATTTTATAATCCATTTTTGTAGTCAGTGTGACTCTTATTGAGCAGTGAGCTCTAGGCAGTTGGCCTTCATGCATGTGCAGGCCCCTCATTGTAAGTAATATTTATTCATTGGCCAGTGAGTGAATATTGTGGGTTACAAATCCCACCGAGGTTTTTCCCACACTGGGTTTCCTTATTAAACATCTTGTGTTATGGTGTGTTTTCTATGTTATCTTTATTGTTCATGTTTACTGCATTAATTCTTATTTACCAGTACACTATTTTGGAATGCAAAGTTCTTAATAAGGTTAAATATTCAATAAACATGTTAGATATTGATTCACCCCCCCCCCTCTCAGTATCTCTAGGACTATCATTAATCCTAACAATTGGTATTAGAGCTTGGTCCTCTATTTTCAAAAGCCTAACAGCTTGAAGAAGATTCTGACATCGGTACAGATGGAGAACTTAAGAAAACAATTGGAAGGAGCTCTTCTAGACTATGATACAGAGAAGTTAAAGAATATCAAACTTGAAGATGATCTAAGGACTGCACAAGAATTCATTCAAGGACTTCAGGAGAATCTCACTATAGCTAGAAATAAAATAAAAGAACTTCATGAGAAGATGCAGAGTGATGATGATGAAAAGGAAACTCTTAATGAACTTGAGAACAAGTTGAGACAAGAAACCAATACTATGAAAAATGAAATGCAAGATATGACTATGAGGTTTCGTAAAGACATTGAAGACAGGAAGAAGAATGAAGATGACTTGACTAGGAGACTCAATGGTGCTGGAAATGAAAATCTAAGACTCAGCCATGAAAATGATATGTTGAAGACAGATCTGATTCACATGTAACATGATAAAACTGAAATTATGAGACAAAAGGGAATTCTGGAAAATGAGTTGGCTATTGAAAATCAACACAAAGAGAAAATCAAGAAAAGCTCAGAGGAATTTGATAACATGCTAAAAAGTCAGAAACCTAATGGAGATACTAATGGACTTGGATTTGAAATTGGAGAAAGTAGAGTACTGCAAACAATCATGATCATAGTAAACCGGTAAGACAACCTAATGCTTACAAATTTAATGGGAAATGCTTTAACTATAATAAGTATGGTGATAGAGAAAATCAATGTAGGTTTGGAAGCAATCAGAACATCAATACACCCACCTGTCAATGTTCCAAATGCAACAAAATTGGTCATAATTTAGAAAACTGCAAATTGAATGTGAAATGTTATGTTTGTGGAAGATTTGGGCACTTATCTAATCAATGCAGAACACAAACCAGCATAGGATATGGAAAGGATATTCAGAAGAATACTGTAACCTATTATGCTTGTAACAAAATTGGACATATTGCAAAATTTTGTAGAAGCAAGACTTCACTGGCGAATAATAAACAATCCAGTTTGAAAGGCAAAGAAAAGGTAGATGAGGTAAAGCAAGAATTTTCAAAACAATGGATTAGGAAGACAGATCAGAATGTTGATGAGACTATTTCTTCATGGTAGAATAGAGTATTACTCCACCGGTAGGAGATTCTTCATCCAACTAAGAAGTAACCCTTTGGGGGTATTGCAACAAGTTGAATATCATGCAGATTACCCTCGATTGATGGTGAGAAGATAGATTTCTTCTCTACCAGTAGATATGTTATGTTTTCACCGACAAGCATTTAATGCGGTTGTTGAAGGAAAAGTCATTATAAATCATCGGTTTTCCCTCATTTTTTATTCACCGAGCATTCAAATTAGCAAAGAGCACAAAATCCAAGCAAAGGCATTCAAGGCGAAGGTGTGAAGTGATTTCTTTCTAGCATTTAGACATTATCAGGTAGATAAAGGTATTTTTCAAATGGCTTCCTCTTCTGCTCCCAAATTTATTGCAAACCCTACTATCATGGAAAATATAAAATGCCCTAGGCTCGTATTCAAAATTATTCCCGAGATAGCTAAGCAAGATGATTTTATAGGCGCATTTTCAAATATTCCTAAAGGTGTAGCTTATGCTGAAGACCCTAGGATTTATATTCACTTCAACATTGAAGAACTAGGTTCTGAGGAGCTGTTAAAAATGTTTAGAACCGTAATTTTTTATGAAAATGGCATTGTCAAACCCGAGCATAAGATTGTGGAGACTTTAGGTTTTGTGGAAATTTTGAACATTCCTGAATTTTTGGAGGAAGTAGTGAAAATTGTCCTAAGTAGGGCACATGGATAATTTCTTTGGTTAGATTCAGTCTGCAAATTCACCCGGCAAGCTATTAGGGCAATAACAGGTTTACCCTCAACTGACAGCAGAACAGACAAAACTAAGAAGGTTCCTAACAACAAAGTCATGACCCTAACCGGAGCAACATCTGACAGTAGATATCTAAGAGTAAATGACATCAAGGACATCAATGTGAGATTCATAAGTATGATTTTAGGTTACAAAATTACTCATGCAAACAGACTTAATTTAGTTTCTAGTCTTTGCATTAATAGTGCTTATGAAATGGTCAACAATAATGCAAAAATAGATGTGTGTAAATGGTTGAAGGATGAACTAATAGATAACTTGAAAAAGATAAAAGGTGACAAGAAAGGAACATTTTATTTTGGTAATCTCTTAGTATGCTTAATGTTGTATTTCACAAAGGAGATCCCTAGTATAGGACAGAAAGACTTTGGATATGACATACTGGTAGGCAAACAATTGCAAGAAGCTTTCACTGACATGGGTACTGCTAAGGAAAACAACATCACTGAATACTTAAAACTTTTCAAGTCAAAATGAAAACAAGAGAAAGAATACCGCAAAGTGTAGTGGATAAATATGATAAAGAAATTTGTTTTGTAATCAAGAAGGATGAAACATGGATGGAAGCTATATTACCTAGGATTATATGGGTAACAGAAATGGGTTATGAGGTAGATATCAACATAATTGAGACTTATGCAAAAGCCTTATTAGATGCACCTAGAGAACCAACAAAAGAAGTTTTTGGAAGTGCTAAAACAATTGAAAGCAAAGGAAGAAAAGAGAGAAATACAGAAGAGATGCTTCTAAGCAGGTAAAGGAAATAAAAGAAAATGTTATGAACATTACTGGCATATCGGCTAGTGAACTGGAAGGACTGCAACCGGAGGCACACATCTCACTGGTTGACACATCCTCTGACAGTGAGATACCAATGGAATTCAAGAGAGTTGATAGGAAGAGAAAACCCTCACTGGTACCCTCTCCTTCACCCAAGAAAACAAGAACCTTGAGAAAGAAACAACAAGCGGTAAGGCAACCGGCAAAGAAACTAACACCTACGAAGAAACAGAAACAAGTTATACCACCATTGGATAATTTGCTGAATGAAATCACTGATGATGGTAATTTGGATAATGTGATCAAATTGTATAACACATTCTCCGATTTAGAAAAGGAAAGTATTGAAAATAGTATAATTCTACATCTGGACATATACAAGAAAGTTTTAATTGAAGTTGTGGATGACTTGCCAAATGAACTATATAGAACGCTAGATGCAAATAGGATTGCAATAATGGAACTGGACAAGAAACTTAAGGTTGAAAAACTTTTAGTTGTACATCCAGTTAACTCTAAAGAGGAAATTGATGATCTAATTTATGAAGCTAACAGATCAGTTTTTGCTAGTGGTCACCGGTAAGTGAGTTTGATGGTTGGTAGAGTTAATGAGATTGCAGAGGAAACAACTGATAAATGGGATATCTTTTTTGTTGAAAAAGAAAAACAAGAAGAATTGAACAGGCCAAAGAAAACATTCAAATTTTATCCGAAGGATAAGGACAAAGGGAAAGGTAAGTATGGTGGAATACCAAACATCAAAATAACTGACAACTTACCACCACCCTTGGATACTGCACCGGTACATGTTGATGATCCACCAGTTACTGAAATTGAAGGTGTAACACATGATAACACTAATCTTGATTCTAAAATTCTATTCACCATGAATGTGGATACTTGGGAAGTAAACATTATTGTGGATAAGGACAATACAAAGGTCAAGGATAACATTCATGACAGTGGTAACACTGAGCAACCGGTAGAGACTATTGAGGTTGAGATCCAAGAAAATAGAGCAAACACTGCAAACTAAGAAACCATTGGATACTAAAATGAATACTGAAGGTACATATGCTAACACTAAGAAACCCACTAAGACAGAGATATCGACAGTTGAGCACACAAAGAAACCCATAGATAAACCGACAGAGGCACAGGTACATATTGAGGTAGTGAAACCGGCAATCACTGAGAATCCCAAACCATTTCTAGTTGAAATGCAAACTCAGACTGATCCACTAGAGGATAATACAAGCAAAATTTTTACAAATGTCGGAAACACAGAGGTAATCAAGGTAGTTGGTTAGACATCCAGCACCTCATTAGGTGAATTTAGACCTACTAATGTGACAAAAGTACTCCTAGACTCTATCAAGAAGATAACTGATTGTAATGCATTGGCTTACAAAGCAATTAATGACACAATACCAATTCTTAAGTTGATTGCACCAAAATGTAATATAGATCATGTAAAGGATTCTTTAGGTCAATTGGACACATTGTCTAAATTCATTACCGACAATGTAATAAAAAATGATAAGGTAAAGGAGGACACATTCAAAGAGAAAATTGAGAAGGAAAAGGAAAAATTCTTTGAGGACAGAATAAAGAAGTGCACAGAGAATATAAACAGACTTTACCGTCACTGAATACTACAATTTTGGAATATAAAGAGATGTACAGAGAAACATGCAAACCACATCTTTTGACACAGGACATAGAAAAAGAAATAAGCAGAGTACAAAAGGAAATAGATGACATAGCTGATAACATAATTGGTTCATCCGAACCAATATCAGTTATTGAGCAAGAAATAGCAGGTTTTGAGGAGAAATTGGAGAAATGTGAGAAAGAAAAAGAAAGGATTAAGTCTCAAATCAGAGAACTTAAATATAAACTTGGTCCTAAGTTGGAAAATCTAATCTCTCTGAGGAGTGATATTTCTAAGGCATTACTTTAAGGAGAAAGATCACCGAAAGAGCATATGCATCATCTCACCAGCATGATCCAACAGACTCAGGCAACCTTAAATGACAACAACAGATTCATGCAGAGTTTAAATTTGGTTTTGGCAGACATATTTCAGATTGTAACCAACCGGTTACAAACTTTGAGGTAAAAATTTTGCACTCATTTGAAAATTTTTGACAACCTTTGTCATTGATGTCAAAGCGGGAGTAGTGGATAGATAAAAATGTTTAATCAGAGGAAATCATTTGCTCAAGGGGAGCACATCTTTTTGGTAACTTTTTGGACTTCACTTTTTGGAAACAGTTTTTGGATTTTTCTCATGAGTGTTGCCATCAATGCCAAAGGGGGAGATTGTTGGCATTATACACTTTTATGAGAATGATGGTGTTGTCATTGATGGCAAATTTCTGGCAACCATCTGGCAACCTTCTGGCACTCATCTAGTAAAGCCACCGGCAGGCACCGGCAGGCACCGGCATTGGCATAGACATCTATATACACCGGCAGACACTTCACCGGCAGCGGCAACAATGCATACCAACACCCCAACCGAAAGGGAATAAACTTTTGTTTATTGTATTTAAATGTAATTATCTTTTGTAAAGCCGACATGGTATATTGTAATAGACTCATATATGTATGAGATCTTGTAAATCATTTTGTAATAATGTAATAGAAATGAGAAAAGGAATGAGCAAATAGGAAGGATGATATATGCGAATGCAAAAGGCAATTTTTGTATAAGGTTTTGGTTATAGAATGAGCTTAAACTGGTACTGAACCTGGCATAGTGGGTGTTGATTTGAAGTAGTACATTGTATTGGATTTCATAATCCACTTTTGTAGTCAGTCTGACTCTTATTGAGAAGTGAGCTCTAGGCAGTTGGCCTTCCTACATGTGTAGGCCCCTCATTGTAAGTAATATTTATTCATTGGGCAATGAGTGAATATTGTGGGTCACAAATCCCACCAAGGTTTTTCCCACACCGGGTCTCCTCGTTAAACATCATGTGTTATGGTGTGTTTTCTATGATGTCTTTACTATTCCTGTTTATTGCATTAATTCTTATTTATCGGTACACTGTTTTGGAATGCAAAGTTCTTAATAAGGTTAAATATTTAGTAAACTGGTTAGATACTGATTCACCCCCCCTCTCAATATCTCTGGGACTATCATTAATACTAACAAAGACTCAACATCAAAAACAATTACTAAGGCACTGAACAATGAATATATTGTCCCAACTGCAATCAGTATCACAAAATCAGCACAAATTTACATGACCATCATAGAATGTCTTCGTGAATAAAGATGCCATATCACTCATTGCGAGCGGGATATGTCATTGCGATTCTCTATCACTTGTCTGTTTATATATATGTATTGTATGTGTTGTGTTGGTCTTTTATGCAGGTTTGTAGGTACCAGACATCGACTCCACCTGGCTTCACAGGTCTAAGTGTGTCTTATCCCAATGGCAAGTTGTCAAAGATGGCATATGTTTCTGATAGGGAGATTGAGTGAGAAGTTACTCAATAGGACTAAATTGATTTAATCTATCAAGTGGACCGAAAGGAAATTCTTTTTCTTTGTTTTTAGTTAGTGTTTGCAACAACAAACTTCAACACCCACACCTCTTTTCAAACAACCACCCCATTGTGTGTTATACAACTTTGTTCAAGCTTGCTTCCTCAATGTAACTCAAATCCTCAACCATAGGTCCACACCCCAAAATGGTGTCTTGACTGTCATTATTGGTTTAATTACATCCTCTGTGTGTTTTTAAACTATTTTACACAAGTTTGGAAGGTTCTAACTTCATTTAGGCAATTGGGTTCAACTTTTGTTAAAATAGGGCTAAAAGGCTACTAGCCCGTGGAGGCCTAATTTGAGTGAAATTTGCTTATATGGTGAAACGATGACAAAGAAAACCTTGGAACCTAAATTGGGAGGTATATACAAGGTCCATACTCAAATATTTTTGAGGTCTTAGCTCCTGAGAAGGTGGTTTAATGACTACCCACAATTTTAGGCAAGAAAAGAGGGTTTTGAGAGGGTTTTGCTCAAGTAACAAAGGATATCTCCTCTAAACCACAAACCAGGCTTCTAAATTCTTGTATAACCTCTGCCCCATCATTTTGAACTATTTTCAAACTCTTCCCTGCATGACATTACATCAAACACTTGCTATGCAAATTGAAAAAGGTAGAAAAATGTTTGTTTTATGCACTGTCACTGCAATTCGTTGTTTTTGCTGCACTTTGAAGGGTTAGAAATTCATAAATAACTTCAAAAAAGTATTTAACAATATCCAAACACTTTTTCAACACTTTTCACAATATTCCAAGCATGAATATGTTCATTTATCAACTTTGGATGCAAAAGACATTAAATTCGCCAAAACTGGGTACTTGCTGCTAGTGACAATTCCACACATTTGCAAGATGTAATACACACTATTTGGAGATCTCAATACATCTAAAAATCCAAGGAGACTAGGGAAGACCTCTACCTTAATTTTTTTCACTCAATTGACCTCTGAGCACAAACTTATTTGAGTCTTTTTCAAATTTACTAGCCAAGTCCATCTCCAACTTGCCTAGCATGAACTCAAAAACACTTTCTTTGCACAACCCTAGCCAAAAGATGAATTATTTACACTGTACATGACCAATAAAACTTTTCTAAGTCCATCCATGGGAGCCCAAACTTGGAATTAGACAAGTTGATGCATTTTGGAGGCCAAAACCCTTGACAGGGCAGCCAAAGTGCAAAAATGAAACAATTTTACAAAACCAACTTCCAGATGCACAACTTGCAAAGAAATTATATAAAGTGCATTTAATATACACCAAGATCACTATCCAAGAGGTAAAATATGGAAATGATAAGCTATAGTATGGACTGTTGTACAAATGAGGCTCAAAACATGAGAAAAATCAGAAAATTATTGCCCTTTTGATTAATTATGATAGAAAGTACAAAAGACAACCCTATACCAAGAAGAGGGAGGCATATAAATATAATTTTTAGGTGGTTATAAATTCCTATATGAACATAAGGCATTTTTGTCTTCTTTTTACAAAAAAGTGTCCAAAATGACAACTTTTACAAGCAAAATGACAACTTTTGTTGCTCCAAGTGGCAATTTGAGCAGCCTAACACAACCAACCTTCCAAAATCACCTAGGAATGACTAAAACACTTTCTAAAAATGTTTCAATTCTTTCCAAAGCATGGATAAGCCTATAAGGCGATTTTCCACTTTTTAGCCTTATTTGGCCTAGAAGCATTTAATTGACAATTCAAGCCCTAAGAAGCAAAAATTGATCTCTCAAGCACAAAATAAGATCAAACACCTATGAAAAGACTAAACACAACCTATGACAACATTTCAAAACTAAAAAGACACTTAAGCATGAAAAATACCAAAAATGGAGAGTATAAGCAAAACTAGGTGCTCCTGCACCATACTCCCCCAAAGACAAAGAAGTCAAGTGACTCCTTGAGGAAGAAAAGAAGAAGGAATTCCAGACTTAGAGAAATCAGACTCATGTAACCAAGTGGCTTCTAAAAGTGGTTTATCTTTCCACTTGATGAGATGCTCCATGTACACTTGATGGCGAGTCTTCTTGTAAACTCTTGAGTCCAACACCTTTTCTGCTTGAGGAATGGATGGAGGAGGCAAAGATAGATCTGAAATTGACTTGTGAACATTTGAAACTCTATCAACCTCCTTAGGAATCTAACCTTTTAATGCTACCAAATCTGAAACATTTAAAATAGGAGACAAGGAAAGATCAATAGGCAAATCAATTTTATATGCATTAGAACCATACTTAGCCAATATCTTGCAAGGACCTATCTGCCTCATTTGGAGCTTACTGGGAACTCCCTTTTGCAATCTAGACTTGTTCAAATGCACCATCACAATGTCCCCAACTGAAAATTGAACATCCCTCTTTTATGCATCCACTCTAGCTTTCACTTTCTGTGAGGTATCTTGAAGAGTCTTTCTCGCTTGCTCATGAACTTCCTTCGTTGATTGAGCCATGTCATCTATTGTACCACTCTTTTTTTGCATGTTACCAAGATCCCTTAACTCCATGACACCCCTTGGGTGCATACCATAAATAATCTAAAAGGGACTCTTACCAATTGACCTGTTAACACTATCATTGTATGCAAATTCTGCCTGATGGATGAACTGATCCCAACTTTAGCCATATTACTTTGTCAAACACCTTAAGACTTTTCCAAGAGTCCTATTGACCACTTTAGTTTGGCCATTAGTCTGTGGATGATAAGCTGAACCAAAAGAAAGATTAGTACCCAATATTTTCCACAATGTCTTCCAAAAATGGCCAAGAAACTTAACATCTCTATCAGAAACAATGCTAGAAGGTAAACCATGGATTCTAATCACTTCCTTGAAAAACAAATAGGCTATATGAATAGCATCATGTGTAGTTTTGCAAGGAATAAAGTGTTCCATTTTACTAAATCTATCCACAATCACAAAAATGCTATCAAAACCAGCATGAGTCTTAGGTAAGCCTACCACAAAATCCATGCTAACACATTCCCAAGGCCTTGTAGGAATTGGAAGAGGCTGATAAAGACCAGCATTAGAAGTAGTACCTTTTTCCTTTTGACAAAGCATCCATTGCTCCACATACCTTCTGACATCTCATTGCATTTTAGACCAATAATAGAAACTTTGCACCAACTCCAATGTCTTGTTCAGACCAAAATGTCCACTCAAACACCCATTGTGATTTTCTTGAATCAGATTCTCCCTCATTGAGCTTTTAGGAACACATAGCTGCCCACTTTTAAACAACAAACCATTTTGCAAAGTATAATCAGCATATTCACTATGAAAAGAATTATCAAATGCTCGGCAAACCTTATAGATGGCTGCAAAATCTTCATCATCACGATACATTCCTTTGAAGCATTCTATGCCAATACTTTGAACATGTACTTCCTGCACTATTAGAAGCCTTCTACTCAAAGCATCCGCTACCTTATTGCATTGCCCTTTCTTGTGCTTAAGAGTAAAAGTGTATGATTGTAAGTACTGAACCCATTTAACATGCCTATGATTTAACTTATCTTGTAAATTCAAGAAACTCAAAGCCTGATTATCTATATAAACAACAAACTCCTTTGGAAGCAAATAATGTCTCCATTTTCTAAGTGCTTGAACTAAAGCATACAGTTCCAAATTATAGGAAGAGTACTTCTTTTTAGCATCATTCAACTTTTCACTAAAGAATGCTACAGGTCTATTATCCTAACTCAACACTACACCTAATGTAATATTACTAGCATCGCATTCAATAGTAAATAACTTGTCAAAATTAGGAAGTATAAGCACTGGTTGACAAGAAACCTTGGTTTTCAAAAGTTCAAACCCCTTATTTGCTGCACCTGTCCACTAAAACTTTACCTTAGCTCCACCTTTAATAGTATCAAGCATTGGTGCACAAATTTCACTAAACCCTCTGATGAACTTCCTGTAGAACTGTGCTAAACCATGAAAACTTTGGACATCACTTGCTGATTTGGGTGTAGGCCAATTTGTGATGGATTCCACCTTGGTTTTATCCATTTTCAAATCTCCACTTGAGATCACAAAGCCAAGATAAACCAATTCCTATTTCATAAAATCACACTTTTCCAAATTGATTGTTAGTTGTTCATCATATAATTTGTTCAAAACAATTTCAAGATGCTTCAAATGCTCTTCTTTAGCTTTACTGAATATTAGTATTGTTGTTATTTTGGTATGGTTTTGTCATTGATGTCAACACCTACTAAAACACTAGCACTTTGGAGATCCAGTAACATTCACCGGCAAGCAGGTAACTATTGCACAGTTACTGGTATATGGCACACCGGCAAGATATAATGATCACTGGCACTTGGAATGATATGAAAGACACCTGACTATGTCAAAGACATCATCTAGACATCTTGTCCTTGAGTTTTGTTCATTGGTATATTCATAGTTGCATATTTGCTATTACCGACAAATAGGTCTAGGGTTACACCGACAGGTTTATCTTTTCCAGATCAGCATGGCACACTATGGAGATGATTAATTATTGTTGTAAATGCATTAAGCCGACATGTTCAATTGGTTATTGCATCGGATATTATATTGTTTGTAAAATGTTTTTATTGTAATATCTTGTAGAGCCGACCTACTAATAATTGGTCTTAGGTTATGGTATAAATGTAAGATCTTATTTGTAAGATCAAGTTTGGAATGCGAAAAAGGATTGTGTGAAGGTATATGCGAGATTAAGCAAATCTATACATGAAGACATCATTTGAAGGTGAAAATAGGTTATTGTGGAAGCATATCAGGATTACACCGGTACTAAATCCAGCATATGAAGATGCTATTTTGTGCAGTACATTATTATTGGATTTAACCATCCAACTGTAGTCAGTGTGACTCCCATTTTGTGATTGAGCAGTGAGCTCTAGGTTGTCGGTCTTTCTGCATGTGCAGACCCCATTTATGTACACTTACTATCTGCAGTAGTATCATCTGATTGTGGGTAAGGTTTCCCACCGTGGTTTTTCCCACCGTGGGTTTCCACATACAAATATTGGTGTTATGTGTTGTGGATGACTTTGTGTTTATATTTCATACATTAATCTTTACCGCTATAACAATTAACTGTTAACACTATCTACCGGCATACTTAACTGGTTTACCGATATTAAGCATTAGATTGGTTAAGTTGTTTTTGGTTTGAATTTATCTGACAACTGATTCACCCCCCCCCCCCCCTCTCAATTGTCTCTGAGACCTAACAATTGGTATCAGAGCTTAGTCCTCTTTTGTAGAAGTTTAACAGCTTGAGGAGATCCAATGTCTACTAATTATTTCAGGAAGGACAGTCCTAAACTTGATGGAACCAACTATGGCATATGCAAGATCAGAATGGAGACACATCTGAATTGCATTGGAAAAGACATCTGGGAAGTTACAAAGAATGGTTATACTGTTGTTGTACCTGGTCAGCCCAGTCTACCTAACTTGACAAAAGATGAGGAAAATGATTGCAAAGCAAGAGAAGCACTTTTGAGTGCATTATCAGATCAACAAATCATGGGACTATCAGATAGGTCTACTGCTAAAGCTATTTGGGATCATTTGGAAACACTGAATGAAGGAGATTCCATAGTCAAAATTGCAAAACTTGAAAGCTTCTGAGTCAAGTATGAACATCTGAAAATGGAAGAAGATGAAAGGATTTCTGCTTTTATGGAAAGAGTAAATGAAATTGTTTTGGGTATTAAATGTTGTGGAGGAACCTTAAGTAAGGATGAAATTATTTCAAAAGTTTTAAGAGGATTGCCATTGGTATATAAAATGAAGGTTACTGCTATAAATGAGTTAAGAACAATGCCTAATACATCAGTTACTAGGGATACATTGATTGGAAAACTTTCAGCTTTTGAAATTGAAGAATTTGGTCATGTTGCTACTATAAAGACAGATTTGGCCTTTAAAGCATCAACATCATCTGCTCCATCATTTGACAAATCTGATTGGAAAGCCTTTTATGCAAGAAAACTTGAAGAAAGTAGGAAGGAGAATGAAGAACTTGAAGAACTTGAAGCACTATTTGCAAGAAAAATGTCTAAAGGTCCAGTTGGAAGTAAGTATGAAGGTAAAGCACCATTTAAATGTTTTAACTACAATAAGATTGGTCATATGGCTTCAAGATGCCCTGATAGACATGATAGACTAAGAGAAGAAGCTAGAAGAACATACAAGCCTAACCCTAAATATCAGAGATACAAATTTAAGAAGAATAAAGACAAATCTTGTTACATTGCTGATGAAGGTGTGACTGATGATTCTGATGAGGATCCAACAGATAATGGATGGGTTTTTGTTGCTATAACAGAAGATCAATTGGCACCTACTGCTCAACCGGTAGTACAGGCTCTGGCAGCTAAAGTTGAAGTAAAAGATGAATGGATCATTGATTCAGGATGCTCACATCATATGACAGGAGACAAAGGTAAATTCTTGAACTTTCAAGAATACAATGGAGGCTTAGTGAGATTTGGAGATGACAAAGCTTGTTCAATCAAAGGTAAGGGTACAATATCTCTTGATGGTAAGCATAACACTAACAACATTTACTATGTTGAAGGATTAAAGCATAATCTCTCGAGTGTTGGTCAATTAGTTGAGAAAGGATTTCAGTTACAATTTAAAAATGGAAAATGCAAAATCATGAATAGAGTTGGTTTGGAAATTGCAACCGGTAATCAAACTAGAGGTAATATCCTTCATTTGAATAACAATGAGAAGACATGCTTAATTGCACATATAAATGAAAGTTGGTTATGGCATAAGAGACTCTATCATGTAAACTTTGACTGCATGGTAAAGATCAGTACTTCTAAGGAAGTTAGAGATCTACCTAAAATTGTCAAACCTCAGAATACAGTATGTAAGGAATGTCAATTTGGAAAACAAGTTAGAGCTAGTTTCAAAAGTATTCTAGAAAAATAAAATAATACTCTTGATTTGATTCACATTGATTTATGTGGTCCAACTAGAACTAAAAGCTTACAAGGCGATAGATATTTCATGCTAATTATTGATGATTATTCTAGAATGTGCTGGGTTACTTTTCTCATAGAAAAATCAGAAGCACTTGGAAAGTTTAAACTGTTCAAAGCAATGGTAGAAAATGAAACCGATAAGAAAATCAAATGTTTAAGATCAGTTCAAGGAGGTGAATTTACATATAGGGATTTTAATATATTTTGTGAAGTGAATAGAATCAGAAGACAACTATCAGCACCTCGAACACCACAGCAGAATGGAGTTATTGAAAGGCAAAATAGAACTATCTTGGATGCAACAAGAAGTATGTTATCAGAAGAAAACCTACCACATGTGTATTGGAGAGAAGCAGTCAGCACAGCGGTCTATACATTCAACAAAGTTCACATCAAAGGTGAAACCGGTAAGACCCCTCATGAACTATGGTTTGGTAATACTCCTACTCTTAAGTATTTCAAAAATTTTGGAAGTAAATGTTATATCTGAAGAGATGAGTATATTGGCAAATTTGATCCTAGAAGTGATGAAGGAATATTTCTTGGTTATTCATCTAAGAGAAAAGCATATAGATGTTTTAACAAGAGATTGCAGAAAATTGTTTAAAGTACAAATGTAAAGATTGATGAACAATTTAGAGGAACTTCAAGGTATATAGACTCTGAACCAACAAAAAATTTGACAAATGAACCTACTCTAAATCCACTGATATAGAATGAAGATCCAGTTACCCTGGTACCATCTAAGGATTCCATGGTAGTTGAAGAACAACATCAAACTAAGACACCCCGGTATGTAAGACTGAATCATTCTGAAGACCATATAATTGGAAGCAAGTTTAAAGGAGTTATGACAAGCGGAAGATTGGAAAATGAAGAGGTATGTCTTATTTCTCAAATTGAACCATCATCTATTAATGAGGCATGTGAAGATAAATTTTGGATTAAAGCTATGTAAGAAGAATTAGAACAAATTGAAAAAAACAACACTTGGAGTCATACCACCACCAGTAGAGACTTAGACAGTTGATGATTGTCATCAACTGGCAGAATTAACAGAGAAATCTTTTACTCCGGTCTTTGATGAGGAAGCTACTTCTCAAGGGGAGTAGTTTGTATATTGAATTGATTGGTATTTTGTATATGACTTTGGCATTTTATGTCAAAGGGGGAGAGATATCTATGGAAAAACACATTATCTTTTAGGAGACATTGGTATTGAAAAACTTTGGAAAATACATGTTGCTCCCAGGGGGAGAGATTGTTGTTTAGGAGAAATTATTTTCTAGTTATAATCTTTTTGGAGATTGTTGGTTTTTTTGTTTTTGGCATTTTTGTTTTGGCACTTTGATGGTTTTTCCATCTTGTGTTGCCAAATGCCAAAGGGAGAGATTGTTGGTATTTTGGTATGGTTTTCTCATTGATGTCAACACCTACTAAAACACTAGCACTTTGGAGATCCAACAAGATTCACTGGCAAGCAGGTAACTATTGCACAGTTATTGGTATATGGCACACCAACAAGATATAATGATCACCAAAACTTGGATGAAAGACACATTATTATGTCAAAGACATCATCTGGACATCTTTTCCTAGAGTTTTGTTCATTGGTATATTCATAGTTGCATATTTGTTGTTACTGGCAAATAGGTCTAGGGTTACACCAACAAGTTTATCTTTTCCAGATCAGCATGGCATGCTATGGAGATGATTAATTATTGTTGTAAATATATTAAGCTGACATGTTTAATCGGTTATTGCATCGGATATTATATTGTTTGTAAAATGTTTTTATTGTAATATCTTGTAGAGCCGACCTACTAAAATTGGTCTTAGGTTATGGTATAAATGTAAGATCTTATTTGTAAGATCAAGTGTGGAATGCGAAAAAGGATTGTGTGAAGGTATATGCGAGATTAAGCAGAGCTATACATGAAGACATCATTTGAAGGTGAAGCTAGGTTATTGTGGAATCATATCAGCATTACACCGGTACTGAATCCAGCATATGAAGATGCTATTTTGTGCAGTACATTATTATTAGATTTAACAATCCAACTGTAGTCAGTGTGACTCCCATTTTGTGATTGAGCAGTGAGCTCTAGGTTGTTGGCCTTTCTGCATGTGCAGACCCCATTTATGTACACTTACTATCTGTAGTAGTATCATATTATTGTGGGTAAGGTTTCCCACCATGGTTTTTCCCCTTACAGGGTTTCCACGTACAAATATTGGTGTTATGTGTTGTGGGTGACTTTGTGTTTATGTTTCATGCATTAATCTTTACCGGTGTAGCAATTAACTATTAACATTGTCTACCAGCATACCTAATTGGTTTATCGGTATTAAGCATTAGATTGGTTAAGTTGTTTTTGGTTTGAATTTATCTGACAACTGATTCACCCCCCCCCCCCCCTCAGTTGTCTCCAGGACCTAACAAGTATGTCATCTAAGTACACCACAACAAATTTACTAATGAAATCATGCAAAACTTCATTCATGAGTCTCATGAATGTACTTCAGGCATTAGAAAGACCAAATGGCATAACTAGCCACTCATAAACACCCTCATTTGTTTTGAAAGTTGTTTTCCATTCATCGCCTTCTTCATTCCTGATCTGGTGGTAACCACTCTTGAGGTCAATTTTTGTGAAATACTTTGCACCTCCCAAACAATCCATCAAATCCTCAATCCTTGGAATAAGAAATCTATACCTAATAGTGATTCTATTAATGGATCTTGAATCTATGCATAATCTCCATGTACCTCCTTTCTTAGGTGCTAAAACGACAGGTACTGCACAAGGACTTATACCTTTTCTTATCAGATTTTGATCTAGGAGTTCTTGCACTTGTCTTGCCACTTCTTTGTTTTGTTTAAGTGTCATCTTATAGGCTGCTTTGTTTGGTAAAGAGGCTCCTGGTATGAAGTCTATCTGATGGCTAATGGCTCTAGGAGGTGGTAAGGTTGTAGGTGTTCCATCCCTTATAATATCTTTAAAGTTATCAAGTATTTTCTGTACTTCTTGTGGTATTTCAACCTTCTTCTCCTTCTTTTCTTCCTTGGGTGTCACTATGAGTGCAAATTCTACTCCTTTACCCTCTTCAAGTGTGTTAATAAACTCTTTCTCATTCACTATTAAAAAATTATGATTCTTTGAACTGTTTCCCTCTTTCTCTTCATTTATAGATTGAATTTTGTATGTAACACCATCCTTCTGGAATGAGTAGGAGTTCTTTTCACCATTGTGTATGGCTTTCCTGTCAAATTGCCAAGGTCTACCAAGAAGTAGATGACAAGCATCCATTGGAAGAATATCACATGAGATCTTATCTTGATACCCTCCTATAGTGAATTCTACCATGTTTGTTCGTTGACTAGAACATGTTGCTCCCTATTCAACCATGTGACTCTATAGGGATGTGTGTGAGGGATTCTTTCTAGTTTGAATTTCCTCACTTCTTATTATGAGACTATGTTATCTATGGATCCAGAATCAATGACCACCTTGCATACCTTTCCCATGATCTTGCACTTAATTCTAAACAATGACCTTCTTTGAATAGGTTCCTCCTTGATTGGCTCCTTTATCAAGACTCTTCTCATCATCAAACTCTCACCATCTTCTGATGTCAAGCTCATTTCATGAGCCTTGCTGCTTACTGCATTTTCTTGCACATAATTCACTTTTCTTTCCCCTCCTTGTGATGAAGTGGGTTTCTCTAGACATCTGTAGGTAGGGTGTCCCAACTTCTGACAGTTGTAGCATTTCATCATGGAGAAGTAGGACCCTCTTCCCGGTCCACTAGATCTACCTCTGCCTGGGTTGCTAGATCCCCTTCCTCTATAGCTACTCTTGCTATATGAATCCCCACTTTGCTCAATAAGTTTGGATTCTCCTTGGGACCTTTGATCTCCTCTTCCACCAAAACTTCCTCTATGGCCTCTACCATCTCTACCCCTACCTCTGCCTCTGTTGCTTTGTTCTTGCTTTTTCTTATTCTTTTCTTCCACTTTGAGTGCTAGTTGATAACACTTGTGAACTGTTTGTGGACATAGAAAACTCATCTCTACTTGTATATTCCATCTCAGTTCATTCAAATACCTTTCTACTTTTATACTCTCATCCTCTACTACCTTGGATCTCATGCATAGTTTTTGAAATTCCTTAGTGTAGCTACTGACCTCTAAGTCTTTTTGTCTCAAATTTTGTCTTTTCCTATGTAGTTGGATTTCACAGTCTTCAGGAAGATAGGTTTCTCTAATCTTGGATACCATTGCTTTGCAGGTGGCTATTGTTTGCTTACCTTCTTTCACCCTTTCTTCTTGGATGAACTTCTACCAAGTTAAGGTTGCCCCTCTCAATCTTGATTTAGATACTTTAACCTTTTGTCCTTCAGTTATTCCATCACATTCAAAATGGTTTTCTAGGCCTTCAATCCATTCTATAAGAGCATGGGGATCCATCTTTCCACGAAAAAGAGCCACTCCCTCTAAGGTTCTATCACTAATGGCTCTCAAAGCCTTCAATAATGGTTCTTTCTCAATAATAGGGTTAGATATGGGAACCTCATCTTCTATTGCCACCATTTTGTCCTTATCTCCAACCTTATTATGGACTTCTTCAGTCTTAACTTCAACTTCAACTAGTTTTGTTGCTAGCTGCTCCAACCTCTCTCTGAGTGCTCTATTTTCTTCTTCTTTGTCTTTGACCTTCTTGTCTAACTCAACATTAGTCACCATGTTTGCATCTAAGGATTATATTGATCCTATGTCAATTTGATCTCTCTTTTCACCTGAATCTTACTCAGGCTCTGATACCACTATGATAGGGATTGAGTGAGAAGTTGCTCAATAGGAATAAATTGGTTTAATCTATCAAGTGGACCCAAAGGATATGCTTTTTCTTTGTTTTCAGTTAGTTTTTGCAACAACGAACTTCAACACCCACACCTCTTCTCAAACAACCACCCCATTGTGTGTTATACAACTTTGTTCAAGCTTGCTTCCTCAATGTTACTCAAATCCTCAACCATAGGTCCACACCCCAAAATGGTGTCTTGACTATCATTATTGGTTTAATTAGGTCCTTTGTGTGTATTTCAACTATTTTACACAAGTTTGGAAGGTTCTAACTTCATTTAGGCAATGGGGTTCAACTTTTGTTAAAACAGGGCTAAAAGGCTACTAGCCCGTGGAGGCCTAATTTGAGTGAAATTTTCTATATGGTGCAATGATGACCAAGAAAACCATAGAACCTAACTTGGGAGGTGTATAAAAGGTCCATACTCAAATATTTTTGAGGTCTTAGCTCCTGAGAAGGTGGTTTAATGACTGTCCACAATTTTAGGCAAGAAAAGAGGGTTTTGAGAGGGTTTTGCTCAAGTAACAAAGGATATCTCCTCTAAACCACAAACCAAGATTCTAAATTCTTGTAGAACCTCTATCCCATCATTTTTAACTGTTTTCCAACTCTTCCCTACATGACATTGCATCAAACACTTGCTATGCAAACTGAAAAAGGTAGAAAAATGACTGTTTTATGCACTGTCACTGCAATTCACTATTTTTGCTGCACTTTGAAGGGTTAAAACTTTATAAATAACTTCACCAGAGCATGTAACAATATACAAACACTTTTTCAACACTTTTCACAAGATTCCAAGCATGAATATGTTTATTTATCAACTTTGGATGCAAAAGACAATAAATTCCCCAAAACTAGGTACTTGCTGCCAGCCACAATTCCACACATTTGCAAGATGTAATACACACTGTTTGGAGCTCTAAATACATCTACAAATCTAAGGATACTAGGGAAGACCTCTTCCTTAATTTTTTTCACTCAATTGACCTCTGAGCACAAACTTATTTGAGTCTTTTTCAAATTTACTAGCCAAGTCCATCTCCAACTTGCCTAGCATGAACTCAAAAACACTTTCTTTGCACAACCCTAGCCAAAAGATGAATTATTTACACTGTACATGAGAAATAAATCTTGTCTAAGTCCATCCATGGGAGTCCAAACCTGGAATTAGACAAGTTGATGCATTTTGGAGGCCAAAACCCTCGACAGGGCAGCCAAAGAGCAAAAATGAAACAATTTTATGAAACCAACTTCCAAATGCACAACCTGCAAAGAAATTACATAAAATGCATTGACTATACACCAATATCACTGTCCAAAAGGTATAGTATGGAAATGATAAGCTCACCAAGATCACCAAGATCACGGACTGTTGTACAAATGAGGCTCAAAACATGAGAAAAAACAAAAAATTGCTGCCCTTTTGATTAATTATGATAGAAAGTACAAAAGACAACCCTATACCAAGAAGAGGGAGGAATATAAATAGAATTTTTATGTGGTTATCAAGTTTTGTACAGACATAAAGCATTTTTGTCTTCTTTTTACAAAAAGGTTTCCAAAATGACAACTTTTACATGCAAAATGACAACTTTTGTTGCTCCAAGTGGCAATTTGAGCAACCTAACACAACCAACCTTCCAAAATCACCTAGGAATGACTAAAAACACTTTCTAAACATGTTTCAGTGCTTTCCAAAGCATGGCTAAGCCTATAAGGTGATATTCCACTTTTTAGCCTTATTTGGCCTAGAAGCACAAAATTGACAATTCAAGCCCTAAGAAGCAAAACTTGATCTCTCAAGGACAAAATGAGATCAAACACCTATGAAAAGACTAAACACAACCTATGACAACATTTCAAAACTAACAAGATACTTAAGCATGAAAAATACCAAAAATGGAGAGTATAAGCAAAACTAGGTGCTCATGCACCAGTTTCCCTCTCATACTTTAGGCTTAAGTTGATACCCTTCTCAATTAGTGTCTTGGCTTGAGTCGTTGGTCTGCGTGATGTGGTATGTTGTTCAACCTTAGGTTTGGTTGCCTTGTGAATTTGCAATTATTTATTAATTAATAATTAATCAGTTTGTATAGTTTATTTAGTATTAACTTAAATTAATGGATGACATTAATATTTGATATTAATGTGTAAATTATTATTATTAGAGATTTATTATTCATTAATTTTTATTTCATGAATTTGTATTTACATGATGATTTTATATTATTATTATTTTATGGCCTAACGTTTAATTGAATATTTATTATATGAGCTTTTGATTTATTGAACTATTATTTGTTTATTGTTTAATTACTAGTTGAAGCATTTATGCTTGTCCGTACATTTACTTACTCATTATCCATTTTACTTATTTGTCTATTGTTTATCTATTTATTATTGGGTTATTTACTATTTATCTAATTATTTATTTGTTATTATTTATGTACTTACCCCTTGTTATGATTGGCCCTCTTGGAAGTTGTGATTGTGAATATATTATTATTTAATTATTTATTTATTTATACTATTTTGTTGTTTAACATTTATTGGGGCATTTGATTTATTTATTTTATTTATTATCCCTTTCTATTTTATTTATTGATTAATGGGTTTATTTATTATTTATGTTTATTCTGTTACCCATTTGTTTATTTATTATTTACCTTACCTACACTCTTTTATTATTAGCTGTCAGATTTAGAGATTTAAATAATATTATTTTATTATTATTCTCACCTCGAATTTGGGTAGGGTTGGTATGATTAATAATATTTTTAATTATTTTGTTGTCGGTCATGATGGGTTATGGTTTTGGATTAATTTTTATATATTGAGTTTTTTGAGTTTTGTTGGGGTTGGCTGGCTAGAGATTATTTTCATTATTGCAAAATTCATGATTTGGTTGTGGTTTGAATTGGAATTGGAGCTTGGATTTGGGACTGTGTTTCATCGAATTTCATTGTCCATTTTCTTCTATTACCAGGTTAGAGGTTTTATCCTTCTTTGCAATTATTTTTGAAAAACTTGTTTGGAAAAGATTGTCTGTGGAAAATTTTGGGTTGCAGAGAAATTTAAATAAATCAATTATAAATGTGTTGATTGGGATTACTGTATTCTTTGGTTTAAATTTTTGGAAATGCTTTCTGTGATTTTTTGGGCATTTGGGAGTTGCTGGTGTCACAAAAATGCTATGTAGTTTGTTATGTATTATGCAGTAATTGTTGTATGTGCGACAAAACCTTGTGTAAGCGTCACAATTTGGTGAAAATGTTATTTAGTCTGTTATGGGTTCTGCAGTAATTGTTTTATGCGTGACACAACCCTGTGTGAGTGTCGCAGTGTTGTGAATGCATTGTTTAACCTGCTAGATATTTTCCAGTAAATATTACATGCATGACAAAACCCTATGAATGCATTGCAGAGTATCGTAAACACATTTTTCATTATGTACCGTTGTTTTGGATTTTTGAGTCACATTTTCGGTTAGGGTTCTGACTTTCCAGATGAACTTTTATTGATGGTTTTGTACTCCAGAGGCTTTGTGCTATCAATTCTGATGATTTGGGAACTATGCTATTCCTTTTTGATGCATTTGAATCCTATTTGGGCTCCATCAATTAGTTTTGCACTTGTCTGTTGAGGTATGGAATGTTGCTCCAGGAAGATGTATGTATCCCTTGCTGTTGAGGGTGAGTATATGCAGCTCCAGCAAGAGGTTATGTTGTGCCTAACTATTGAAGACTATGTGGTATCATTGGATTCATATTCTTTCCCTATTTATGTGTTTATATCACTTTGAGGCTTTTTTTATTATTGCATTATGATGCATTGAGCTTATGGCATGATTTTGTTACATGGCTTTGTATGTATGCGTATAAGTTGTCCTTTATGAATCAGTTTTGTATTAGATTTGTGATGGTATATTGGATGATTTCCATGTTGAGTTTCATGTTGTTGTAAGATGTATCTTGTTATGTTTTTTAATCCTATGGTATTGGTCTGTGTTTGGGAGAGTGGGATCTTGCATGTGTTGGACCTAGGTTATGAGCACTAGATCTCTAGGAAGGGGATCTAGACCTATGGAACCACATGAAGAGTTTATGGTTTAATTTTAAAGTGATAACATTATTAATAATTGATTAGTGGATTGGTTATTTATGAATTCACCTAATCAAGATAAAGAATATGATGTTGCTCCAATTGGATACACCCAGGGAGGTGGTTTTGGGATCCTAGATTGGGAAGACCGTTGGAGCGGTATACCTGATCTCCCTTGAGTGACTCCAAGGTGGAGATGGATGTCACATGAGGTTAGCATGTGATGACACTCTACCCCACATGTGTCCATTATCCATATGCCTTGATTTTTTGTTTGTGCCTTTGGAGGTTATTTTCTTGATTTAGCCATGTGATGTATTTTGATGTTATATTTCTTATGTTGGAGTCTTGTGGTGCCATGATGTATCCCATGGTTTTTAGGTGTCATCTTAGGTCTTGAGCGTGATTTGTAACCATTTTCATCTCCTAGCATGGGGGGTGGTTCCTATTTGGTTCCAAATGGTTGGGTGGTTTGATGCCTTCTACCATTGGGATATTCTTCCTTGTATGTTAGCATTCATGGATTTAGATCTATAGTATCTCATGTGCTTGGATTATTTGGAGCATATTTATGTAATTAGAATGGATATCATTTGTTATGAAAGATTTAAATATAAAGAACATGTTTAATAGAACTTGTAGTATGATGACTACTTGGATATCAGTGTATTGAGAACATGTTTAGTAGAAATTGTAGTAGGATGATTGCAGAGTGAAATGTATTGGATAAGATTGTTGTAAAAGGATAATATATTGTGGAAGTTACTCTTGATTAGAAAGGAATTAAATGATTAAGAAACACGAAAGTAATGTTTTGTGTATATCTTGTGATGATAGTGAATGTGTTAGCAATCATGCATGCCTTGTTTGGAAAGATGTAATCTTCAATATTGATAGCTTGATATATAGAAAAATATATATAAGTAATGGTATTTTGTATGGATTGTATGTCTTTTCAAAATGTGGTTGTTCTATGGTGCTGATTTCTGTGAATTAGAGATGTTACCATATTACGATGTCTTGTAAATGAGGAATATGAATATGTGTCTATGTAGCTTGTATTATTAAGCATTAGGATGGGATGTAGCTAAAGAGACTATGTTATTGCTACATTCTCTCTTATGTAATTGAACTTGATGTAGATGAACTATGCTATTGTAATAAGATGGTATATTGGTATGTGGTTCATGATATAGATATATTTATCATGTTGAGAATGAAGTCATATATTGAAATTAGAGGATTGAAATATTAGATTGTATTTATTCTTATAGAATCATATGACTCTTGAACCTGTTTAGTGGATTGGAATCCTATTTGGATATAGATAAGTACTTGTTGTTATGATCTTGCATATGTATTTGGATAGTATTCTTGATGAGTTATGCTTAAGGAAATAATCGAATACCATTAGTAAAAAATGATAAATGCATTTAGTTTCATGATGTGTTAAGTGTTCAAATGAGTAAAGACAGGTATTAGGAACATTCGATTGGTACTTCAAAATGAACCTAAAGAGTATGAAAGGGGATAGAGTTATGAATATGTGATTATGTTTTATCATAGTTGCATGGAAAGTAAATGTTTAGTGAGATAATAACATATGATTTTCTAGATGATTATGTGATGAGTAAGCTATGACAAGTAGTGACTTTGAAATACCCTAGGTAATGGAAATGCATTATATGGTTTTCTTATGGACTTATGTTAATGATTAAATAGATGATCCGCTCACATAATATGATACTTGGTTATGTTCATGTTGGTTTAGGTAATCACATGAATAGTTAATGATGCATGGATGAATATTGGTGTTATTGTGGAATTTCTAGATGTTAGTTTTAGCATTGAAATGAAGATTTTTATTTTATTTAAATTACCTTTTGTTATTAGATTTTTGGTTTATTTCTCTAGGGTATTTTAGCAGTCATTACATCTAGTATCAGAGCCCATGTTGCAAACACTAGGATCTCTGGTTAGGGTTATTGTTCTTGGTCTTGCGTAGGATACTATAATGTCCTCATGACTTGAATTTTTCTTTGATATTTGTGATGGAAAATATCATTGGAACTTTGGAAATCTCATATGTTCATGCTTTGTGTCTCACCCCAATCCTTCTGGGTAATCACAAATGTGTGCAATATGTGTATTCATTTCTCATGCATGCCTCTTGGATGAGCGTGATGTATGTATGACTCTATGTAGTCTTGCTTACTTGTAATTTATAAGGCTTACCTGAATATTAGAGGTTGTTTTCTTATATAAATATCATGACATGGAATGAAAGAAAATTGTGTGTTCTCTATCTAATGTCATATTTATAGGATTAGTTCGTTATATCAATTTTCTATATGTATATCAAATAGAAAATATTATATCTACATGATTTGTATAGGTAAAAGAGATTATCTATTCCTGTGAAATATATCTTCATGTTTTTTTTTTGAAGTAACTAAAAAGGGAATATGATGTAGTAGTTTAGGAGGAGTTCTCATTGTACATTAATTGATGTATTGGGTATTCACTAGGTAATGTTAGAGGTTGTTTTCTTATATAAATATCATGACATGGAATGAAAGAAAATTGTGTGTGTTCTCTATCTAATGTCATGTTTATAGGATTAGTTCGTTATATCAATTTTACTTGAATATTAGAGGTTGTTTTCTTATATAAATATCATGACATGGAATGAAAGAAAATTGTGTGTGTTCTTTATATAATGTCATGTTTATAGGATTAGTTCGTTATATCGATTTTTTATATGTATATCAAATAGAAAACATTATATCTTCATGATTTGTATAGGCAAAAGAGATTATGTATTCTTGTGATATATATCTTCATGTATTTTTTTTGAAGTAACTAAAAAGGGCATATGATGTAGTAGTTTAGGAGGAGTTCTCATTGTACATTAATTGATGTATTGGGTATTCACTAGGTAATGTTAGATTATGAGTTCTATGTGGAAAAAGAAAGAGTTAGTTTCATGCATTTGCATTGTATTTGAGATTGTTACATTAGCCTTTTTAATGAATAGCAAGATGGAGTGTTTGTATTATACAGTGAAGACTATGAGGTGAAATTGAAGAACTTGTATGGGATGCACCTATATAAGAAAATAGTAGAATAATGATTCCCTTCTCTTTTGTTTAATCTCCTATGTAAAATGTAAGGGAGTTAATTAGTGAAGTATGGATAGCAATGGAACTATCAGATGTTTGTATATGTGTGAGATTCTGCATTTAAGAAAAGATTGTTTGAATAAATCATATCTTCCAGTAAGGATTTGAGGTTTTTAGTTGCATTTGTAATGTTAGGAGATCTAATGGAATGTTAAGTTGCATATCTTAGAAAATGATGTGTAGTTGCATAGTATGATAAATATGACATGTCTAAAAAATTCCAATTTATTCATACATAATTCTTGTGTGCATACATTGGTTGATTGGCAGTGTTCTTTCTCCCTCTCCTCTTCATTTGGGTAAAAGTATCATAGCTCTTAGGATTTTATTGATAATGAGTAGGAGATTTGGATATTCATTGTTGAAATGTGGTATTGCATATATATTAAAGGAGAGAAGTTTGGATAAAACAAAATTGTTTGTAGATTGAGGTGTGTGCATTGTACCCATGATTTATTTTAAGCAAGAGCTGTTTAGATAGAATCTGTTTTGCATAAGTAATGTAGAAAGTTCTTATAGACTAACAGGTTAAAAGATAATGTCATCATATGTGGGTAGAATGAAGTAAAAACTTGGTGTGTTTCATATCTATGAAAAATTTAAAATCATACTATTATGTATTTATTTGGTTTGGCAAGATAAAAGTTTGAGTTTTGAGTAGAATTTGTGTGGTTAAATGGATGGATTAAGAAAAGGTGCTATCTCCTTATCCTATTAAAATAAATTGTTTGTTTCATGTATTCCAGTTGGATGTGTTGATGTTTTAATGAATGAAGTGTATTATGTTACTAGATGACTGTGTTTCTTGATTGCTAGGAATGCTTATTTGCAAAGATTATTATTAAGTGATGATAGGAAATGAGGGTGGATAAGGTAATATATGTATGTAGTTGATATTTTATGTGACATTTAATAAAAACTAAGTGGTGGCAAGCAAGGTTAGGGTATCAAGTTTTATTCTTAATATAGACAATTGACTAGTTAATGGCATGTAGGGAAATGACCATATATGGTTGAAGTAGAAATGTGATATTAAAATTTTCTTCAACTAATGAGATTTAATGGTTTTGAGTAATCAGATTGAGTAAATATATGATTGACCAAATTTTTAGAAACATCATGTAGAACATTCCAATCATCTGCTTACTATGTATTGAGCATTGAAATATTGTATGCATGTTAAAGTGTGCCATCAAGTGATTGATTAAACTTATATCATTTATTTCTATTATAACTTAGTAAATGTGATCATTTATAGATAGGATATCATGAACAATAATCATGTGTGAGTGTATTGATTGTATAAGATACTTTATTTCCTCCTTGCATAGGTTATTATTAATAAAAAAAATACTTGTCTATATTATCACAAAGGATTGTATCGTATTAAATGATAAAGGAATAAGGACATATAAACAAAATTATGATTTTAAATTTTGGTGTGCACTCTCTAACACATTCAGGGAATCATACCCTTGGGTGTTGTGTAGCGGTTAATCCCTTTTGGTGTGATTGATATTGGTCATCTTGTGAGAATTGGATAAGTTGGTTATTTTGTCTTAAGTTATTTTGTGATTTTGTCAAGTATCATTGGAGTTAATTTGATCTTTGGATCTCTTTGCTTCAGGACTGGCCACTAATTTCTTCTTTTGTTTTCTTTGTTCTTGTGGTGGCACTTGTCATAGTTTATTTCTTAATCGATTTCGCTAGCAAATTTTCTTTCTTTCGTGATTTAATAATTGGATTTGAGGATCTTTTCTTTTAACTTCATTTTTTTGTTCATAGTGTTGGCGATTTGGCACTAACTTGTCCTTGATGTCAACTGGTTTGGCAAGGTCACCAATAAGTTAGAAGTGGTGACCGATATGATGGTGATATATATGAGAGTGAGAAGATAGAAGGAAGGCTATCGTTACACATGGCTCGGGTCATCTACCAGTAAAGAAGGCTTACCGGTAAGGCATAAACCGGAATGAAGGTTATTTGTGTGTTATGAAGGCACAACAATCAGTGGACAACCGGTGAACAGAACCGAAAAGATGGTTGATGGTCATACTAGTGAGATAAGCTAAACCGATAGTCAACCTGCATCGACAAAGTATGTCAAACTGACATAGGAATCCAAAAAAAGGAGGATGTCGACAAGCATGACAGTTGGATGCCAGGTGGAGGTATTGCACAGGTCGGTGGAGTGTGCATCGATGTAATAAATCTGTGTGTAGGCTAGCTTTTATGAGGAACCCACAAGTCACAGAGGATGCCAGAAGATTGCGGCTCGAGGAAGGCTAGCTAGAAAAGCAATCGCATTGATCTTGCAAGAAGATTTGATCTTCGTACTTGATAGGTGAAGGAAACAGCAAAGCCATTAATGGCGACTGGCAGAGAAAAGCAAAAAAGTGTGGTGCAGACCTCCAGATTTAGAAAATGCACATTGGAATGTGAAGTTCAGCTGGTGATTGATCATTGTCATAAAGATCATATCCCTAAAAATTATATCGAATCAAAGGGGATTCGGATTGAGCTAGAAAAGGAAAACCTAACACGACAGTGTTTGAATGCATTCTTGGCGGGAATCCATGATTATAAATATACAAACTCAAAATAGAAAAGATTGATGCTTGAAGAGAAGAAGAAGAAGAGTAAAGAAAGATTAAGTGCAGAGAAGGATCATTTTTCCATATAATTTATTCTAAGAAAGTTATAGAGTGAGTAAGAAAGAAAACTGGTGAGAGGGTTTAACCGACAATGATTACGTATTGGTATAACTGTAGTAGGTCCAACCGTTAAGCAAACCGGTGAGATGTGGTAGAGAAAGACATCATCCAAGTGTGACATAGTAAGTTGTGAAACCATAAGTGAGAGAGAGAGAGAGAGAGAGAAGAGAGAGAAAGAATCAGAGAGTGATCTCACAATGGGTAGTGTGAGATCTTGTAGAGAAGAAAAGACTGTCAACTGGCAGTAAGTTATTTGATCAAGAGTTGCAGAATTCATTTGCAACAAGAAGCCACAATTATATCAAAATTGTATTTTCAATATACATCACCAAGTTGGAGGTTAGTGAAGGGGTTGGTGCTCCTTGGGTTGGTTCCCTTAATCAGTAGGGGTTGGTGCTCCTTGGGTTGGTGCCCTAAATCTTTTTAATTTAGTGTTTCATTTGTGAGGCTGGATTGGAGTAGTAGTCTCCAACAACAATTCTCGCTGAGTTTTTTCCCATATTGGGTTTTCCTTGTACATCTGATGTTGTGGAGTGCATTTGTGTGATTTTCTTCTTTGGTCTCCCCATTTGCTTTACCGGTTTGACTATTTAGTGCTTAAGATAACAACTGGTATTCTGAAGTTGCTTTAAAAGATAAAAGAGCTTTAGGAACCACTGATTCACCCCCCCTCTCAGTGGTACTCTGTGTTCAACAATTGGTATCAGAGCCTAGGTTTCCTGTTAGTTTTTAAAAAAAAACCTTGGGTAGATTCTAGACTTAGAACACAATGGCAAGAAATGAGTCTGCTTCCTCAAAAGCCCCCATGTTTGATGGATCCAACTATGACTTTTGGAGCAGAAGAATGGAGACCTATATTTCCTCCTTTGGTTTTTATGTGTGGAATCCGTCTATTAAGAATGGGTATGTTGTTCCTAGTGTTCCTCCCACTTATCTCAATGCCAAAAAGGAGTATGAGAACAACACAAAGGCCAAACATTCCATCTTGAGCAGACCATCTGATAATGAGTTTTTCAAAGTCATGCACTGTGCATTAGCCAAGGAGACTTGGGATAAATTGCAGAGGTTATTTGAAGGAGATGCAAGAGTCAAAGAGGCCAAGTTGCAAGCACTAAGGGGACAAATTCAAGGCATCAAGATGAAAGATGCTGAAAAGATTGCAAACTACCTTCACAGATTTGATGAAACTATCAATACCATCAAAGGGCTTGGTGAATAAATTGCAGATGAGATCCTTGTAAAGAAGGTACTTAGGTCACTTACACCTAAGTATGATACAAAGGTGTTTTCCATAGAAGAAGCCAAGGATCTGAAGATATTTTCAATGGATGAGCTATTTGGCTCACTAACAGCCTATGAGATGAGAACGGTCGGTGATGCTTCCTTAAGGAAAGAAGCAACGTTCAACACCACCAAAAAGGGCAAAGAAGTAGTTTCTCATAAAAAATCCAGTGAAGACTTTGATGCAGAGGTGGAAAAATTTTCCAAAAAGCTCAAAAGAGGATCCAACAATTATAAAGGAAAGCTACAACTCAAATCTTTCAACTGTGGTAAGGTTGGACACTTTGCTACAAAATGTCCTTACAATGAAACCGATGAAGACAAGTCAAGAGAAATTAGCAAATATGTTGGAAAAGATAGAGAAACAAATGTCTACCAGCAAGGAAGGAGAGGCTACTGAAAGTAGAATAGCCTCTATACTATTGAAGATGATGCCACAGATGAAGAAAGTGCATTAGAAGATGACTGCCATGATAATGATGGTAAATTTAACCTCTTTATGGCACTTGATGAACTGGTTGGTGAAGATGAGGGAGAAGAGGATATTGAGGCTGAAGTGGATTTAGAAGGAGAGATTATAAGTGCTCTTGAGGAATTGAGTAAAACAAGAAGGGAACTCGAGAAGGTCAAGCATGAAGCAGTAGATGAACAGGGTCTCTTGAAGAAATCCCTGGATGAGTCCAGTCAAGCCATATCTGATGAATACTAAGAGGGGGGGTGAACTAGTATGCCAAAAATCTATGTACTTAAACACTTTGCTAGACAAACAATAAACCGGTAAAATAGTTTAGCAGACAAACCGATTAGCACACATGTAAGCCAAATAGAAAATAATGCATTCACCCACAGAAGCACAAACACCATAACACAAGAGATTTTGATGTGGAAACCCAAATGGGAAAAACCAAGGTGAGATGGAACTCACAAGTAACTATCTGCAGAATAGGAACCAGACTAGTTAAGGTCATACAATGTTCTTTACCAGAATAGATCCTAATAGGAATCTCAATCTTTGTTAGGAGATAAGTCCGATTAAAGACTACCTTGCTAGAGGATTTTAGATCCACAGATGTGAACCACCTTGTTAGAGGATTTTACAACAGGCTTTTGGGCCTACCCGATTAAGGGCTTCAGACTTGTCGAAGATGTGAGTAATCAACAAGTGAGTGATCTAGCTAATAGCACAGATTGCTTGTTTAAATCCTTAATAGCTCATTCCTAATGCATTCCAACATTACTTCAATCTTCTACACATTCACACTCTCTCTAACTCATCAACCACCTTAAAACCCTAGCAACAACCTAAAACCATAGACATAATGTCCTTTTAAAGGAATCTGATTTCATGTCAGTCCAATAGGATTACAATACAATTTCCTAGGTTCAATGCATCTAGACATATTCTGTAGCATGACACAAAAAGCAACATTGAGGTGTCGGCACCGTCAAACAATCGGTGGATGGTAACTCATCACAAAATGTTGGTTGGTAACTCATCACAGAGTATTACCAGTTCATGCAAAATATCGGTTGCCGGTTTGACAAGAATGAAGACTGGGAAATATGTGTTATGCCGCTTTGATCCTTCATACCGCTTGAGATCCTCGAACTGCTTGGGGTCATCATACCGCTTCAGATCGGTAAACACTTTATGCAAAACATCAATAGTCTAAGGACTATAATGCATCATACCAGTTGGAACAAGTATCGGTTGAGCTTTAACTTATTCATACAAAAGTGATCTCAATGCAAGTGTGTGTCCATCAATGACAATCACAACATAATCATCAAAGATGCCAACAATCTCCCCCTTTGGCATTGATGGCAACACTTAGGAAATTTTGACATCTAAGTGTTTTACAACAAAAATATGCCATAATCAAAATTACTCCCCATAAGAATATACACTATCCCTTTTGCAGAAAATACAATGTATACTACTTCTTAATAGAAATAACATGAAAGTATACATCAAAACATTCAAAATTTATACTTCTCCCCCTTTGCCAACAATGACAACAAAATATTACAGACCAACCCATGTTTCATTAGTATTAAAAGAATAAGAGTTTATGACAATAAGGAATAAAACTTGTCAAAAACTGATTTGAAGTCCTGCAAAAATTGTTTCATAGATAAGGACCAAGACTCAAGTAGGGAGGTAGCCACTTCTTTCTCTGTCTGCATCTGGGAGACCTGCTCTTCCATGGCGTCAATTGTGCTCATCTCATGAGTCACCGTTAAGGCATCTAGATTGAGATAACATTTTTGAAGTATCTACAGGCGTGGGAGTAGAACCAATTGGAGTTCCTGCAAATCTCGAGTCCGGTTGTTGATTTCCAACTCGATTTTAGCAGACTAGATATGAAACCGGTGAACAATTTGCCCATAAGCTGTAAAAGAGTCATACGGCGGCTTGAAGGTGCTCATATATAGCTGCAAGTCAGCTTGTAGCTTTTTCTTTTGTACAAGCACATCATCACAGAAGAGATGGGGTTGGCAAATCTTACTCAGTAGTAGATTCCCCTCATCCAGAGCATTCCTTATGTCTTTTTGTGCTTTTTGCAGATCGGACCAGAGCTCATTTAGCTTCTTCACCAGGGCAATGTTGAGAGATTTTTTGATGCTCTTTCTTGGCATTTGCCTCTACTACCTCTTCTAGGCTCTGCACCTAATCATCCACTACGGTGCATAGGAGCTTTAATTGTGCCAATGATGAATCAATATTGGGGAGGTTTGCGTCGGGTAACAAACTGGTAAGAGTGTCCACCACAACTTGGATCACATCTTGCTCCTTCTTCCTCCTTAACACTTCAAGGTGTTCTTGAGAAACCTTAATGCTCTGGAGTAGCTCCATTTTGTTTGCAGACTGGAGGTCAATAGGACTGGTGAGGTCAGTCAGTTTGGCTTGATTTCTGTTTGCCTTTGGAGTCTCCATCTGAGTGCTTTTTACCGCTTCTTCTTTTTCTATAGCTCTTAATTTTTCTTCTTCTGTCTTTTTCTTTTCCTCTTCTTTCCTCTGCTTCTCTTCTTCTTCATCCTTTTTCTTCTACTCCTCTTCCATTTTCCTCTTCTCCTCTTCATCCTTCTTCTTCTTTTCCTCTTCCTTTTTCCTCTTCTCCTCTTCATCCTTCTTCTTCTTCTCCTCTTCCTTTTTCCTCTTTTCCTCTTCTTTATCCTCCTCTGCTTTCTTCTTTTCCACTTGCTTCTTTGCTTCCTCCTTTTTATCCTCTGCTTCCTTTTTCTTTTCTATCTATTCTGTTGCTTCTGATGGTGTATCATGAGTAACATCCTCTACATCCAGAGCATCGATATCAATAGTGTCTATGGGTTCAGTAACTGGGTTTCCTTCATTATCAAACACTTCATTCGGTTTTGTTATTGTCGGTTCTTGCTTAGCCTTCTTGTTGGCTTCAGCCACTTGATGCATCTTAAGAGCTTCTAGAGCAAGAGTATGTGTATTCTTGAGCACTTCTTAACACTTTCCTTCCAGTAACAGGAGTCTTCTTCTTCTCATGAAGAAGAGGCCTTTGTATTTATTCATCACTTTAAAAAGTTCTGAATTTGATACATCAGGAAAATGTTGAGCAAAAATTTTCTCTCATTTCCTGTTCCTTTTCTATGGCAATGCGCCATTTATTGTCTAAGGAATTATACAAAGAATCCGATGTCTCAGATCTAATTTTTGAAGGCGACCAGTCATTAACACATAAATACTTAATGATTTCTTGTTCAACTGCTTCCTTTTCATCATCATTGAAATCATCAAAATAATCAATCAAATCATTCAGCACTTTTCTCCTAATATTTTTGATAGTTCTTTGACAATGTGTCAAAGGTTTGTAGGAAGAAATGTCTATATTTACCGATGTCGATGATGTCGGTTCATTCTTTGTCTTTTTCTTTGCTTGTCTTGTCTTCTTGGGTTTTTCCTGAGACATAGTTTCTTCTGAGTCTGGTGAGTTATTCCTTGTCTTCCTCTTCCTCTCGAAGACTTTGGTAGGTGCCGCTTCCAGTTTCTTCTTTGCAGGTGATCGCTTGGTCACTTTGGGACTGGTTGTAGTAACCGGTGCCGATGCTGAAGGCACTGCCTTTTCTTTCTTTTCAGGAGGTTCTACAACCAGTGCAACCCTTTCCAAATAGGTGTTAGTTCTCTTTGCCTTGGGATCTAGGGGTGAGGCAATTAGGGTAGAAGCATACCTGTCCAGCATATCATACATCACCTCATAGCCCATAGGCTCTACTTTTTCCTATCTAGGCTCAACAACCTCCATTATGCATTCATCCACTTTGATGATAAAGCAGATGTCCTCTTCATATTTCTTGACAATGTCACTAGATATCCTCATCCTTAGGCTCATCTTGCTTCTGAACTCATCAAAGTACTTGTTCAGAACATCAGGGTAACCGGTTCCAACTACTTGCAGGCTCTCTTTGATCTTCTTGGTAACGGGTTGGTCGACAAACCACTGAATATCTCCAACTCCTAGGAAATAACCTTGGAAGTAGAAGAATAACCCTACCAGTAGTTGACAAAACTTGAATCTTAGTGCATTATCCTATTTGATTGACTTAAGATTCAACATAAGTTGTCTTTGCATACAAGTGCATAGGTCGAACGATGCATCTTCTTTAATCATCCGATAAGCGGCATTTACCATTGTAGCAGATACACAGTTAATTCTGTTGGCAGAGAATGTCCAGTAGCCTATCACCATGTAGGCATACTTGACCAGATCATCCTTGATTGAGTTGACGATCATGCCACATGAGTCGCTCACTAAACCAGTGAGCTTGGACATTTCAGTCTTGCTGACCTTCCTTAGGGCTGCCACTTCCCCTGTATTGCAGAAACTGGTGACCGCCTGAATAGCTTGTGGTGTGATATCATGTGTTCTCTCAAGATACATCTTGTCACCATGAACTCTGCTCAGAATGATCCGAATGTGGTCATCTGTGAAATCCTCTAGGAAGTAAACCGCATTGTGAAGCTTTTTCTTCTCCAAGATGCTATACTCCGATTTGATCTTTTTATCCTTCCCACATAATAGACCTAGCTGAGAATGGATCACAAGAGACCCTAGGTCTTCAATCTTGTAGTCTATGTAATTAGAAATCCCTTCTTCTACTATAACACCAGCCGATACTTGAGACAAGGCATTATATTTCGATTTTCTTTGTATGAAATCTATAGAATCGATACTTGCACTAGAACTATCATGAGATACGGAAGCCATGACAAAACAGAAAACTCGAGAAATACCTTTCAAAAATCAAGAATTTAGGGCTTGCAAATTCCACTTCGTCAGTTGCTGAATCACCACTTTGAGTTCTTCTTTTGACCATTTGAAATTTGCTTTTGAATCTTCTTCAGGGTTTCGAGATTTCTTTGAATCGCAACACAAATCACTTTTTCTTCACTCTGCACTTGAAAAACTTCTTCACTCAAAAAATGATAGTGAGAAATGATTTGAAAATTCCTTTAAAATATATTCCTCATCTACCATAATAAATGCTCCACCATCAGGGCGTAAACCCTAATTTGCCTGTTACTGTTTCCAGTCTTCTGCCAAATGACAGGTATTACATACCAGTTAAGGTCTTTTACCGGTGTAAACCGGGGGTTCGTAGTGTTTCACTATTTTCTCCCCCTAAGCTTTTCTTATGCTTAGTTTGTCGGTTCTGATATTTCCACACTAGGTGTAGAAACCGGTTCTTCTTGCAGCATTACTGGTTTCTTCTTCCAGGTTTTGTTCATATCTGCTTGAATAGTGTCAATATCAATCTTTCCTTCCGGAGTGACCGGTATGTCATCCGATATGTTCTTTCTTGATCTGCAAAATCTGGTAATGTGACCCAGTTTGTTGTAATGATAGCAGACCATTCCAGGTGCTCTCCAAGGTCCATTATTCATGTTACCATTCTTCCTCCTGCATGTTGTAGCAATGTGACCATGATCATGACAGATCAAACAGTTTGCTCTCCATCTGGTTGCCACTTGATAGCCACCACTTCTTGACTAATGATTGAACGCATTAAACCAGTTGTGATTCTAGTTCACAAAAGGTTCTGGAACAACTCCTTGAGTCCTCTGAGGATATCTTCTAGTGTTGTTCATAACAGACTTGCATTCAGATGCTCTATGCCCAAACTTGTTGCATGCATAACAGTTACCATTGAATCTATAGTATCTAGGCTTATCGTTTAGAAAATAAGGAAAATTATTGTAAGCCTTACTCCTACACACATTGGCAGTATGTCCTTCTTTAAGACAATTAAAGCAAATAGGTTTAAACTTTTTCTTACCTTTATCCTTTGATGTCGGTTGTTTCTTTGATGCTCCAACATTTGTACCAGAGGTCTCACCTTCCTCATGACCAGAATAACCAAGTCCATCAGTAATCTTGACAGGTTTGGCAGATTCAAGCTTTTTCTCTAGCTTAACAGTACTCTTGTTGAACTTAGCAAGTATTTCCTTTGACTCAGAGAGTTCTTTAGAAATAGCAACATTTGTTTCCATCAGGTTTTCATTCTCAGAGATGGCAATGTTCAGTTCTCCTTGCATGTCTTCCTTTTCCACTTTGCTCGCATGGAGTTGAGCAGTTAGGGCACTGATCTCTTGCTTCAGCTTGGAGTTTTCATGATCTTTGTCTTTGACCAGATCTTCAGCTTTCCTCCGGTTCTCAAGCTCTTGACACATTTGAATAGTCAGTCCTTCCAATTCTTTTCTTAGGTTGGAATTGGATTCATTCAGCTTTTCTACTTCTTGGATCAAGGCTTCCATGTCCGCTTCATCAGAAGAACTATTTTCAGATATCTCCATCAGCTTTTCAGCATGTTCTCTCCTTTTTACATGAGATGCCTTATATTTGACCATAAGATCATCATAGGCTTGCTCAGACTGAGTGAGCCAATGAGTAAGTTCCCTCAATGTGTATTCCCCCATATCTCTTTCCAAGTGGTTAAACTTATAGAAAGGTAGGCTCTGATACCAATTGATGAATACTAAGAGGGGGGGTGAATTAGTATGCCAAAAATCTGTGTACTTAAACACTTTGCTAGACTAATAGTAAATCGGTAAAACAGTTTAGCAGACAAATCGGTTAGCACACATGCAAGCCAAATAGAAAATAACGCATTCACCCACAGAAGCACAAACACCATAATACAAGAGATTTTGACAAGGAAACCCAAATGGGAAAAACCATGGTGAGATGAAACTCACAAGTAACTATTTGCAGAATAGGAACCAGACCAGTTAAGGTCAGACCGGTTAAGGTCATACAATGTTCTTTACCAGAACAGATCCTATTAGGAATCTCAATCTCTGTTAGGAGATAAGTCCAATTAATAAAGACTACCTTGCTAGAGGATTTTAGATCCACAAATGTGAACCACCTTGTTAGATGATTTTACAACAGTCTTTTGGGCCTACCCGGTTAAGGGCTTCAGACTTGTTGAAGATGTGAGTAATCAACAAGTGAGTGATCTAGCTAATAGCACAGATTGCTTGGTTAGATCCTTGATAGCTCATTCCTAATGCATTCCAACATTAATTCAGTCTTCTACACATTCACACTCTCTCTAACTCATCAACCACCTTAAAACCCCAGCAACAACCTAAAACCATAGACATGATGTCCTTTTAAAGGAATCTGATTTCATGTCAGTCCAATAGGATTACAATACAATTTCCTAGGTTCAATGCATCTAGACATATTATGTAGCATGACACAAAAAGCACCGTTGAAGTGTCAGCACCGTCAAACAATCGGTGGATGGTAACTCATCACAAAATGTCGGTTGGTAACTCATCACAGAGTATTACCGGTTCATGCAAAATACCGGTTGTCAGTTTGACAAGAATGAAGACTGGGAAATATGTGTTCTGCCGTTTTGATCCTTTGTACCGCTTGAGATCCTCAAACCACTTGGGGTCATCATACCGCTTCAGATCGGTAAACACTTTCTACAAAACATCAATAGTCTAAGGACTATAATGCATCATACCAGTTGGAACAAGTACCGATTGAGCTTTAACTTATTCATACAAAAGTGATCTTAATGTAAGTGTGTGTCCATCAATGACAATCACAACATAATCATCAAAGATACCAACAATATCTGACTTGAAACTGCTGCTAGAAGAAACCAAGAGAATATGTGAAGTTCCATCCTCTGATCTGATGAAGAAGGAAAAGGAGCATCAAGATTTGGAAGCAGAAATGGTGAATCTCATAAAGGAGCTTGAAGAAAGTAAGGAAGAAATAAAAGTAAGGAGAAAATATGAAGGCATCACTGAAGCCTTAGACAAGATGTTGAGCAAACAGAAGAAATCCAAAGATACCAGTGTCTTAGGCTTTGAAGAAGGTCAAAATAATTCAAACAGAAAAGACACATCCAGTAAAGAGATATAGTTCACCTCTTCATATGAAGGTGAAGAGAAGAAGACATTCATTGTAAGCAAGGATATGGTAAAAGGACATGTGCAAATGTTGTTGGAAATTGTCACACAAACCGGTATACACAAGCAATGAACTGGAGGCCACACTCATTGTACCGATATGCAGATCCAAGGAGAAATGCAAGAGTTGACCATGAAGGAAAGACCCCCGATGAGGCAGCCCTTTGTAGGACCGAGGCAACCTAACCGGTATGTTTCTAACTTTCATGGTTATTGTTACCGATGTAACAAATTTGGGCATAGAATAGCTTACTATAGATTAACCAATAACCCTCCATGAATTATGAAATTAGAAATCCATTTAATGCACTCTAGGATATGAATTTTGTATGTTATCAATGCAATGGATATGGTCATAGGAGTTTTGAATGTAGGAAGAATAAATCCATGCCCTATAATAATTTTAACGATTTATCTTTAAATGAAAATGTGAAATGCTATAACTGTCAAAATTTTGGACACATAGCAAGGTTGTGTAAAAAAAGGAAGATCAAGTAGAAGAAAACAAATCCTAATCAACAACCGGTAGCTGAACCTAAGCATAATATAGCAGCTAATGAGAAGAAGGAAACCAAATTGGCATGGGTTGAGAAAGAAAAAGAAAAGGTAGAATCAAGTCTGATAGTGCAGAATGCCTTACATGCTGAATGGAAAACTCTATGGGTTGTAGATAGTGGTTGTTCCAATCACATGACCGGTGATAAAAAGAAATTTATCAAACTTGATGTCTGGAATGATGGTTCGGTAAGATTTGGAGACAACTCATCCATCAAAATAAAAGGAAAAGGTACTCTAACCATCGATGGAAAATTAAAAGCACATGATGTATACTATGTGGAAGGCCTAAAGCATAATATTCTAAGTGTAATTTAGATGTGTGACAAAGGTTATAAATTCACCTTTGACTCAACTGGTTGCCAGATAAAGAAAGATAGTATCGGTTAGGTTGTGGGAGAAGGAAAGAGAACAGATGGAAATGTTTACAATCTGAATGAATTCTATGAGTCCCAATGCATGTTAGGACAGGTTGATGAAACCTGGCTATGGCACCAAATATTAGGCCACATAAACTTTGATAACTTAGTTGCAATGAGTAGAAAGGGGTGTGCTAGGAATATTCCACCCATCATCAAACTGGTAAGCATATTTTGTGATGAATGTGTGAAAGGGAAGAAAACTAAAGTGAGTTTCAAGACAAAAGAGCACAACACCTCTAGACCACTTGATATTGTGCATACAAATCTGTGTGGTCCAACAAGGACAAGAGCTCTTGCCGATGAAAGATATTTTATGCTCTTTATTGATGATTACTCAAGAATGACTTGGGTCACCTTCCTGCAAGATAAGTCACAAGAATTTGACAGATTCAAGATCTTTAGGAAAATGGTGGAGAAAGAAAGTGGGTACAAGTTAAAATGTCTAAGATCAGACCAGGGTGGAAATTTCACATCAAATGAGTTTTAAGATTATTGTGAAAAACATGGAATTAGAAGGCAATATTCATCCCCTAGGATAGCATAGCAGAATGGTCTGGTAGAAAGAAAGAACATGACAGTTAAGGAGATGGATAGAACCATGTTAAATAAGGTCAGTCTGCCAGCACATATTGGAAGAAAGTTGTTCATACTGTTGCATATACTTTGAACTGGGTTCAATTAAGAACAAACAACAAAATGACACCTTATGAGTTGTGGTATGACCGGAAGCCATCCGTCAAATACTTCAAAGTATTTGGAAGCAAGTGCTTTATCAAGAGAGATATGGGTGGTCTAGAAAGTTTTGACTCCAAGTGTGATGAAGGAATCTTCCTTGGTTACTCATCTAATAGAAAGGCCTACAAATGCTACAATAAAAGACTAAGAAGATTCATTGACAGTGTGCATGTAAAATTTGATGAGGATATGGACAAAGGAAGACAACCACAGATTAACCGGTATGATGATTTTGGTGATGAAGGTGATGAAGCTCGGATAGACATTGAAACAAAATAAGCATCCAAAAAGACCCCTAACCGGTATGTGCAGTTGAATCATCCGGAAGAGCAAATTCTGGGAAATAAGAGTGATGGTGTGCAGACTAGAAGAAGACTTGCCCAGAATGATGAACAAGTCAACTTCTACCTCATGACTAAAGTTGAACCTAAAACATTCAATGAGGCCAGAAAAAGATAAGAATGGATGGATGTCATGGAAGAAGAACTGCAATAGATAGAGAAGAACAAGACTTGGGAATTAGTCCCTAGACTGGAAGACAAGAACATCATTGGCACAAAATGGATCTACCTGAATAAGATGAATGAAGAAGGTAAAATTGTTAGGCATAAATCTAGACTAGTGTGCAAAGGATACTCTCAGGTAGAGGGAACTGACTTTGAAGAAAAATTTGCACCGGTAGCTATATTAGAAGCAATTAGAATGTTTCTATCCTTCTCTACCTACAAGGGTTATAAAGTATATCAAATGGATGTAAAATATGCCTTCCTAAATGGAAATTTGGAAGAAGAAGTGTACATGGAGCAACCAGAAGGGTTTTTGTTGCATGATGATGAAGCATTTGTGTGCTAGACGAAGAAGGCCCTGTATGGTCTATAGCAAGCTCCTTGAGCATTGTATTCAAGATTAGATCAGTACCTAAAGGAGCAGGGATTCAAAAAGGGGAGTGCTGATAGTAATTTGTACATAAAGAAATATGGGAACCACATGATCATTGTGGTTGTTTATGTAGATGACATTATCTTTGGAGGCAACAAGGACACCCTCTGCAAAGAATTTGTTGATGAGATGCAGTCAAAATTTGCAATGTCAATGCTTAGTGAAGTGACATACTTCCTTGGTTTGCAGATATTACAGCAAGATAAGGGAATATTTATCTCAAAAATCAAGTATGCAAAGGAAATGTTGAAGGAATTCCAACTGGAGGATTGTAAACCAGTAAGTACCCCCATGGTGACCAGAAGTAAATTGAGAAAGAATGATGAATCATCTGTGGTGGATCAGACTTTGTATAGATCCATGATAGGCAGTCTATTATATCTAACCACTTCTAGACCGGATATAGTACAAGCAGTGTGCATGGTGGCCATATTCCAAGCTGCACCTAAGCAGTCACATATGAATTATGTAAGCAGAATCTTTAGGTACCTACAAGGGACACTCGGTTATGGATTGTGGTACCCTAAACAAGGGGAATTCATCTTGGAAGCATACATTGATGTTGATTGGCCAGGTTGCATTGATAATCAAAAGAGCACAAATGGTGGTGCATTCTTCCTAGGTGACTGGTTGGTCTCATAGCATAGCAAGAAACATGACTCAGTCTCTCTATCAACTACTGAAGAAGAATACATTACTGCTACTACATGTTTATCTTAGATGCTTTGGATGAAGCAGACCCTCAAGGACATCTAGGTGGACATCACTGATCCTATTCTCATCCGGTGTGATAATTTGAGTGCAATCAACATAGCAAAGAATCATGTGATGCATTCCAGAACAAAGCACATTACTATCAAGTATCATTTTCTCAGAGAGAAGGTTGAAGGACAGGAGGTAAGGATGGATTATGTCCCTACTGGCTAATAAGTAGTAGACATTTTCACCAAATCATTACCGATGAGCACCTTTGAGTACCTCCAACACAAGTTGGGAGTTGTGTCATCTGCCTAGGAAGGATTCATGTGGTTTAGGGGGAGTTCATAGTAGTCAAAGGGGGAGTGTACAGTACCCTTTGTCATTGAGTCAGAGGGGGAGAGATTACCGGTATGAAGTGTCTTGTGGTAAGTTGACATCAATGCCAAAGGGGGAGATTGTTGGCAATTTGGCACAAAGTTGTCATTGATGTCAACCGGTTTGGCAAGGTCACCGGTAAGTTAGAAGTGGTGACCGACATGATGGTGATACATATGAGAGTGAGAAGACAGAAGGAAGGCTATCGGTACACATGAATCAAGTCATCTATCGATAAAGAAGCCTTACCAGTAAGGGATAAACTAGAATGAAGGCTATTTGTGTGTTATGAAGACACAACAACCAGTGGACAACTGGTGAACAGAACCGAAAGGATGGTTGATGGTCATACCGATGAGATAAGCTAAACTGATAATCAACCTAGGTCGACAAAGTATGTCAAACCAACATATAAATCTAATAAAAGGAGGATGTCGACAAGTATGACAGTTGGATACCAAGTGGAGGTATTGCATAGGTCAGTGGAGTGTGCATCGATGTAATAAATCTGCATGCAGGTTGGATTTTATGAGGAACTCGCAAGTCATGAAGGATTCCAGAAGATTGCGGCTTGAGGAAGGCTAGCTGGAAAAGCAATTGCACTGATCTTAAAAGAAGATTTTATCTTTGTACCTGATAAGTGAGGGAAATAGCAAAGCCATTAATGGCGAATGATAGAGAAAAGTAGAAAAGCATGGTGCAAACCTCTAGATTTAGAAAATGCACATTGGAATGTGAAGTTCGGCTAGTGATTGATCATTTTCATAAAGATCATATCCCTGAAAAAAATATCGAATCAAAGGGGATTTGGATTGAGATGGAAAAGGAAAACCTAACACGGTAGTGTTTGAATGCATTCTTGGCAGGAATCCATGATTATAAATATACAAGCTCGAAATAGAAAAGATTGTTGCTTGAAGAGAAGAAGAAGAGTAAAGAAATCTTAAGTGCAGAGAAGGGTCATTTTGCCTTAGAATTTCTTCTAAGAAAGTTGCAGAGTGAGTAAGAAAGCAAACCGACAAGAGGGTTTAACTGGCAGTGATTGAGTACTGGTATAATTGTAGCAGGTCCAACAGTTAAGCAAACCGGTGAGGTGTGGTAGAGCAAGACAACATCCAAGTGTGACATAGTAAGTTGTGAGACTGTGAGTGAGAGAGAGAGAGAGAAGAGAGAGAAAGAATCAAAGAGAGTGATCTCACAATCGGTAGTGTGAGATCTTGTGGAGAAGAAAATACTGTCAACCATAAGTAAGTTATTTGATCAAGAGTTGTAGAATTCATTTGCAACAAGAATCCATAATTGTATCGAAATTGTATTTTCAATATACATCATCAAGTTGGAACTTGGTGCAGGGGTTGGTGCACTAAATCTTTTTAATTTAGTGTTTGATTTGTGAGGCTGGATTGGAGCAGTAGTCTCTAGCAGCATTTCTCACCAAGGTTTTTCCCATATTGGGTTTTCCTCGCACATCTGGTGTTGTGGAGTGCATTTGTGTGATTGTCTTCTTTGGTCTCCCCATTTTCTTTATCGATTTGATTGTTTAGTGCTTAAGATAACAACTGGTATTCTAAAGTTTTTTTAAAAGAGAAAAGAGCTTTAGGATCCACTGATTCACCCCCCCTCTCGGTAGTACTCTGTTTTCAACACATAGTGGTCATTGTGTATGTCAAATGTTGTGAGCCATCATTTTGTGTCTATGTTGTCTCTATCATGTTCACTTGGAACCTCTGATAGTGTGTGAAAGTGAGGACACCACAAAGAAGAGCACTAGCTTTAATGAACAATTAGGTAATTCTAGTATCAATTGAGTAAATGAAAAATATGTTAATGGGATGAAATATATTGATGACTTGTTAGATTTTAAGAAAGTTAGATAGAAGTGCATTCAATTTGGGGGACTTGAAATATATGAAATAGATAAATGCAAAAGGAATTGTTGATTTTATATCTTCAATGAGTGCTTATGTATATATATCATATATAATCAATGTATTAGAGTCCCTTCAATAATTTGATTGAATGAAATTATGTGTTGAATGTTTATATCGGAGTAGTGTAGTGGAAGTGTGGTAGAAACTAAGAAGTTTGTTTTGTGCAAATCTTGCTTCCCTTTTGAGAATTATAGAATGTAGATTTTTGGTAAATGTGTGAGACTCTCTTGATTCTATTCGGACATGAAGAAAGTTTATTCAATTTTTCCTCATATAGGTGTATAATATGTGGCTTCTTAAGATTGTGCCTATGTGTAAAAAATTATGTAAAATAAATATTTGTCCTCTTAATTGCATGTTAAAGATGTGTTGCCATGCTTGAATGGTGTCAATTGTTGTGTTTTTTTCTTATAAATACTAACTCAGATACAAGAATTATAGTTGTAGTCTTTCAAAATGTGATTAAATAAAGTTCTCTTGAAAATATTTCAATGATTTATCATGCTTATTGTAACCAGAAGGGTTTTGTGACTTGTTTTATATCTCGTGCAACGTATTTACTTGTATAGTTTAAGCATAAAAAGAAAACTTTTGTACTCATTAACTTACTTTAAGCTAGGAAGTTTATGGATTAAGAAGTTTTGTGTTGATGTGTGTATGTTTTCAAATTAACCCTTGGTGACTTCCAAGAGTAAGTCAAGCCCAAGGGGAAGACGATGTAGTGCCTCTCCTAGACTTGCATTTTGTTTTGCGCTCAAATAAACATTTATATTTATGATGATGATTATTATGATGGTTATTTATGACTCTTCTTCTATTTTAGATGGTATCTTTGATACTAGGACTGTGTGGATTCATGTTATCTGTTATGACTATGTATGATTGGAGACTTTTCTGATTGATGATGCGAGACTTATTATATGGTATATGTTATTTGATGATTCTTATGGATGTTGATCCATAGTGTCACCTTGATGGATGAATTTATATGATTTGTGGATTTACATATGATCATTGTTTACATGTATTATGTGACTTATGATGATATTGTAGTGCCTCTCCCTAAGCCATCTAGCTCTTTTGTACAACAATAGATCTCTTTGTTATAGCTTAGTCTACTTAATATTGATTTGATGGTATTTTATGATATACTAACCTTAATTCATGATGTGAGATCGATTATGATATTGTTTGATTGTTTGTGAGTGTCTTTTACTATCTTCATGATAGGGACGATGACACATCACTCATTGTGAGCAGGATGTATCATTGCAATTCTCTATCACTTGCATGTATGATAAAATGTATATGTTGTATCATGGATTTGTGGATGCAGGCTTTGCAAGTACCAGACATCGACACCACCTGGCTTCACAGGTTTGAGTGTGTCTTATCCCAATGGCAAGTTGATCAGAGATACATGAAAATCCATTCTACGCTCTAGGTTTAAGATTGATTACCCTTTTCAGTCTTTGTGTGAGCTATCGTTCAATGTTGAGTGATTTCTTGAGTTTCCCTTTGTTATCTTGCCTGGCGTATTGTGTTTATTGTTTGATTTAATTATTATTATTTGATTAGCTGAGTTATATAGTTTAATAATGTAAAATTAAATTAATAAACTTATATAGTTTATAATAAAATAAATATATATAGTTGGTAATAATAAGATAAATAATTAATTGAGAAGGAGTAATAATGGATAAGTGATTTTATATCACATTATTAATTTGGAGTTAATATTATCATTTAGTAAGAAAAGGCTTTATTATTAATTAGAGTATTTATTTATATAAATAGCCTTTGATTTATTATTGTGGCTTTAATATATTATAGCCTTGGTTTATTTATTTATTTATTGGGGTTTATATATGTTTAATAGGTGATTTAATATTATTGATTAAGTATTTATTGATTTATGATCATTGGATAAATATTATCTATTAATTTGGGTACTTGTTTATACACCCTAGGCTATTTTGTTGATGGGCTTTTATAGTTAATTATGCCCATGAGTATTATTATTATTTCTTTTTTTACACTTTGGGGTAATTAATATATTCTTTCTACTACCCTCTTATTCTATTGGTTGAATTATTGGGTAGATTAATTAAATAATATCTTATTATTTTTACCTTGGATTTTATTATGGGTTGGTAAGAAATATTATTTTTGCTATTATTTTTATTGGCCGACATATTCTATGGTTTTGGCCTGGTTTTCTATTTTTTTGCGAATTGGATTTGGATTACTTGGAGAAGTTTGGATTGTGGGCTTGTTGGTTCTTCTTCAGGAAATTCATCTTTTCAATTTTATCTTTCACCAGGTCGAAGGATTTCTTGCTTTTGCATTTTTCAGATTTGTAAAGATTGTCTTCTCTATGTATTCTCGGGACCTTGGGGAAAAATAATTCATTTATATAGTTTGCATAGTTTATATCATTTGATTTAAGAAATTATTGTATAGTTAAAATACAGTTGGGAAGGGGATTTACTATTGTCTGATTCTTTCCGAGTTTTGTTTCCACAGATGTCGTGTCGACCATTTTTTAGAAATCTTTTACTATGGCTTATGGTTTGGCATTTTGCTTATATCATTCAAATCCTATGATCTGGGTCTCTTTTGACCCTTCATTTGTGAATTTTTGTTACTTGTATGATTTTATTCTATTCTCGTAAGTTTATTGTTTCCATCTGATTTTTATGAGTGTTTGCGCTAAAACCACATATGCGCTATTTCATTATGTATATATTCATTGTGCAATTTGTCAAATGTGTTGTTTTGTGCTACATATGTGTTGCAAAAAGATTCAAATGCATTGAAACATTGTGAATGCACCATAGATTTTGATGAATGTGCCATAGGTCTTAGTATATGCGCTACAAGAATCAACAGATGCATTGTACATTTAGGTATATGCACTAACCTACAAAACAAATGTGCAAATCTGGTTATTTTACCCTTCTGAGTCAATTTTCTGAACCTTTGAGTTTTCATTTTGAATTTTTGGGTTCTTAGTTTGTCTTGGGTAACTATTCAGAGGTTGTGTTATTTTTTTGAGTACTCTTGGATGTATGGAGTAATCTTTTGATGAGTTATTTGATCATTTGTATTGTTGCAAGAAGAGTAGTACCTTTCTATGTTAATGTTTTCTTTCTTTATGATGTTGTGTGGTCTATGTGACTTATGTGATATATGTTGTTGGCTCCTTGTGCAATGATGAGACTTTATCTTGGTTAGTCGTATTGTATTTTGTGAGCCTTCTTGTTTTGATTTCATGTGTTTTTGAGGCCTAGGTGCATGATTAGGGGGAGTGGGCTTCCGTTAGTCTATCGAGGTCACGAGGGAAAGATTGCTAGGAGTCTTGAGTAATAGAGTCAGGGTCTAGACTATTTGGATAGTTCATTGGAATTTTTCCATTGTAATTAATAAGTGATAACATAATAATTAATATTAGGTGGGTTGGGTAGAGTAACTCGTCTAAGCAAGATAATAAATGTGTTTTGTAATACCCATCTCATGGATCAGAGACCAGAGTGAGGTGGTAGATCTGGTAATTGGGTAAACCTTACTACCTTGATTTCCTCAAAGGTTGAGACAATTCTTCATGTGTATCCTATGTGGTAGCATGTGATGACACTCTTTCCCTACATGTTGGTCCTAGTTCCTTATGTCTTGTTGTTGAGTCGCCTATGAAGGTTTCTTGGTTGTTGGTATGTTTTCCTTGGTTTGTGCTAGTGTTGTTTCCTCTTAGGTTGTTAGGTGTCAGCTTAGATCTAGAGTGCGTGTGGGATCTTGTGTCATCTCCTAGCATGGGGGGTGGTTCCTTTGGTTCTAAATGGTCGGGTGGATGGTGCCTTTCTTCCATTGGGATGTTCTTCAGTGGAATATTTTCTTGGATTCCTTGTGTGGATGTGGATCTCTCTTATCTCTTCAGTTCGTAGATGGATATTAGTAGAAGATTATTGTATTTGATTCATTTGACATGTATATGTAATTGTATTTGAGGACTATGCTCATTGTTGTAAAAGACATTATATTCATGTATCTAGTGGATGTTATTGGAAAATGATGTATCATGTGTGTTTTGAGAATGGCTAATAATGAGAATAATGGATACTGACTCTATAAATGTGTACTTAGTGTAATTCTTGTGATGATGTGATTAGTTCATATTGCTATGGTTTAGTAATGTAGTAATTGGTATTGAAATGGTTAATTTATGTAAAAAAAATGAATGGTTGGGACTAGGAACATTTGGTATTGGTGCTTTAAAATGAACCTCAAGGGATGGTTGAGTATTCATAAATATATGTAATCATTCTAGGTTAGAGTAATGAAATTTATGTGATTGTGTGAAGGGAATTAATGATAGTAAGTTAGACTGCATTTGGATTATGCAAGTAAATATGTTATCATGTTTAGGAATTGTTAAGTGTTTATCTTAAGTAATGGCATTGATAAACCCTAGGGAACTTAAATGTTATTGTTGAAGTTGTGTGAATTTTGCTTGTGTATCTTATTGGTGTTCATATTCAAATTGATTTAATACTACTAAGATAATTATTGTTACTTCATATGAGAAGTTATTGTATTGGATGCATGTATAGATGTTTAAAAAAAAAAAATTATCTCTATTTTGCATGATATTTAGTGTAATTCTCTAGGGTATTTTGATGGGCATTACATCTGGTATCAGAGAAAGTGTTACGAACACTGGGATCTCTGGTTAATGTTGTTTCTTGTAGTCTTGTGTGGTGTTCTTTAATGTTCTCTTGACTTTAATTGTTTTCTAACATTTAGGATGTTTATGCATCGTGTTCTCTCTCTCTCTATCCCTCTCTAGAAAATCATAATTATGTGTAATGTACCTGACTTTTGAATGCTGGTAGCAAGGTATCAATGAGTATGCTATAGAGATAGCAAGTGCCCTCTTAACTAATGTTATGTTTACAAGATTAACTTGCTATGTTGGAGTAATATATAAATCTTACTAAGAATAGAAACTAAAATGTATGTATTATGAGAATTAAAAAGATTGTGTGAAATCCTCTATCTCTCCCTAGGAAATGTTCTCTCTTTTAATTGCTCAAATATTTATAAGAGAATGCATTGCATTAGGATTAACAAAGTGTATGGATATATAAATAAATGTATGGACTTAAATTTCTACATGCACTCTCTAGCATATCCAAGTCATTATACCCTTGGAGGTTCTGTAGCAATTACTCCCTTTGGTGTGATCGGTAATGGTTGCCTCGTGATGTAGATTTGAATGTATTGGCCATGTTGTGTTGATTCGTTAGATTTTTGGATTTCTATATTTTATTCATTTATCTATTTTGATCTTCATAGTGGCACATGTCATGCTTGTTCTTGCTGATTTCGCCATCAATCTTTCATGATTTAAGTCAGATTTGATGATCTTCTCTTTTGGATTCTTTCTTCCTCTCTTTTCCTTTGGTTATTAATTTTTGTCCTCAGTGGCCATTTTGAATGTTGAGTATTGTGGGCCCTCATTTTGTGTTATGAGTAGTCTCTATCATGTTCACTTTGAACCTCTAATAGTGTGTGCAAGGGAGAACACCGCAGAGATGTGCACTAGACCTAGCAGCAATTAGATAATTATGATTGTAATTGAGTAGATAAATATGTTAATAGGATGAAATGTAATGGTAACTTTCTAGATTTCATGAAATAATGGATAGAAGTACATTTGGAATTAAGAAATTTGTAATAGTTAAACGTAAATAAACTACAGAATTCCTAGCTTTAGTAAGTGCTTATGTGTAAAATGTATATCTGACTTCTTGATTGCGTGTAAATAGCTATTAAAAGAGTGATTTTCAAGATTGAATGGTGTGAGTTATTGTGATTGTTGCACATAGATGCTAATTTTATGATATAAACTATAGATTTGTCTTGAAAAATATGATTAAATGAAGCTTTGTTGAAAATATCTTAATGATTTAGCATGATTTTTGTAATTAGTACAATTTTTGTGACTTGTTATATCTATTGTGTAATGTTTTTATCTTCGATGAATGAAGCATAAAAAGAAACTTTTGTTGTCATTACCTTATTTTGAACTAGAAAGATGTCTGAACTGGGATGCTTTATTGATGATTTAATCTTTAAATGAGAAAGATTAGGTATATTATCAGTAAATGTAATAAAAGAAAGACTTTAATTTGTATGTATTCAAAAGTTTTTTGATTACTGGGTGTATGTTTTTAATTTAACCCATTCAACTTCCAGGAGTAATTCGAGCCCAAGGGGGGGAGGATGTAGTGCCTCTCCCTAAGCCATCTAGCTCTTTTGTAAAACAATATATCTCTTTGTTATAGCTTAGTCTACTTAATGTTCATTTAATGGTATTTTATGATATACTTGTAATACCCTAAAAATGGTCACCTAAATCAACTTTGAGCACACCGTTAATTAATTCTCCAATTATCAAATGTCACATGGCAAGTGAATTATTCCATATTAATTAAATATTTATTTAATTAATTAAATCATTCTAGTAAATCATTTTGATCAATTATCCTATTTAATTTATTAAATATCCTAGCATATTTAATTTATTAATAAATTTTCTAGCTAATCATAAAAAAGTGTTAGGATTCCCAAAGATACTGAGAGGGGGGGGGTGAATCAGTATCTGACTAGTATATGAATTTTCTTGACTTATTATATGAAAAGCAATTCAAAACTATGTACTAGTAAGCTAAAATTAATGCAGTAAATAAGAACAATAAACACAACATGAAAGACACACTATAACACAGTATTTTTAACGAGGAAACCCAGTGTGGGAAAAACCTCAGTGGTATTTGTGACCCACAATATTTTCTTACTGGCCAATAAGGGAATATTACTGTTTACTATAGGGGCCTACACATGCAGGAAGGCCAAGTGCCTAGAGCTCAGTGCTCAGTTAAAAAAGAAGTATAACTGACTTACAAAATGGATTATACAAATCCAATGTCATGTACTGCCTCAGATCAGCATCTACTATGCCAGGTTTAGTACCGGTTTAAGCTTTGTAATATACATAAACCCTTATCCAATATCTACCTTACAATTCACATATTAGGTCTGCATTAATCCTTCCATATCTATATCTTCTAAATGATCTACAAGATCTCATACTTATATGAATCATATTACAATCCACCATGTCGGCTTTACAAAAAAATTTACAATTAAATACAAAATATATTTAAACAAAATTCATGTCGGCCAGGGTGTCGGTAATCTTTCTTTTCGATGCCAGTGTAGAGTCTGTTAGTGTCGGTGCCTGCCGGTATCACATGATTGTAAGGTTGCCATCAATGAAAATACCTTCAATCACCTACAATTTCTCACTAGAGTGTGCATTTTCCAACAATCTCCCCCTTTGGCATTGATGGCAACACTCATGAGAAAAATCAAAAAAGTATCTGAAGATGTTATCCAAAAAGAATTTGCCAAAATTGTCTTACCAAAATTGTGTTATCAAAATGCTCCCCCTGAGCTGATGATGTCTTTCTTCTAATCATTTTTCTCAATTCCACTACTCCCCCTTTGAAATCAATGACAAAGGTTGTCAAAGTGTCAACTGAGTGCAGTTTCAGCTTGATCCTTGTAACCGGTTGGTTACAATCTAGAAAAGTTCTGTCAATATAGAATTCAGGCTCTCAGTGAACCTTTCGTTGTCCTTCAAAACTGCCTTTGTTCTTTGAATTGTACCAGTGAGGTGATACATTTTCTCTTCCGATGTCTTTAGTCCTTGAACAAGTGCCTCTAAGATCTCTTATCTCAAAGAGATGAGGTAGTCCAATTTGGGACTGAGTCTGCATTTAAGATCTTTTGCCTTTCCTTTTATTCTTTCCTTCCCTTTTTCAAATTTTTCACGTTTCTCCTCAAAACCTGTTATTTCCTGCTCTATAACTGATAATGGTTCAGATGAGCTGATGAGGTTGTCAGCTATATCATTTATTTCTTTCTGTACCTTACTGATCTCCTTTTCAAGGTATAAGTCTTACATGTGTCTCTATACAACTTCTTAAACTCCTTTATTGTTTTGCTTAGTGCCGGTAAAAGAGTATCAATTTGTCCCATGCACTTCTTTATTTTCTCATCAAAGAATTTCTATTTTTCTTTCTCCATTTTCTCTTTGAACGTTTCTTCATTTATCTAATCAACCGTCAAAATAGTTTACTTGGGTGCTATCAATTTAAGAATAGGAATTGTATCATCAATAGCCTTATAGGCTTGTCCATTACACTCTGTGATTTTCTTAATAGAATCCAATATAACCTCTGTCACATTTGTTGGTCCGAATTCTGTCATGGAAGAACCAGATGATTGTCCAACTACCTTAACAATCTACATTTTGCCGGTGTGAGTAGCCTCTTTGCTTGTATTGACCTCTGGTAGGTTAATTTGTGTTCGCATTTCTACTAGCAAAGGCTTGGGTTTCTCAACTATTGTTGGTGGCACTGTCTCTGCATGAACCTCTACCTCAACCTGTTTCTATTCCTGTTTCTCAACATGTGCCTCAGTGGGTTTCATTGTGCTCTCTATTGTCGGTTTCTTTGATGAAGTCTCAATATTCACTCCTGGTTTCTCAGTATGCACCTCTGCACTCTCCACTGTCGATGTCTCAACTAGTTTGTCAGTTTGTTGCTCTAGCTTAGTGGATTTAGTAATGTCTATAGCCGGCGGCTCAATAGCCACATCTTTCTTCTTATCTTTAGTGGTCTCTTTATCAACCATAATATTTACCTCTTGGGTGTCTATATTCATAGTGTACAAAATTTTAGACTCTGGATTTGTATCCTCATGAGGAGTCTCCATACTCTCTGTTGCCAGTTGTTTTTCAACAGTATGTACCGGTGGAGTATTAGAAGGAGGTGGGGGCAAGTTATTAGTTATCTTTAGGCTTGGAGGGCCACCTACCTTACCTTTCCCCTTATCCATGGCCTTTTGGTAGACTCGGATAGTCTTAGGTCTTTTAAGTTCTTCCTGTTTCTCCTTTTCAACAAAGAATATGTCCCATTGATCTATAGTTTCTTCATAGATTTCATTCACTCTTCCTACCATTAATGCTACATGCCAGTGACCGGTTGAAAATACTATCTGGTTGGCCTCACTGATTAATTCATCTATCTCTTTGGTGGAGTTCACTGGGTGAACTGCAAGTAATCTTTATATTTTAATCTTTTTATCTAACTCAACAATAGATACCCTTCTAGCTTCTACTCTTCTGTATAAATCATTGGGTATATCATCAACAATCTCCAACAAAAATTTCTTGTAAATGTCTAAGTGTAAAATTACACTATTCTCTATGCTCTCTTTATCATCATTGGAAAGTGTGTTATACAGCTTGCTAATATTTTTTAGCTTTCCATCCTCTGTTATTTCACTTAGAAGTTTGTCTAGTGGAGCAATAGGATGTTTTTCTTTCTTTTTCTTTGGAGTTAACTTCTTAACTGGAGGCCTAACTGCTTGTTTCTTTTGTCTTGTTCTTCTGGGTGTAGGTGAGGGTGTCGGTGAGGGTTTTCTTTTCCTTTCTACCCTTTTGAACTCAGACGGTATATCACTTTCTGGAATAAGTTGCAACTGGTGAAAGATGAGCTTCCGGTTGAAGTCCTTCCAACTCAATTTCCTTGATACCAGTTTTTCTCAGTACATCTTCTTTGATAGCTTTAGCTTTTCTTGTGCCTTTCCTTACTATTTTTTCAGTCTTCTTAACTCTTTTCTGAGACTGAATACCACTCTCAATTGTTTCTGCATTGCCAAAAACTTTCTCAGATGGTTCCTTTGGTGCTTCAACGAGAGCTTTTGCATAAGTCTCAATTATGTTATCATCTATTTCATATCCCATTTTGGTTACCCAGATAGTTCTAGGGACAACTGCCTCCATCCAGATTTCATCTTTCTTAATTACAAAGCATATCTCTTTTTGATATTTATCAACGATTGCCTGAGACAGCCTTATTCTTGTCTTCATTCAAGCCTTTAGTGCTTGAGAATGTTCATTTATATTTTTCTCTCTGTTTTCTCCCATGTTGTTTAGTATGTCCAATAGTTGCTTTCCTACCGATATATCAAAGCCAAAGCCTTTTCTATCAATACCTGGTACTTCCTTGGTAATGTATAGCATTAAACATACAAGTAAATTTCCAAATCTGAAAGTTCCCTTCTTATCACCTTTGATTTTCTTCAGGTTGTCTATCAATTCATCTTTAAGCCATTCACACACATCTATTCTTGCATGCACTTTTAATACATAGGTTGGATACTGAGTTTAACCTATTTGCATGTGTAGCCTTATAGCCAAGAATCATACTGACAAATCTAACATTGATGTCCTTCACATCATTGACTCTTAGAGACCTTTTGTCAAATGTTGTGCCGGTTAAGTTCATCACAGTGTCATTAGAAACTTTCTTAGTTCTGTTAGGCCTGCTACTGGTGGAAGGTAAACCTGTTACTACCCTAACTGCTTCTTTAGTGATCTTATGGATGGAATCTAACCAAAAGAATTCACCATGGACTCTGCTTAGGACTATTCTTATCACATCTTCAGGAAAATTAGGAATGCTAAGAATGTCCACAAAACCTAGGGTTTCCACTACCTTTTGTTCCAGTTTGATATTTCCATTTACATCACAAATGACAGTCCTATATATGTTCTTGATTTCATCATCTCCTAATTCTTCTATATGACAGTGTATGTATATCCTAGGATCCTCTGCATAAACTACTCCCTTAAGTATTTTCGAAAATGCACCTAGGGTATCATCCTTCTTGGGAACAAGTTTGAATACAGGTCTAGGATGCTTGATAACCTCAATCACAGTAGGTTTTGCAATAAATTCAGGTGCAGATGAAGAAGCCATAGTTATAAATACCTCAATTTGCCTTTAGGATGAGTGCTTGGATGAACTGCTTCACTTTTCGCTAAGGATTCCTTTGCTCGGGATTTTCGCGCTCTCGGAGATTTGAATGCTCGGTGAATGAAAAAAGAGACAAATCACTTACTTTATAATGTTATTTTCTTCAACTACCATATTTAATGCCTGTCGATTAAGTCAAAAACTTAACTCATCTGCCAGTAAAGAAGTAATTCAACTTCTCACCATCAACCAAGGGTATATTAGCATGTTTTACAATTTGTTGCCAAACCCCCAAAGGATTTTTCTTCAGTTAGATGAAGAGTCTCCTATCGGTGGAGTGATACTTTGTTCTGCCGGTGGAGGAGTATTCCTATCAACATTCTGATCTGACTTTCTAATCCATTACTTTGGGAATTTTTGCTTTACCTCTTCAACTTTTTATTTACCTTTCAAGCTAGGTCCTTTGTTGTTTGTCAGTGATGCCTTACTTCTACAAAAATTTGCAATATGTCCAATCTTGTTACAAGCATAACAAGTCACATTGTTTTTCTGAATAGCTTTCCCATATCCTATGCCGGTGTGTGTTTTACATTGATTAGATAAGTGTCCAAATCTTCCACAAACATAACATCTTACATTCATTTTGCAGTTTTCTGAATTATGACCAACTTTGTTGCATTTAGAACATTAACCGGTGGGTATATTAGTGTTCTGATAATTTTTGGATCTACACTAATTTTCTCTATGACCATACTTGTTACAATTAAAGCATTTCCCATTAAATTTGTAAGCATTAGGTTGTCTTACCATTTTACTATGATCATGATTGTTTTTTCACCAACTTCAAAGCCAGGGCCAATTGTATCTCCATTAGGTTTCTGATTCTTCAGCATGTCATCAAGCTCTTCTGAACTTTTCTTTAATTTCTCCTTGTGTTGATTTGCAGTAGCCAATTCATTTTCCAAGATTCCTTTCTATCTCATGAGTTCAGTTCTGTCATTTTGTATATGCATCAAATCTATCTTCAATATATCATTTTCATGACTGAGTCTTGTGTTTTCATTTCCAGCATCATTTAGTCTTCTAACCAAGTCATCTGCAGTCTTCTTTCTATCTTCAATGTCTTTACAAAATCTCATAGTCATATCTTGCATCTCATTCTTCATTGTATTGTTTTCTTGTCTCAGTTTGTTCACCAGATCATTAAGAGTTTCATTTTCATCATCATCATTCTGCATCTTTTCATAAAGTTCTCTTCTCTTCTTCCTTGCAATAGTGAGATTTTCTTGAAGTCCTTGAATGATATCCTATGCAGCCTTCAGATCATCTTCAAGTTTGATATTCTTCACCTTTTCTGCATCATAGTCTGAAAGAGATATTTCCAATTGCTTTCTCAAGTTTTCCATCTCTACTGGTGTCAGGATCTTCCTCAAGTTGTTAGGCTTTTGAAAATAGAGGACCAAGCTCTGATACCAATTGTTAGGATTCCCAAAGATACTGAGAGGGGGGGGGTGAATCAGTATCTGACCGGTATATGAATTTTGTTGACTTATTATATGAAAAGCAATTCAAAACTATGTACTGGTAAGCTAAAATTAATGCAATAAATAAGAACAATAAACACAACATGAAAGACACACCATAACACAATATTTTTAATGAGGAAACTTGGTGTGGGAAAAACCTCGGTGGGATTTGTGACCCACAATATTCGCTTACTGGCCAATAAGGGAATATTACTGTTTACTATAGGGGCCTGCACATGCAGGAAGGCCAAGTGCCTAGAGCTCAGTGCTCAGTTACAAAATAAGTCTCACTGACTTACAAAATGGATTATACAAATCCAATGTCATGTACTGCCTTAGATCGGCATCTACTATTCCAGGTTTAGTACTGGTTTAAGCTCTGTAATATACATAAACCCTTATCCAATATCTGCCTTACAATTCGCATATTAGGTCTGCATTAATCCTTCCATATCTATATCTCCTAAATAATCTACCAGATCTACAAGATCTCATACTTATATGAGTCATATTACAATCCGCCCAGTTGGCTTTACAAAAGTTTTTACAATTAAATACAAAATATATTTAAACAAAATTCTTGTCGGCCAGGGTGTCGGTAATCTTTCTTTTCGGTGTCAGTGAACTATATGTCGGTGTAGAGTCTATCGGTGCCAGTGTCTGCTAGTATCACATGATTGTAAGGTTGCCATCAATGACAATACCTTTAATCACCTACAATTTCTCATTGGAGTGTGCATTTGCCAACAAAAAGGAATTAATTTATTATGAAAGAGGAATTAATTTATTACGAAAGAGGAATTAATTACAAAGCAAGAGTTAAATTGAAAATAAAACAAAAGAATTGAATTGAGAGAGAAATCAAACTTGAGATATTATTTCTTCTTCTAAATTGAGAACTTGAAATTAGAAAAGCAATTAATTGAATTATTGGTCATTCTCTCAAATTGGAACTCAAAGCTTTTCAAAAAAAGAAGTTCAGTTGCATTGAAAAAACTCTTTTCTTGAATAAATCAAAGAATTATCTATTTTTATCACAAATGCATGGAATTAATTAAATCTTATTTCCAATGTAACTTGAACTTCTTATTTAAATGCATTTCAATTAAACTATAATTGGAATCTATCTCAAGGTTAACTGAATCTGGTTTCTCAATTATTTCAATTTGTATACACCTAAAATTGGTCTGAAGATAATCAATTGAATAAGCAATTATTTAATTAATCTCCCTCCCCAATTTAATTGAATTCATCAACAATTTAATTAAATCCTCCATTTCCATCTACTTATTAATACATCTAAGGATTCATTAAATAGGTTCATTTCAATAACCCCCTTTGATTAATTAATTCAAACCCATCAAAACCATTCTTCTAATCTCCTAATTAGCTAAAACAAATCAATTATTAGTTGTTGAGATTAATTAGCCCTTTTCCTATTAATTGAATTTCTAAATTCAAAATCCTCCTAACATTTAACCACCTAGCCTAACCATCCCTAAACCTAACCCATTCTACCTACCCCCATGTTCCCTTTCATCTAACATCTTCTAGAACCTTTGTGACACTTGTCACTAAGTGTTCCCTTCCATAAAACCTCTTCTAGAAGCCTCTTGACACTTTTCACCATAGAGATGACATATGTTCCCTTTAATCTAACCCCCTTTGCCAACCTCCTTCAATTTAGCCATTGATATCTTCAGATCAATCTTGACTGTTGATTCCTGCCACCTTACCCCTAGCCTAGGAAATATTATAAACAGACCTCATTTCGGAGCACAAAGGGTCCCAATTTCATATCATTTGATGCATCCCATCTCATTTGCAATCATGCATTGTTATTATAGGCATCTAGCTTATAGTTTATCATTTTAGCAATGTTATCATGCTCAATTTTAGCTTAAATCTTAGCTTACTTTCTAGATAAATTATGAACTCATATAGCTTAATCATGCTATTCTTGCTAGATCATGCATCTTAATCATTCAAATCCTCCATCTAAGTGTAGTCAAGTCATTGGAATTCGCATAACAAGATTTGAGAGCAAAATTCATACTCGCATTTACTAGGAGGCATAGATCGATTAGCTATGGTTTTATATTTCTTTGAATCAAATTCATTAACCATTCTTGTAATGATTTATTGAGTGTTTTGTGTTTGCAGGTAGAAGTACACTTCACAATAGCACGACACAATTAATCCTAAATTATGTTTTTTTTGGATCTCTCTTGTAATTCTCTATAAATTCATCCTTCAGCTCTCATTCAAAATACCCCAGAGATATTTGAGAAACACCCTAGAGATTTGTTATTGTACAGTTTTTGCTCTGGAGTCATTGAATATATTGTGCTTTCTTTCTTGAGATTTTTGCATCTTAGTTTAGCTTCTTTGCATATTTATCTTAATCATGATTTCTTGAATCTTTCATCCATCTTGCATCCATCTAGCTTAATACCATGCTCATATAGATTAAATCCTTCATTTAGGTGTTGTCTAGTCACTGGTATTTACTTATACAAATCTGAGAGCAATCTAAACTCGCATTTACTAGAAGGAAATGGGTCGCTTTGTAATGGTTTATTAATTATTGATTATTGATTTACTAACCATGCATCTAATGACTTAATTGAAGTGTTGTGTCTTGCAGCTATTAGACTTATTTCACTTTTTTCACACACATTTCTGGTGCCCACAGTGGGGATCGAGAATTTCTTTTTTGGCCTTGCAAGATCTTTATTTTATTTTTTGGACTTTTTTAGTACAGTCTCTGTAAAAGGTCATACGAGTCTCTGCAACATATAGGACAAGTTTCTGCAACATACTGGATGAGTTCTGCAATTTGTCATTCAACTTTGTGGGAGTCGTCGTACGAGTAACTAATTTTATCATTTTCTTCTGGGTTTACTCGTTTGGTTCGGTGAGAATAATCATATGGTTAGGTGAGAATACTTGTACGAGTTATTGTTCTGTCGTATGAAAAACAATGAGTTTTTGCATAGGATTTTGCTTGAAATTAGGCTTGTGGAAGGTCAATATATATGGAATATAACATTTAATTATAAGTGATATCACTTATACTTTAAGTTATATTCCATATATATTATCAGGATGTTTGAGAGGGGTTTCGGACCTCCAGGAGTTATAATGCAAAATCTAGTTTTTGGAGGATCTTCCAAATTTTAGACAGTCAAATTTCAAGGCATTTCAGCATTAGGAGTGAAAAATTTGTAACCGAGATTTGATATTTCACTAACTTTTTCTTCTTGTAGGTTTCTAAAAGTTTCTTGCTGGTTGGAGGAGTTAAATTAGGATTTTTTGGAAAACAAATTACTTTTCAGGGTTTTTCTTGAATTAGATTTTGATGATACTAACGCTAACCCTGAATTGTCTTTTGTCTTCTGTGTCTGCCTGAAAGTTTCAAAGCCTAATCACTTTTTTCAGAACACTTGTTGAAGAATATTCTTGTCAAACAAAGACAATATGACTATTGATTCGTTGTCTTTCCAAGTTAACTGAAGAGAATCGACCAAACATTGTGTATTCTTTAAATTCTTTTTTGTTAGGCACCTAAATTGCTATCTGGTTAAAAAAAAAAATCTGTATTTCGTGTTTTAAGAAAATTCTGAGAGGTAGGAGAGTATGCTCTTGTCTTTATAGACAATCAGAAATTCAGACCCTTGAGGCGTTCTCTTTAAGTTTGATATTTGTATATCTTTAGCGGGCCTGCCTTCCGAGGAGCTAATAACTCTATAGCCATTACGATCAGTGAGGGGGGAACGACCCAAGTGGGAACAACTGAATGCCAAGTACTCCAACCCACTTTAAAATAAACGTGATTTGATGAAAATCAAGTCAATGGCAGTGCTCAGGAATAGCTCTCCTTTGTACCTTCGGGTATATTAAACCTTGGTTTTCAAGGCTGGGAGACCTCTTAACTGAGTTTATACCTCGACTCGTCGAATGGATCCCTTACTAGTTCCAATTAAAATTAGAAGCTACCTGGTTCACCTCCGAAAGGGGGGATAATCTTTGTGCAAGAGAGATAGTAACTATCCCAAGATACTTGTCATTTTGTGCTCCCATTAGCATTTGGAGTTGGCTAATACGACGTTGAGAATCCATTGCGTGAGACTCAGCTACCGTATTGTGATTAGCTATTGGGTGTGTACCTAAGTCTATGAGCAAAGGTTTTCTTCTCTCACCAAATTCTGTAGGGTGTGCATGTTGTGATTGGAGTTATTATTCATATTACATGTTTTCTATGTTTTCATCCCTCAAACTAAAACTGGAATACCAAAACTGGAGAAAACAAGAAACAACTCAGTGATTAAAAAAAACTCTATCCGTGTCAAAACTAGTCCATCTTAGTCAAAACTTTGTCCATGTCAAAACTAGTCTATCCTAGTCAAAACTCTGTCCGTGTCAAAACTAGTCTATCCTAGTCAAAACTTTGTCTGTGTCAAAACTAGTCTATCCTAGTCAAAACTCTGTCTATGTCACAAACTAGTATACCTTAGCTGTGAAAAACTCAGTCCACCCCTAAACTACTCATCATTATTCAGTGATCCAAAAACTCAGTCTGCCTCAAAATTGGTCATACTCGGTCATTGAAAACTCAAAATTTAGCCTCTATCCAGTAAACTATCATGTGAATCTTCTGATTTATCATCCTGCTACATACATATTTTCCTACGATATTCCATCAATCCTAACATTCTGTCGCTTAAGCCTACATTCTTTGTCATACGATACCTGATCATCTGTCATTATGTTTAGGGAACTGTCATTTGAGCCTGAATCCTGTGTTGTATGATAAACCATTACATTGATCAGTTTGTCATTTCAGACATACGCATTTGTCGTACGATACTAGGCAGCAACTCATACGCAACACTATTGTTGTCATCCTAAAGATATTAAACTGTCATCTGGTCCTGTGAAACCTGTCATGTGAATCTTTGATTTTGTTAAACCAGAACAGTCAAACTTGCCTAAAATAGTCTACAGTGAGCATAAAACTGGTTATCATCATCCTAAGCATAAATAGATCAAAACATTGTACCTTTGCTATTCGTGTTGCATGATTTTGTCGATCATCTTTCATCTAATTCAATCAACTACATATCAAACCTAAGTCACTTAGATAACATCTTACACAAGATAGATCTTTCCTGAAACCAGACTAAGTCTTAGTCACTTCTCTCGAATCAACTTAGACAAACGTCTTACATAGGATAGATCTTTCTTGAAACCAAACTAAATATTTGTTGCTTCTCTCAATCAATACATTAAACGAACAACTAGCTTCAAATTTGATCTTGACTTCTACATCACATCTAGCTCTCGGTCCTGTTGGTTTTAAATGTCTACTCAGACCAAAAGCTCTTCTAAAAAATTTGACAAAAGTAAGAAACCCATGACTACCTTGGCTCAACAAATTCAATTTCTCAAGAGAGAAATATATGATATTCAAGCTCAACGAAAAGATTCAATGACCCCTCTTGAGATAAAATTTCATGATATCAAGAACACTAGACTTCAAGAAATACTAAAACAATTACGTAAGATGGAACAAAAAGTAATTGAAAATCAAAAGCCAAATCTCATACAAAATCGCAAGACACCTTCATCAACAAAAAAAGACACCTATCCCCTAGATAGATAGTTTACACCTTTGGGGCAATCTATTGAGTCGACTTTGAAAGAGCATCTTGAGAATAATCTTATCATATTTCCTAAAAAGACCACATGGGGATGTGAATTTGCGAGTAAGTATTGTGCATATCATAGACAAAATGAACATAAGACTTCAATGTGTGTGGAATTAAAGCATAAAATTCAAGACCTCCTTGATGATGGTGTTATTGAAATTGAAGATCCTAATGACTCATCTAAAGAGAAACCAGATGTCATTACCAAGCATGATCAAAATGATGGAACATGTGTCTAGCAATGGCCCACATGTAGGCTCCATCTTCTGATGCTTCTCAACAACAGTCCATACCATATCCCTCAAATGATGAACCTAATGATGAAACTTTTCCTATTGATCCTCAAGGGCTATCTCAAGGGTCATCCCATCCAATGGTTGAAAAGGATCTTACCCCACTAGAATCCCATGAGGATCCCATTATACCTTTCCAATTCTTCCAAGATGATCCCCTTCCATCTCAAGAGAAAAGTATCCTTCCTAAGAAAGATCATAATGCCTCTTCCACATTTTCAAATAATCTTATTCAAAATGAAGAGTCAAACACCCTTCCTTTTCTATCAAATGGTCATCTTCCATGTCAAGATCAAAGCATCTCTTCATCTCCTTGTCATAATCCTCCATGTTCACCTCACAGATCTGTCATGCCTACAAAGCCCTCTCATGATCCTACAAGTCAAAATATTTATAAATGAAAAGGGGTAGACCTTCAAAAGCAAGAACCCCTCCATGTTAAAGAATTAAGGGTCATGGTCTTAGTGACATTCCTCAAGATGGTGGTATCCCTACTAAACCAAAATCCAGGTACACGCCTTCTCCTTCATCTCTTCCATCCATTTTAGGACCCTATATTCTTCCATCCCTTGTGCAGGATCAACAAAGGCATACATCTTCACATACCTTCCATCCATCTAGAAGGACACAAAGGTTTATTGTGAAAAAGAAAGAAAAATCAAAAGCTATCCTAAGAGATGCGAGTGTGGATTTTCTCTCACATCTGGATAAGCAATCCCAATGACTTGACTACACCTAGATGGAGGATTTGAAATGATGATGATATGCAAGCTAGATGAGATTGATTATGATAGATTGATCCAAGAGGCTAATTAGACTAATGATATGCATGATTAAGCTATGGCGATGATGCAATTAAGCTAGAATATATATTGATTAAGCTACATGATTCAATAATTATTCTAGAAAATGATCAAATTAAGCTAGATCTAAGATGCAATTGGCTATAATAACAATTCTTAAATGATATGCTATAATGAATATGCATATAATAACAATGCCTAAATTGATAATGAGATGGGATCCTTTGTGCTCCAAAATGAGGGATATTTATAGGATTTCCAAGGCCACGAATGAGGTGGTAGGAATCAACGGTCAAGAATGAGTTTGAAGATATCAAGGGTGAAATTAGAGGAGGTTGGAGAAGAGGTTGGAAGAAGGGACACTTGTCATCTCTATGGTGAGAAGTGTCAAGGATCCTTTCTCATAATAGGGCAAGTGTCCAAGAGAGGAGACATGTGGCCAAAGTGCCATGTGGCTCAAGGGAAGAATATCCACACCATAGGAGGTTAGGATAAGGAGGTTAGGATGTGCAAGATAGGATAGGGTTAGTTAAACCCAAGGTTAGGTGGAATGGATTAGGTTAAATGGATGGTTAGGTTAGGTGGTTAGAAGTTAGGAGGCATGTGGGTAATTTGAATTTAAAAATTCAAATAATAGGAAAAGACTAATTAATTTCCAACAACTTATAAGTTGATTTGTTTTAATTAATTAGGGGATTAGAAAAATTGATTAAATGGGGGGGAGGGTTAATTAATTTGAATTAATTAATCAAAGGGAACTATTGAAATGAACCTATTAAATAAATCCTTAGATTTATTAATAAGTAGATGAATGGGAGAATTTAATCAAATTGCTAATGAATTCAATTAAATTAGGAAGGGGGATTAATTAAATAATTGCTTATTTAATTAATTATCTTCAGACCATTTTTAGGTGTATACATTTTGCCCCTATTTGAAGTGAGGTGTGGTGATGTGTTGATTCAAAGTATAATCTCATTTTGATGATGATATCTATTCGATAGGATGCCCCAGACATTGATTGATAAATTGTGGTACAATGATGCCCCCTCGAGAGATCAATTGAGATAATTAACTTTTGAAGTGTTTGAATTGTTGCGAAATTGATGTACCAATTAGAAATTTGATTAAATTCTCCCTTTCATCTACTTATTAATAAATCTAAGGATTTAACCTGTTAATGGGTCTTTGGGGGCTAATCCTACACCACTTAAAGGGGAGGTCATATGGGAGCCACCTAGAAAGGAATGGATAAAAATAAATTTTGATGGTGCTTCTAGAGGAAACTCGGGAATCTCAAGTGTGGGGGTAGTGGCGAGGAATGATAAAGGATCCATCCTCTTCAAAGGAGCACGTCATATGCAGGATGGTACGAATAACGAAGCGGAGGCTTAGGCAGCACTTCTGGCAATTGATTTGGCCTTAAATATGAAATTACAATGGTTGCATTTGGAAGGAGACTCTGAGGTGGTCATCAATGCAATTGCTAAAGGCAACACCCCATCTTGGAAATTATCTCGCTAGGTGGCTATCATCCAAGAGAAACTCAAATCTTTTGATGAATTTCAGGTCTCCCACGTCAGATGAGGTGCAACTATAGTGGCAGATCTACTCTCCAATATTGGCTGTGACATGAATAGTCACGTGGCCAAGTGGTGGAATGGAGAAGGAAGATTGTGGAAGTGGTCTTAAATGCAGTCCTAAAAATAAGCAACCAACAACATGCACGCAAGGAATCCCGTTATGACAAGTACATCTACTAGCCAGTGTTTGCATTAAAAGTGGCAGTTGTCCATGGTAGACAGTACATTTTAGAGAAGATGTCAGAGTGCAGCAAATCTTTTGTGAAATCTCATGGCCTTCACACTTGCATTTATTACCTATCTCAAACAACGACAAAGGAATTTAATTCCTTTGGTTTGCGAGTTGGTGGCTAAGTTTGTATTTAGTGTAATTTTTAATGGTTTTCATGTCATTTATATTGTAGAAGTTGGAGTAGATACTTTGTGCAGGTTTCATGGAAGAAAATTTCACTCTGGAAACCGAGAAGAAGTTGGTGTCATTCCTAGGCATAGTATCGGAGAAGGGGATGGAGGGGCTCTTCAGGTATAGGGAGGAGAAATTATGGAGTGCAGTGTGCCTGATGCTTGGAAAAGAGGTGTCACACATCCATTTCCGCTATCAGACGAACATGGAGGTGTATTCCTTGATTTTGGCATGGGCATGCGAGTGGAGAAAATCAGACTCACTCTGACAAAAATAATTGATGGGGAGTACCAAATCAACCTCAACTCCATTCTGGAATGGGTGGTGCCTCGGACAGGAATTCACATTAAGGAGGGTGATCACCAGGAAGAGTTGCTATCATTTGTTCATGGACCGAAGCATGACATAAAGGACCAATGTCATGAATGAGCCTGCATTGGTTGGGAAGCCATGAAGCTCTATGTAAAACTCATTAGGATGGATGAAGTCTTGAAGGCTCTAAAGGTGGTGGTGCGGATGGAGGTCAGGAGAGAGCTGCGAGATAGGTTCAAGGAAAGGAGGGCAGTTCAATTGCTAGCGATTCTAGAAGGAGACCCCGATTTTGGATGCTTGGAATGCATTCCAAAGATGAAAAGCAAAGCTGCAAAGGGTAAAGCTATGGCTGACAAGGTGGACAGGGAGAAGGTGAACTAGAGCGAGAGCGAGTGAGTGGCAATGTGGCCATTGGTTTTCCATGCTCTTTTAATATAGTGTTTATTAGTTGTTTTTAGTCATATGTCTATAATATTTGGTGCGAGGGATGCACAGGACTGGTTCCTCCTTTGTTTTTTTATTCGAATGGCTTTAGAATAGGTTATGACTATGGATATTTTGGGCCGCTATTTACAGCTTTTAATTTGGCCTATGGATGTTGGTGGTTGTATATCTTTTATTTCTGAATTAATATACTACAAAAATTACCGATCAAAAGAAAAATCTTAGGATTTATTTAATAGGTTCATTTCAATAGTTCCCTTTAATTAATTAATCCTCCCCCCATTTATTCAATTCTTCTAATCCCCTAATTAATTAAAATAAATCAATTTATGATTTGTTGAAAATTAATTAGTCTTTTCCTATTATTTGAATTTTTAAATTCAAATTACCCACATGTCTCCTAACTTCTAACCACCTAACCTAACCATCCCTCTATCCTAACCCATTCCACCTAACCTTGGGTTTAACTAACCCTATCATATCTTCCACATCCTAACCTCCTATGGTGTGGATATTCTCCCCTTGAGACACATGGCACTTTCACCACATGTCTCCTCTCTTGGACAGTTTCCCTCTTATGAGAAAGGCTCCTTGACACTTGTCACCACAGAGATGACAAGTGTCCCTTCCTCCAACCTCTTCTCCAACCTCCTCCAATTTCACCCTTGATATCTTTAGACTCAATCTTAAACGTTGATTCCTTCCACCTCACCCCTGGCCTTGGAAATCCTATAAATATCCCCCATTTTGGAGTAGAAAGGATCCCATCTCATTATCAATTTAGAATTATTACTATAGGCATATTCATTCTAGCATATCATTTGAGAATTGTTATTATAGGCAATTGTATCTTAGATCTAGCTTAATTTGATCATTTTCTAGAGTAATTGTTGAATCATGTAGCTTAATAAATCTCTTTTCTATCTTAATTGCATCATCATATCTTAATCATGCATATAATTAGCCTAATTGGCCTCTAGGATCAATCCCTATGAAGTATGATACCTGCAACTGCAACACAAACACTCAATAGATCATTACAAGCATGGTTAGCAAATTAAAAGCAAATGAAAGATAAACCATGACAAAGTGACCTATCGCCTCCTAGGAGATACGAGTGTGTATTTTCTCTCAAATCTGGATAAGCAATCCCAGTGACTTGATTACACCTAGACAGAGGATTTAAAATGATGATGATATGAAAGCTAGAAGAGATTGATTATGCTAGATTGATCTAAGAGGCTTATTAGACTAATGATATGCATGATTAAGCTATGATGATGATGCAATTAAGCTAGAATAGAGATTTATTAAGCTACATGATTCAATAAATTATTCTAGAAAGTGATCAAATTAAGCTAGATCTAAGATACAATTTCCTATAATAACAATGCTTAAATTATATGCTAGAATGAATATGCATATAGTAACAATGCCTAAATTGATAATGAGATGGGATCCTTTATGCTCTAAAATGAGGGATATTTATAGGATTTCCAAGGCTAGGGGTGAGGTGGCAGGAATCAACGGTCAAGATTGAGTCTAAATATATCAAGGGTAAAATTGGAGGTTGGAGAAGAGGTTAGAAGAAGGGACACTTGTCATCTCTATGGTGACAAGTGTCAAGGAGCCTTGCTCATAAGAGGGCAAGTGTCCAAGAGAGGAGACATGTGGCCAAAGTACCATGTGTCTCAAGGGGGGAATATCCACACCATAGGAGGTTAGGATGTGCAAGATAGGATAGGGTTAGTTAAACCCAAGGTTAGGTGGAATGGTTTAGGTTGGATGGTTAGGTTAGGTGGTTAGAAGTTAGGAGGCATGTGGGTAATTTGAATTTAAAATTCAAATAATAGGAAAAGACTAATTAATTTTCAACAACTCATAAATTGATTTGTTTTAATTAATTAAGGGATTAGAAGAATTGATTAAATGGGGGGAGGATTAATTAATTTGAATTAATTAATCAAAGGGAACTATTGAAATGAACCTATTCAATAAATCCTTAGATTTATTAATAAGTAGATGAATGGGATAATTTAATCAAATTGCTAATAAATTCAATTAAATCGAGAAGGGGGATTAATTAAATAATTGCTTATTTAATTAATAATCTTCCAACCATTTTTAGGTGTATACATTTTGCCCCTCTTTGAAGCGAGGTGTGATGACGCGTTGATTCAAAGAATAATCTCATTTTGATGATGATATTGGTTTGATAGGATGCCCCAAACATTGATTGATAAATTGTGGTACGATGATACCCCCTCAAGAGATCAATTGGGATAATTGACTTTTGGAGTGTTTTAATTGTTGCAAAATTGATGTCCCGATTAGAAATGATTTGATTTTTACAACTGTGGTTGATGAAAGTGTGAGTTATTTGATCAAGGTGATGTGGTTCTCGATGTGATGATTGATAAATCTTGATTAATTAGATTAATAATATCAAGATTTAGTCTAGTTTCAGGAATGACACCTCATGTATAAGACAAAGATGATCAAAGCGTCTGGTTTCAGGAATTATATATCCTGTATAAGACTTGATCAGAACGTCTAGTTTCAGGAAAGATGCATCCTGTATAAGACATGATAGAATAGTTCAGATGGGATCGATTGATAGAATTGATAAGGCTGATTGGATAAAGAACTGACATTTTGTTGATATCAGGTTGCAAGAATATTCAGATAAGCTAATGTTGGTTCTGTTGAGGGGGTAACAGAAGATTTGTGTTGGGTCGACAATATCTGGGGAGAGATGAGTCATCATTCTGATTGTGTATGCACTTATGATGATACCTTGATGATTCCTGCAATAGATTTTGCCTTGGATAAGATGAGCTTGTGGGATCCCATGTAAGAATGAATTGCAAGCTAAATACAAATGCAAATGCAAAGGTACAATCAGACCAGTCACTAGGTTATTGCGTTTTGTCATCATTGAGATTTTGCTTTAAAATGTGGGAAGTGAGTGTAAACATCGGTGGTATAATTAAACCATGATGACCTAAGCAATACTTTCCTAGATTTTGATATTGTAAGTTAGCACAAGCATCAAGGTATAATTAAACCAAGATGACCTGAGTGTTGCTTGCGTAAAATGGGCAGTATTAACCATTTCTATATGCAAATTGGAAATGTCTTCGATGATACTCCGATGATCATGTCTTGAGACAAATTTGCACATATTAATGATTAATTTATAGATAACAGATAAGAAAAATATTGTGTTCCTTCCTTGTTCCTCTAGTCAGAGACATCATGGAGTCACTCAAAAATCATGATAGCAAAAATCAAGATAGAAAAGTTGAACCAAAGTGTTAAAAGTATTATCCAAAAGATAGCATCCATTGAAAAGTGTGTGATGTGCTTAGACTGACATGTGATAGTTTGATGGTGGACAATTTGATCTTGTGTTCAATGTTGGATGTGTCTTAGTTTTCTCTTGACAAGTGTTGTCTAACTATTTGTCTTCCTATTTGATGAATCCCAAAATGATCAAAAAATCTGCCCCCAGCTAGGTGTAGGATTTTGCCCCAAGCCTAGAAACAAAGTCATTATGATATACCAAATGATCCAAACCATGGTGAGAAATCACTTGCGATGCCCGCGTATGTACAAAGGGGCTTATTATGGATATGAACAATGCTGATGGAAAATGAATGCAAGCAGAACGATGCATGAACCAATAGATAGAAGAGCTAGCGGACAGATAACGCTTGTTTCCCAGGTTTTCACCATCTATTTTTATTGCACTTTTTCTCATTTTTTATTTTTTTATTTTTTATTGTTTTCGTTGTTTTTGTATTTTCTGATTTTCCATTGTTTTTGGATTTTTCTGCTTTTTGCACTGTTTTTGGATTTTCTGCTTTTTCACTGTTTTGGGATTTTTTGCTTTTTGCACTGTTTTTGGATTTTTCTTCTTTTTCAAACATTAAACTTCGTTAGATGCATGCTATTGATGGGTTCCTCAAGTTGATCCTCATCTTGTGTTGATAGTTGATATGCTTCTAACCCAAATACTAATGTGACCACAAACAATCCTAACCGGTTTGGTTCAAACTTCCCTTTCTTTTCTCGATCTACCTGGTTGCATGGATTTTCTTTTAGTACTAGTTCCCCAACTTGAAATGCTCTCAGTTTGACCATGTGATTGTAACCATAGCACATTCTTTTCTGATATACCTTTAAATGATCAAAGTTATTTTGTCTTCGTTCATGGATCAATTCTAACTCTTGCAATCTAGATACTCGTTGTTCTTCATCTGGGATAAGGCCTTTTAATAATACTCATAGAGAAGTTATCTCTACTTCTATTGGTAGTATTGATTCTGATCCATAGACAAGAGAGAAAGGTGTGGCACCTGCTAGTGTGTGGATCCTGATATGGTAGGCCCATAGAGTAGGGTTCAATTAAATATGCCAATCTCTGCCAGCATCATTCACTATATTTTTGAGGATTTTCAAAATAGTTTCGTTTGATGCCTATGCTTTCCCATTCCCTTGTGGATAGTAGGGTGTTGAAAATATGTGTTGGATCTTGAATTTTTCACATAGCTCTTGGACATCTTGATTCTTGAACGATCACCCGTTATAAGTGATAATGGTCATGGGTATTCCATAGTGATAGATGATGTAGTTCAAGATAAATGCAGCAATTTGTTTTCCTGTGATATTGATGAGAGGTAATGCCTCGATCCATTTTGTGAAATATTCAGTAGCTACAAGAATGAATTTGTGACCATTGGATGAAGAAGGATTTATCTTTCCTACTAGATCAAGACCCCATTGGCAGAAAGGCCAAGATATTGCCAAAGCATGAAGTTCATGTGCTGGTGCATGAATTAAATTTCCATGGATCTCACATTGTTTGCATGTTTTAGCTATCTGAAAAGAATCTCGTTCCATGGTTGGCCAATAATAGCCCAAGCCTATGAGTTTTTTTGAAAGGGTAATACCACTCGAATGAGTGCCACAAATACCGTTATGAGCTTCATTTAAGGCCTTCTCAGATTCTTCTGGTTTGTGACATCTTAAAAGAGTACTGTCCAGACCTCATTTAAAAAGTGTATCTGTGACAAGAGTATAATGGGAGGATTGGCAGATAAAGTTTCTCTTTTGATTCTTTGATAAGTCAGGAGGGAGGATATTATCTTTCAGGTATGTGTAAGTTTGACCATAGTGGGAGGAATCATGCCCAACAAGGTGACAAATAGTTTGGGAATCAGGAAAATTATGTGCAAGGTAAAATAACTCTTCCATCAGGAATTCATAACACTCTTGATTTTCATGTGTGTGAAGGAGAGAAGCAAGTGTTGCCATGGCATCTGCTACTTTGTTGTCATTCCTTGGAATTTTCTAAAAAGTTATTTCTATAAAATATTTCTTGAGATCATCAACCATCTTCTTATAAGGCATTAACTTTTCATCCTTTGTTTGATAATCATCATTGATTTGATTGATGATGAGCTGAGAGTCTCCAAAGACTTGAAGTTGTGTAATGTTCCATTCTATATCCATTTTGATACCTGTAACCAAAGCTTCATATTTTGTTGTATTGTTGGTGCATGGAAAACTTAATTTCTATGCTTTTGGAATTGTATGACCTTGTGGCATGATGAATAGAATGCCTGCTCCTGATCCATGCTATGTATATGAGCCATCAAAGTATAATTTCCATGTTTTTGTGGTGACCGTTAGGATATCAGCATCGAGAAACTCAATCTATAAAGGACAATCATCTTGAAGTGGTGCCTCTGCCAGTTGGTCTACAATGACTTGCCCCTTTATAACTTTTCTATCAACATACTCAATATCAAACTCACTTAGAATCATGATCCATTTTGCTAGTCTTCCTATTAATGTTGCCTTTGTGAGAAAATACTTCAATGGATCGATTTTAGCAATCAACTTGATGGAGTGAGATAGTAGATAGTGTCTTAATTTTTGAGAAGTAAAAACTACCATCAAGCATACTTTTTTTGTTGGAGAATAGCTGATCTCGTATCCTACTAGTGTTCTGTTGATGTAGTAAATGGCTTGTTCTTTTCCTTCATTGTCTTGTTGTGCAAGCAGAACTCCTAATGATACTTCGGTGGTTGATACATAGAGTAACAATGGCCTTCCTAGAATTGGTGACATTAGGACAGGTGGTTGCATGAGATAAGCCTTGATCTTGTTGAATGCATCCTCACATTGAAGGTCCCACTTGAAAGTAACATTTTTATGCAATAGATGAGTAAATGGTTGGCATTTATCTGGTAGCTGAGCAACAAATCTTCTGATTGACTATAGTCTACCTTGAAGTGATCTTAGTTGACTGATATTCTACGGAGATGCCATTTCCATGATTGCTTTGACCTTAGCAGGATCTACTTCGATACCTCTAGCTAAAACAATGTATCCTAATAGCTTGCCTAAAGTAACACCAAAGGCACATTTCTTAGGATTGAGTCGTAGCTTATACTTTTCTAACCTATCAAAGATCTTTTCTAGTATTCCTATATGGTCTTCTCTATTGTATGATTTGGCCAATCATCCACATAATCTTCCATGAATGTATGTATCATGTCATGGAATATTGTTGTCATAGCTATCTGATATGTAGCACCTGCGTTCTTTAGTCCAAAAGGCATGATGTTCCAGCAGAAAGTACCCCATGGACATGTGAAAGTCATCTTTTCTTGATATTCAGGTGCTATTTTAATTTGTTTGTATCTGAAGAAACCATCCATTAGAGAAAACATGGAGTTTCTAGCAGTTAAATCTACAATGATGTCAATGTTAGGCAAAGGAAAATCATCCTTTGGACATGCATTATTAAGATCTCTGAATTCTATGCATATTTTGATACTTTGATCTAGTTTGGAAATGGGAACAATGTTCGATACCCATTGAGGATATCCTACAGGTCTGATGAATCCGACATCCAGTAATTTCTTTAGTTTTGCTTTGACTAGAAGAGCAATATGAGGATGCATCTTCCATAATTTTTGTTTAACTAGTTTGGCTCCTAGACTGACATTTAAGTGATGCATAATAAGCTCTAGATCCAACCTAGGCATGTCTGCATATGACCAGGCGAAATTGAATTGCCTTCGTTTGAAGAATTTCATATATTGTTGCATTTCTTGCTCTGACAGAGAAGTCATTGGATGGAGAATCTTTGGTTTCTCTGTTGTCCCAATGTTAATTGCCTCTATTGGTTCGATCAAAATAGATGACCTTTCTTGATAGTGTGCAAGTAAAGTGTCAAATCTCCCATCTTCCGATGCCTCAAGGAGGTTTTCACCATTAGATGTGCCCTTCATTTTTACTTTTTCCTATTCTAATGTTGCCAAGAAATGGTTTTCAGCATTAGACCTGATATTTTTTTCTTTATTTTCCTTTTTACGACTGGGAGATTTGGCACCCACTTGACTGGAAGATGCGTTGTTGAAATTCCTGGTGAAAGTTGTTGCGGGTTCAATTGCATTAAGATATATAGATATGACATGGTCATTAGGAAAGGTATGAATGGTAGTATGTCTTTCATTTTCCCAATCAATAAGTTCAGGGTGGATTAGAGGTAGGGGGTCATCAAGTTGAGATGTTTCGATGGTATCAAGGGTCATGATAGATGTGTCAAAGTTTTTGATATGTATTTCAATTTCTAGAACAGTACTCTCATCAGAATGACCTCACACAAGAAGCTCTTGATCCTCCTTGATTAAATCCAAGTCAGTTGAATGTGATTCTAATTCAAGTGGGCTAGTTCCTAACATTTGCCCTGCATATGTGCAAACTACATCGACTCCTACATCTTCTTCAAAGAAATTTTCTTCAGCTGATTCTTCTAAGTGATAGGAATCCCATTCCCATTCATTAGAATTTGTCTCACTTGTAGCTTGTAATCTACAGATTTGTTCATATAGTGTTTGATTTGTTTCTTCTTCTTTTCTTGCTATATCTTTTCTTCTTTCATATTCAACTTCTTCTGGACTGAGATTGAGTTCTGTCAACCTTGCTATGAGCTCTCCTTGATTAGTACTAGGTTCGTGCTTGTTTTGATTGAGAGTTAGTTTTGTTTGGGAGGTGCTTTTAGTTTGTTTTTCCTATTAATTTGAAGCTTGCTTCTTTTGCCATTTCATGTCTGCTTGTGCTTATTGCTTGGCTGATGCTTCTTCCCTTTCAATTGCAAGTTGTGCGTGCCTATTTTCATATTCCTCTTATTTTTGGCTAGAAGATGTGTCTTCTGGTAGAGTAACTTGTCCATACCCTAAGCCTGCTTTGTCTGTAACCTGCTGAGTGTGAGGTTGGATAGGTTCTCAGATACCTTCATTTCTTTTTTCCATAGGACATGTTCCAGTGTATCCCATTTTTTGAAGTATGTTAAATCCTTTTCCATACTTTTATGTAGGTATGTGGACATTGTTGATCTTTTGTTGGACTTCTTCATCCTTGTATAGCCAATGTAGAACATATTTGTCTTTTTTTTCCTCTGATAAGGTCCCAAAACTAACAAATGCTCCATCAAATATTGGAAGATGTTTCACAATTGGTTGTTGTTTAGAGTTTGATGGTTTTACATAAGACTTAGGAGAGAGTGGTAGTTGTGATATTGAATATTCTTCATTCCTTCGATCTCTTAGCTACATTTGTTTTTCCATACTTGAAAAAATTGAGGCAAATGATTTTTCTTTGGATTGTGTGTTGGAAGACGATGCCTCCCTATTATGAGGAACAATGACCTCTTGAGCGGGTTTGAGATTACTATAGTACTGAAATGGATTTGAACCTGCTAAGATCATAATTTCTTGCCCATTGTAAGGAAATTTTAGGCACTGATGATATGTGGATGGAACAACTTGTATGTCATGTATCCAGGGTCTTCCCAAGAGTGTGTTGTATGATAAGTCCAAATCTAGAACTTGACATGCTATGTCTTTCTGCAAAGGTCCCACTCTGATGGGTAACATCACAATTCGTTTAGAGGAACACTCTTCTTCATCATATGCTTTGATGGTGATCTTTTTTCGGGGATCAACTGCATCTTTTGAATAACCTAAAGCACAGACAAAACTCAAAGAGAAAATGTTTAAGCCAGCTCCACCTTCTATTAGGACACATTTAAATCGCGTCTTATGAATGAGGACTTTTATATGCAAGGGATAATTATGGGGATGTTGCAAGGACATGTCATCTTCTTTGGTGAATGATAAGCAGTGAGGGGTTGTGAGGTGTCCCACCATGGTTTGGAATTGATCTATATCAAGATCTTTAGACATTGTTGTATCTACTAATGCTCGTTCAAGAATTTCTTTGTGTGCAGGTGAAAGCTTTAAAATTTCTAAGATGGATATTTGCGCGGGCGTTTTATGCAATTGCTCCACTAGATTATATTGTTTTGCAGTGGATGACATATTAGTGGTAGGTCCTGGCATAACAACTTTATCTTTTCTTCTTGTGATAGCATGAGAAGGTTCTCGATGTTGCTTTTCTTTAACTACAATCACATTTACCATATTATCATATGTATGAGCATAGTTTACCTTTGCTTTACCCTTACCATTATGTGTTGATGATGATTCACCCTTCTCATAGTTTGGAAGTGGGGTTTTAAAAGTTATATGAGATTCATTTGTCGTATGTCCATCCACAATTATTACTCCATTATCAATCAAATCTTGGATGACATGTTTTAACCGCTGACAATTATCTGTGTGATGTCCCTTGTTTTGATGGAAATCGCAACAATGGTTATCGTTCCACCAAGAGGGTTTCACTTGAGGTTCGTACTTCCTTCCTTTTGGAAAAGTAATCAATTTGTTTGGGAGAAGTGTTTTTAGTGTTGACCTAAGTGGTTCACCAATGTTTGTAAATTTCCTTTGAAAGAAATTGTTGAAAGTTGATTTTTGGTGATTGTTATTTTGTTCAGCTGCTACTGAGTGAGTGGATAAATTGAAAACTGGTTGTTTTGGTTTTACATTGTTGTTATCCACTATTCCATCATTGACAATATTTAGATTTTTGTTCCAAAATTTAGGCTTATCATTGTTATTGTTGTTAGGGGGATTAACGCCTTCTTTGTATAGCTTCAACTTACCCTTCTTTACCATAGATTCTTCCATTCTGATACCATTATCATTCATCTTTTCAAAATTTTGATGGCATTGCATTTTGAGATGATAGCTCATTTGTCCATTTAGGTTGTCGATGAATATGTCTATTTTCTCATATTTCGGCACCATTCGAGGATATCATGAAGCTAACCATCTCCATCTCTGTAGAAACATCATGAAAGGTTCTCCACTCTTTTGTTTAGTATTACATAAGTCGAGCATTGTTACCTCATGTTGAATGTTGTAAGAGTACCGTGAAACAAACTTATCCACCAAATCTATGAATGATATAATTCCAGGTGGAAGTTTGGAGAACCATTCCATAGCTAGTCCACTTAAGCTCTTTGGAAATAATCTCATCAGGTAGGTATCCTCATGTGCAAACTCCATACTTAGCGTACAAAATTCTCATATATGATCTTGGGGATCAGTGCTTCCATTATATTTATCCAATCGAGGAGTTTCACAACCTATAGGAAATGGCATCATGTTTAGATTCTATCAAATGGGTAAGGACAAATTTATTGAAGCGAGTATCTTCTAACTGTTCCTCTCTGCATATCTTGAATTTGTGTTTGCAGCGTTTGTATTTGTTATGTAAGAGTTTTGATATGATTATCAACATGATTTGTCCTTGTATAACCATGAGTGTTTGTTCTAGTATGATCTTGATCTCTTCTTGTGTCATCTCGACCCCTTCTTGTGTCTTCATTAGATTTGACATGGTTGAGAATTTCTATGTCATGTTTTTTGGGAATGGAAGTTTCCTCATTAGTTCTTGTGTTATCAAGAATTGATGTGTCATTAATTTTGAGAACAAAAATATCCTCATGTCATTCATTATCAGGGGAAGAGTCACTTCTCTTTTGTGCTAATTTGCTCACATCAAAATCTTGGGGGAGTTTAGCACCAAATTTAGCTAACATTAGGAAGTATTTTTCTTTTTCTCCCTCCAATATTTTCGCCATAAATTTATCGAATTTAGGATCTTGTTTGATTTCTCGGAGATGTTGTTATGTTATTTCCCCTTCTTCTTGTATTTCATTTTCAGGTTCAATGTTTCTATAATCTTCAGTTATTTCCAATGTTTGGATTTCCGTTTTTGCGATCTCCCGTCATTGTGCTCTAGTTAAAACGGCCATACACATGTGTTAGATATTGTGCAAGGATTCAGTTGTCTAAGAGTTATTTTGATAAGTGATCAACTGTTAATGTAGATATGATAGAGTGATATGACACGAAAAGATGATTCAAGTGTTTAAAAGTTTGCAAGTTTTTTGATCTTTAGTTTTGGAGTGCAATGATGATGATTTTGATAAAACCAAGTCCAATAGGAACGATATATCCTACGATGTGGGACAAGGTTATCTTGACCAAAAATTGAAGTTTTGTGATAGAGGATGATAGATCCTAATGAGTAACTATGTTTTAAGTGATTAGTTTATTAAAGAGGGTGATAATGCACTTTGAGATGTTTAGATCTTGAACTTGTTGAAGACGAATACTTGAAAATCTTGAGGTGTCTACTTCTAGAATCGGATTTGACAAAAGATAACTTGACCAAGTGAACCAAGGAGACAATCTAAGCACAAAATGATAGATCTTAGGTGTTTATGCTCACTATAAATTGACCAAGCAAATATGACAGATCTGAAAAAGACATGCAAGAAGACAGCTCTGGACTGGCAGAGACATAAATTTGTACGATAGTTTAGATAGCCCCAGACGATAATTTAGACACACCCATACAACAAACTAGAAATATCACACGACAAAGGCATAAACTCGTATGAGCTTTCTCATAGAACCAAATGACAAAAGATAACACAGAATCCTTTGCTAAATTGACTTGTACGATAATTCTCACCGAACCAGATGATAAACTAGATTTTTTGTACGACAAACTAGAAAACTCGTATGACTAAGGACAGAACAGAGACAAAACTTTTGTTTGGACATATTTTTTATCAATGAAGTTTGATGTTTTTCTTCTATTTTCCAATTTTAGATGTCTGATTTTATGTTTCAGGGATGAAGACACAACAAACACGTGATATGATAAGTGACCTCAAGCACAACACGCTAAATCCTAAGTTGGCTAAGAGAGAAAACCTTTGCTTGCAAACCTAGGTACACACCCAATAGCTAATCATAATCATGCAATAGATTCTCAATGTTGTATTATCTGACTCCAAATGCTAATGGGAGCACGATATGGCAAGTGTCTTGGTAGAGTTACTATCTCTCTTGCACAAAGATTATCCCCCTTTCAGAGGTGAATCGGGTAGTTTCTATCTTGGGGTTTGTAGTAAGGGTTTCCATTTGAAATTACCCCTTGTAGTCACGCAAGCATGATTGAAGCCTATAGCCCAACAAGGTACCAAAACAAGAAGTAGTCACGCAAGCATGATTGAGACCGTGAGGCCCTACTAAATGCACGATATGAGAGATATCAAAAGAGAAAACTCAAATAATCCCATCCTCTGAGACTTTAATCCCGAGAGGCCAATTTTTTAGAGTAAGTCAGAAAGATTAGGTCTAGTTGTACTCACATGGGTCATTCTCACAAGGTGATTACTTTTTCTAACTACGACAGGCCCGCTAAAGGTAATCAAATCTCAAACATAGAAGCGCTTCAAGGGTCAGGATTTCTGATTGTCCAAATGGACAAGACCATACTCTCCTACCTTTTAGAAAACTTCTCAAACATAGAAAACAAGATGTTCATTTACCATTAGCAAAATAAGTGCTTAGAAAACTTAAAGAAGACACAAAGTTTGGTTGAGTTCTCCTTAGGCAACCTGCAAAACAGATACGTTAGTAGTCATGTTTGTTTTGATGAAATGAAGCTTTGACAAGCGTAATCTTTGACAATCTTCCTGCAAAAATTAGTTAGGCTGCTAGAAAATTTCACAAATAGACCAAGGTTAGCATTAGTAAAAGCCAAATTGAAGAATGAAAACCCTAAAATGTAATCTATTTTGAAAATACAGAAGCAAAATTTCTCACATGCTCACATGCTCGTACGAGTACACAAAGAAACTCGTACGATACTGCAAAGGAACCCGTATGATATTCTGAATCAAACCCGACCACAAACCTACTAGATTAAAAATTTGATGATGCTAAGAGGCAAAAAATGAGATTTTCGGCCCCACAGTGGGCGCCAAAATGTCATGCCTGTGAAGTATGATAGCTGTAGTTGCAACACAAACACTCAATAGATCATTACAAGCATGGTTAGCAAATTAAAATCAAATGAAAGATAAACCATGACAAAGCGACCTATCACTTCCTAAGAGATGCGAGTGTGGATTTCCTCTTAGATGTGAATAAGCAATCCCAGTGACTTGACTACACCTAGACAAAGGATTTGAAATGATGATGATATGTAATCTAGATGAGATTGATTATGCTAGATTGATCCAAGATGATAATTAGACTAATGATATGCATGATTAAGCTATGATGATGATGCAATTAAGCTAGAATAGATATTGATTAAGCTACATGATTCAACAATTATTCTAGAAAATGATCAAATTAAGCTAGATCTAAGATGCAATTGCCTATAATAGCAATGCTTAAATGATATGCTTAAATGATATTCTATAATGAATATGCATATAGTTGTTAGGATTCCCACAGATAGTGAGAGGGGGGGTGAATCAATATCTAACTGGTTATAAGATTTTCTTAGCTTAAAACATGTAGAGCATATTAATACTGTGTACCGGTAAACAGAAAGTAATGCAATAAGCAAAGATAAAAACAACCACATGAAAAACATACCATAACACAATATTTTAATGAGGAAACCCAGTGTGGGAAAAACCTTGGTGGGATTTGTGACCCACAATATTCACTTACTGGCCAATAAGAGAATATTACTTCTAAAAGAGGGGCCTACACATGCAGGAAGGCCAAGTGCCTAGAGCTCACTACTCAATTACAAAATGGGAAGTCTCACTGACTTACAAAATGGATTATATAAATCCAATGTCTTGTACTGCTTCAAAATAGCATCTACTATGCCAGATCCAGTATAGGTTTATAGCTCTACTTCTTACATAAACCCTTAACCTATAATTCGCATAATAGGTCTGCCTTATCTCACCTATATATTTTCTTTCATCTATTACATATTTGTTCTACAATGATCTCTTATATATATGAGTCATTTTACAACTTGCCAAGTCGGCTTAAAATGATTTTACAATAATAAACAAAATATATTAACAACAAAATTCATGTCGGCTTCTGTGTCGGTATGCTTCCTTTCACTGCCAGTGCCGGTGGTCTGTGTGCCGGTGTAGAATCTAACTTTGCTGGTGTCGGTGGATTGCCTTGCTGGTGACATAGGATTGTAAGGTTTCCATCAATGACAAAACCTTCAATCACCTACAATGTCTCATTGGAGTGTGCATTTGCCAACAATCTCCCCATTTGGCATTGGTGGCAACACTCATGAGAAAAATTCAGAAGAGTATCCAAAAAATTGAAGTCCAAAAATTGTTACCAAAATGTGTGCTCCCCCTGAGCAAATGATCCCTAAGTTATTATATTTTTCTCATACTACTACTCCCCCTTTGGCATCAATTACAAAGGTTGTCAAAGTGTCAATAGAGTGTAGTTTCCTGTCTCAACCTTGTAACCGGTTGGTTACAATTTGAAAAAGCTCTGCCAAAACCAGATTCAAGTTCTCAATGAACTTTTTATTGTCTTTAATTGCGGCCTCTGTCCTTTGAACTATACTGGTGAGGTGTTTTATTTGCTCTGCCGGTGTTTTCTGTCCTTGTACCAATGCATCAGATATTTCTTTCCTTAAGGATGCTAGGTAGTCCAGTTTTGGACTTAGTCTTAATTTTAGATCCTTAGCCTTACTTTTTATTCTCTCCTTTTCTCTTTCTAGCTTTAGTAATTCTTCCTCAAAACCTGTTATCTTTTGCTCAAAAACTGATAATGAATCAGATGAATTAATGAAATTGTCATCTAGTTGATTTATTTCCTCATGTATCTTGCTGATCTTTTTGTCTATATCAACTGTCAGAAAGTTAGTCTTACAAGTATCTCTGTACAAAGTTTTGAATTCCTTTAATGTGCTACATAATTTTGGTAGAAGTGTGTCAAACTACCTTATACACTTCTTTATTTGTTCCTCAAAGAATTTTTGTTTTTCCTTTTCTAACTTCTCTTTGAATGTGTCCTCCTTTATTTGTTCAACTGTCACTGTGTTGTCAATAATATACTTAGACAAAGTGTCAAGTTAACTCAAAGAATCCTTATTATCCAAATTACATTTTGGAGCTATCATCTTCAAAATTGGAATTGTGTCATCTATGGCCTTATATGCCTGTGAACTACAATCTGTTATTTTCTTTATAGAGTCTAAAAGAACTTCAGTTACATTTGTTGTCTTGAATCCTACAGTTGAAGAGCCAACACTCTGAATTCCGCCAATGGGAGCAATATCCTTTCTTGCAGTGACCTCTGGTAGGTCAGTCTGTGTTTCCATTTCCTTAAGCAATGGTTTGTTTTTCTCAGCAGTTGCCGGTGGCACTGATTCTATAATAACCTATTCCTGTGTTGGAGCCTGTTGCTCTGCTTGTTGCTCTGTTTGTTGTTCTGCTTGTTGTTCTAAGCTACCATCTGTCGGTTTACCTTCTGTGTTATCTGTGTTATCAGTTACCGGTGACTCACTAACCATATATGTCTTACCGGTTGTGTCCTTATCTACCACAATGTTGACCTTCTGAGTATCAACATCTATTGTATATAATACCTCAAAATTAGGATTTGTATCCTCTTATGATATATCCATACTCTCATCAGCCGGTTGATCATCAGTTGTTGTTACCAATGGAGTATCTTGAGACGGTGGGGGTAGATTATCTGTTATTTTGATGCTTGGAGGTCCACCAACCTTTCCTTTTCCCTTATCCTTGTCTTTCTTATATACCTTGATTGGTTTGGGGTTTCTATATTCTTCCTATTTTTCCTTCTCAACAAGGAATATATCCCATGCATTAGTAGTTTCCTCTGCAACCTCATTTGCTCTACCAACCATAAGTGCTACATGTCGGTGTGGAGTTGAGAATACTATCCAGTTAGCCTTAGAGATCATATCATCTATCTCCTTTGGGGAGTTAACAGGATAAACAACAAGTAGTTTCTCAATTTTCATTTTCTTGTCAAGCTCTATAACAGCTTGCCTTCTAGCTTCAAGTCTCTTAAATAGTTCTACCGGTACTTCATCTACAACTTGCATCAAAAATTTCTTGTAGATATCCAAGTGTAGAATTACACTATTTTCAACTTTCTCCTTGTCATCAACTGATAATGTGTCATATAGTTTGTTGATGTTTTTCAGTTGTCCTTCCTCTGTTATTTCATCTAGCAGTTTGTCAATTGGAGCAATATTTTGTTGAGTCCTTTCCTTTGGTGTTAACTTTTTCTTCTTTGGAGTTATCTTCTTAGCTGGGGGCCTTACTGCCTGTTGTTTTTGTCTAGTTCTTCTAGGCAAAGGTGTGGATACCGGTGAAGGTTCCCTTTTCCTCACAACTCTTTTAAATGATGTTGGCATGTCACTTTTTGAAGAAGTTGCTACCGGTGAGAGGTGAGTTACTGGTTGTTGTGCTTGTAACTCATCTTCAGTGATACCGGTTTGTTTAAGTACATCTTCTTTAATAGCCTTAGCCTGCCTTGAACCTCTCCTCACTGTTGCTTCTACTTTATTTACTCTCTTCTTGGATTGAATTTGATTTTCAATGGTTTAAGCACTGCCAAATACTTCTTCCTTAGGTTCATTGGGTGCTTCCAGAAGGGCTTTTGCATATGTTTCAATGATGTGATCATCTGTCTCATAACCCATTTCAATAACCCAAATTGTTCTTGGGATAACTGCCTCCATCCAGATCTCATCCTTCTTAATCACAAAACATATGTCATCCTTATACTTATCTACAATTGTTTGTGATAATCTTACTCTAGCGTTCATTCTGGCCTTTAATGCTTGAAAGTATTCATTAATATTCTTCTCTTTGTTTTCACCCATGTTGTTCAATAAGTCAGATAACTGTTTGCCTACCGTTATGTCAAATCCAAGATTCTTATTACCTATACCGGGCACCTGTTTGGTTATATGTAGCATTAAGCAAACAAGTAAGTTACCAAATCTGAATGTCCCTTTCTTATCCTTCTTGATCTTTCCTAGATTGTCAATTAATTCATCCTTCACCATTCACACACATTAATTTTCACATTATCCTTAATCATGTTGTGAGCACTCTTTATGCATAAGCTGGAAACTGAAATTAGTTTGTTTGCATGTGTTGTTTTGTAGCCTAGGATCATGCTAATGAATCTCACATTTATGTCAGTTGCATCATTCACCCTTGAAGACCTTTTGTTGGATGTTGCACCTATTAGGTTCATTACTAGGTCATTTGAGACCTTCTTTGTCTTGTCAGGTCTGTTACCAGTGGAGGGTAACCTTGTTACAGCTTTTACAGCTTCCTTAGTAATTTTGTGAATTGAATCTAGCCAGAAAAATTCACCATGAACCCTGCTCAACACTATCCTTATTACTTCCTTAGGGAAATCTGGAATGCAGAGAATTTTTGTGAATCCTAGGGTTTCAATTATTTTGTGTTCAGGTTTCACATTACCAGAATCATCACAAATAACAGTCTTGTACATGTTTTTAATTTCTTCATCTCCTAATTCCTCTATATGGCAATGAATATACATCCTAGGGTCTTCTGCAAAAACTACTCCTTTGGGGATTTGAGAAAAAGCACCAACATTATCATCCTTCTTTGCTATTTTGGGAACTAACTGAAAAACAGGCCTAGGGCGCTTGATTACTTCCACTATAGTACGGTTTGCTATAAATTCAGGTACAGAAGAGGATGCCATGATTATAAATACCTTTTTCTACCTTTGGAAAGATTGATTGCTGAATTGTTTTGCTTCTTTGCTCGAAATGCCTTAGCTCTGGAAATTTTGCGCTCTTCGAATGTTTGAATGCTCGGTGAAGTAAAATGGAGCCAAAAACACTAATTTATAATGTCAATCTGCCAACTACCACATTTAATGCTTGCTAGTTAAGTACTCACTTAACATATCTATCGGTATAGAAGTAATTTTAACTTCTTACCATCAACTGAGGGAATAATAGCATATTTCTCATTTGTTTGCCAAAACCTCAAGGGAATTTTCTTTAGTTGGATGAACACCCTCCTGTCGGTGGAATGCTACTTTCTTCTATCGGTGGAGTGTTACTTTGTTCTGCTGGTGGAGGAGTATTCCTATCAACATTTAGTTCTAATTTCCCGATCCATTGTTTTGAGAATTCCTGCTTTACTTCTTCAACCTTTTCTTTACCTTTCAAACTAGGATCTTTGTTGTTTACCGGTGAGGACTTGCTTCTACAAAATTTAGTAATATGCCCAATTTTGTTACATGCATAACAAGTCACATTATTCTCTGAATAGCCTTTCCATAACCTATGTCAGTTTGTGTTCTGCATTGATTAGATAAATGTCCAAATCTTCCACAAATATAACATCTCACATTCATTCTGCAATTTTTAGAATTATGACCAACTTTGTTGCATTTTGAATATTGACTGGTGGGTGTACTGGTATTCTGATAATTTCTAGATCTACATTGATTTTCTCTATGACCATACTTGTTACAGTTAAAGCATTTGCCATTAAATTTATAAGCAGTAGGTTGTCTTACCGGTTTGCCATGATCTTGTGTGTTTGCAGTACCGGAGCTTTCACCAGTTTCAAAGCCAAGACCATTAGTGACACCATTAGGTTTCTAATTCTTCAACAAGTCACCAAGTTCTTCTGAACTTTTCTTGAATTTTTCTTTATGTTGATTTGCAGCAGCCAGTTCTCCTTCCAAGATACCTTTTTGTCTCATGAGTTCATTTGAGTCATTTTGTGCATGCATTAGATCTGTCTTCAACATATCATTTTCATAACTAAGTCTTGTGTTTTCATTTGCGGCATCATTCAGTCTTCTAGTCAAGTCTTCTTCATTCTTCTTTCTATCTGCAATTTCTTTACAAAATCTCATAGTCATATCCTACATCTCATTCTTTGTTGTCATGTTTTCTTGTTTCAGCTTATTCATCAGATCACTAAGAGTTTCCTTTTCATCATTCTCATTTTGCATCTTTTCACAAAGTTCTCTTCTCTTGTTTCTTGAAATAGTAAGATTTTCTTGAAGTGCTTGAATGATATCCTGAGCAGCCTTTAGATCATCTTCAAGTTTGATATTTTTTAATTTTTCTGCATCATAGTCTAAGAGAGCTCCTTCTAGTTGCTTCATCAAGTTTTCCATCTCTACCGGTGTCAAGATCCTCCTCAAGTTGTTAGGCTTCTGAAAATAGAGGACCAAGCTCTGATACCAATTGTTAGGATTCCCACAAATACTAAGAGGGGGGGGATGAATCAGTATCTAACCGGTTATAATATTTTCTTAACTTAAAACATGTAGAGCATACTAATACTGTATATCGGTAAACAGAAAGTAATGCAATAAGCAAAGATAAAAACAACCACATGAAAAACAGACCATAACACAATATTTTAATGAGGAAACCCGGTGTGGGAAAAACCTTGGTGGGATTTGTGACCCACAACATTCACTTACTGGCCAATAAGAGAATATTACTACTACAAGAGGGGCTTGCACATGCAGGAAGACCAAGTTCCTAGAACTCATTGCTCAATTACAAAATGGGAAGTCTCGCTGACTTAAAAAATGGATTATATAAATCCAATGTCTTGTACTGCTTCAAAATAACATCTACTATGCCAGATCTAGTACTGGTTTATAGCTCTACTTCTTACATAAACCCTTAACCTATAATTCGCATAATAGATCTGCCTTATTTCGCCTATATATTTTCTTTCATCTATTACATATTTGTTCTACAATGATCTCTTATATAAATGAGTCATTTTACAACTTTCCAAGTCGGTTTACAATGATTTTACAATAATAAACAAAATATATTAACAACAAAATTCCTATCAGCTTCTATGCCGGTATGCTTCCTTTCACTACCGATGTCAGTGGTCTGTGTGCCGGTGTAGAATCTAACTTTGCTGGTGCCAATGGATTGCCTTGTCGGTGACATAGGATTGTAAGGTTGCCATCAATGACAAAACATTCAATCACCTACAATGTCTCATTGGAGTGTGCATTTTCCAACAATAGTAACAATGCCTAAATTGATAATGAGATGGGATCCTTTGTGCTCCAAAATGGGGGATATTTATAGGATTTCCAAGGCCACGAATGAGGTGGCAGGAATCAACGATCAAGAATGAGTTTGAAGATATCAAGGGTGAAATTGGAGAAGGTTGGAGAAGAGATTGGAAGAAGGGACACTTGTCATATTTGTGGTGACAAGTGTCAGGGAGCCTTGCTCATAAGAGGGCAAGTGTCCAAGAGAGGAGACATGTGGCCAAAGTGCCATGTGTCTCAAGGGGAGAATATCCACACCATAGGAGGTTAGGATAAGGAGATTAGGATGTGCAAGATAGGATAGGGTTAGTTAAACCCAAGGTTAGGTGGAATGGGTTAGGTTAGAGGGATGGTTAGGTTATGTGGTTATAAGTTAGGAGGCATGTGGGTAATTTGAATTTAAAAATTTAAATAATAGGAAAAGACTAATTAATTTTCAACAACTCATAAATTGATTTATTTTAATTAATTAGGGGATTAGAAGAATTGATTAAAGGGGGGGAGGATTAATTAATTTGAATTAATTAATCAAAGGGAACTATTGAAATGAACCTATTAAATAAATCTTTAGATTTAATAATAAGTAGATGAATGGGAGAATTTAATCAAATTGCTAATGAATTCAATTAAATTAGGAAGGGGAATTAATTAAATAATTGCTTATCTAATTAATTATCTTCAGACCATTTTTAGGTTTATATAGTATTAACTTCAAAGAATGTATTACAAAAATAATCTAGTTCATAACAATCTGCAAAAATAATCTAAAATCTCTAAGTGGGCCTCAAATCATCAATTTGTGGACCCTTACAAATGAATCAAACTCCTCAATTTATAGAGTTTTTTGTCCTACTTTCTGGGAAATAAACTTATCTAGATTAAGAACTAAAAACACAAGGAGCCGCAGTTGACATGCAAGTCTATGCCTTGGACTCCAGTTAAACATTACAAAACCAAGACTAAGAGAGCACTACAAGGATGGTGCTACATGAGCCAGGCTTTCGTAGTCATGCAAAATTTTGCTCAAAACTGAATTGTGAGTTGGAGGAGCAGTTGAAGTCATTGTGGGGTAGTCATGCAAAAACTCCTTTTAAAAGTCATGCTATCATTAGCAACTATAGTTTATCTTTTACTTCTTTTTATAGGTTTTATAATTGTTGATGATACATGCAATCACCTCGGTGGGAGGATCAGTAGCATGTTTGATTCTAAACTTGTACTTTTTCAAAATATATTCCGCATTCTTTCTTCCACTTTCAAACTCCTCTATTGTTTCTGTAGCCTATTGACATTGGGTTATCAAATATGTATAACTATCCATTTATGAAACACTAAATTGAGTCGGAGCTGCAAAATGTTGTGCCTCATATGCATCCCACTGGCAGAGTACCTGGTCCTCCTCCATACCTCCAGCATTGGTTATTCCAAGCCCAAAAACTCCTAATAATTATCCTACAAAATTCTCATACTTTTCCACTATCCTAAGAAGGGGAGACCGAATACTTGTTATATCCTTCATATATTGTTGAAGCATTTCAATCTTCAACTCCAAAATGTATATGTAGGATTGCAAATTCTTACAACTATCTCCACCTTGTTGGGTCTCAAATCAAAAGATTGGATAGGTTCTAAGGAAATGCCAACTCCTATGATCAAACCCTCCAATTGACTTGGCCAACTTATAGAGTGAACCTCTTTGATTACTAACTCTCTCACTTTAGGCTCTGCAGGACCTAGGCGGGTATACCTACTCACTAGTTGTTCCTTCAACTAATGCTTTTTATAGCAGATTTAGTGTCTTGATCTAGCTTCCTCCTATCTCAGAATGGCATAAGTTCCTAGGATGGAGATATAGCAAATGAGTTCAAGATTGTTGTTATAGAATTTATTTGATCTTTGTGCTTAAAATTTATATGTATACACTATTGCTAACTTACCCTATATTTCCTACTCAAGTACTCCTATTGTTGTTTATTCAGTTGTGAATTTTGTGAACTGTAATGAGGGTTGTACTTAACGATCAGTGTCTTTTATGTTTTGGGCTACAGAGTTGATTACTTCTTTAGGGACTTAATATATGCTACATGAGACAATGATTAAACCTATCCCTTATAGGTCTGTCAATTGTTATTTCCTTATGAGTTTAGTTAATCACTTGTATTATTAAATTGCTTGTGTGTATTTAACCCGGACCTTATGAGACCACACAAGAAAGAATTATTAGGAACAATTACAATCCATAGATAAATCTTTTAATTCAATTTGAAATAACACAAAATGAGGACTTTACTGAAAGAATATAAACAATCTTATCTACTATGATAATATCACACACAAATGCCATAAAGAAGAATACTCTGCAAATTTGGAACAGGAACAAAGATCTAATCTCGTATTTTGATTCTTCAATCTTTTATTACAATTGATTAGCCCCAAGCCGTATTTTTTATCTGGCAATATTTCTCCTTTTTTTTTTTATACAAAAATCCTTCGCTTTATATATGTAAATGAAGGGTCATGACAAGAGACGTGTCCTTTTGTTTATACATTAATTAGGAAGATGGTTTGTTAACTAATCTAAACACAAGAAGACTAAAAATTCCCATGTGTTCAGTATATTTGTCATCTTTGTAAAGTTTGACAGTGTCAACCAATTTCTTCATTTCAAACTCTTGTATATTGTATCCCGACAGGATGTAATTCACTAATGTCATCGGGTCTTCTTTCTTTTGAAGTTCTTGAAATGATTGCTCTTTGATATTTACCAATTCTATTTTCCACTGATCCAAGGTAATCAATATACCTTCGCTATAAAAAGAGGGCACCCTAGGGGTATTCCCTTCATCCAAAGTCCGTATTTCCTTTTCCAGCATACTCCCGAATTCTTCATGGGGTCCTGCAAAAGTATCAATCTATGCCTGCTCCTCTGGTGTGACTTTAGTGATCCCTTTGACTCTGGATGCAAGCTGCTTATGCTCATCGAAAGCCTTTATAGTTCCAGTATATGTAAACCAATATTTTTCCGCAGCAGGTATCATTGATTTGAACCTGTGATCAATTATGTCATTGACCACCTTATACATCTTTTGCTTCATATCTTCAACCTGCCTGGTAGCCTTTTCTGCTTTGTACTTCCAGTACGAGGCATCTAAAATATCATCCAAGCTTTGACCTGTGGGATATGCAGCATATTCACTTATGGGAGTTCCTGTCTCATGCTGCAGTATCCTTGTTTGTAGCCTCTGGTTTTCATCTTTAGTCTTTTCATATAAACCCTTATAAGTAATATTTTTCCTGACCAAAAACTCTGTCTAATCCACATTTAGCCTGGCTACATCTAAATTCAATTTTGCTGTGACCCTAGGGTCAATCTTCCCTACCTGATGGACCATAAGATGTCCAAAGGTTTCTTTTGTATCCATAATAACTGGCCTTTTCCCTTTCGGGTACAGTGCCCATTGCAAAAGAACCTTTTGATCAGGATCATATCCTGAACTTGTAAATAACTTATCTACTTCTTGGGGTAATACCTGTTGGTTCGGGTCTTGCTTCTTCAGGAATCTGTCAAACATAAGTGTTGAATTCATGTCCCAACTTGAAAAGATGATGACACCAACCTCTTTTAGCATCTTCCTCCCTTTTTTAGGGGTCATATCCTTCATGAGAGTATCAATCTCATCCTACAGCCTTTTCATCTGCTCTTCTTCTGGTTTCCCAGCCATAATTCTTCTCACATGAGCCCCTTTGTACTGGTATAAGAATGAAAGGAATTCCTTTGAGGAAGTGAACCCTTCTTTTGCAACAAAATCTTCATGTTCTGTTATTCTTATATCAACCACTTCCCTGATATTGAATTCACCAGTTTCCATATCCACTTCTACCTCAAAGCCAGGGGGATAGTCTTCTCTAGGGGAGTCAGCAGGGATGCTACTAGCAGTTGATTTTGGTGACATGTGAGCCAATGGCTCAATGTCTCTTCCAGTTTTGATAAATGGAGAAACTGTGGGGGCACTCTATGCATAATTTATGCCTCATGCTGAAGCAGTTTTTTAGCTACCTCCAAGGGATCTTGGAGATCTCCAAGTAAATTTCCATCCACTTTCCCCCTCACTCTCTTCCACTTGAAATCCTCCCAAGTTATCTCAAATCTTTCTCTCAAGGCCTTGGCCTCCTCCCTTTCAAGATTCCTAATTAAATAATCTAACTTACTCTGGAGTAAATGATAACTTTTGGAACTTTTAACAATAAAATCAGAAAATACTAGTAACCCTGGCACAATAGATTGTTTACCAAAATCTGTGAGAAGTTTGGCACTAAAGGCAAACAATTGTCTTACAATCTCCAGACTAGCCACCCTGTTTGGCACTGTAATTGGGAGCATGTATGGCTTCCCTTCATACCCGAATACTCTGATTTCTGTATGATTAGGGTGGCAATACCAATCACCCTAGTTATGATCAATCTAAGACTCTGCAAAGAAATCTTTCGGTCTAAGGAATCTTTTGATCTCAGGGGACAAAGTATAGTCTCTATGTTGTCTAAGGGCTGCACTGAGTGGTTTTACAAAGTATTCCTAGAAGTGCCAGTATTGGTTGTTTGTAAATCTTCGGTCCCATGCAGAGACCCACAATTGGACTGGTTTCTTCAAACCACTTTTATCATAAGCTCTGATGCTAAAATCATCTGACCAGAAATTGGTCTCTTGTCCACAATAAAGAATAACATGCAATAGCAAAGAATACAAGGAGAAATGAATATTTACAAGGTCTCCTTTTAACTTTTCCAACCCATGATTTAAGGCTTCTGCAACATAAGTGGCATAATCAAACGGGTCTTTTGATTGCAAGTCAGCACATAGAACCATAACCCCAATATCCATGAGAGGATTAGCCTCTAAGCCTAAGACTTAGGCTGCAGCATAGTATGTATACTTGAAGTAAGGATGGAATTGGTTGACATCAAAGGGCACCTTGTCAGTTGTATTGAAAGGAACTATGGATCCTCCAACCTTTGGCCGGTGAATGGGTAATCTCCATTTCCTATAGATGTCCTCTAAATTGAAAAACTCTTGTGATAATTTCTGCATGTCAATCTTCTCCTCTACATCCCAGTCTAAATCAAACACCATATCACTTGTCTGTTTTTTGATTGCCACCATAGGATTTCCTCAGTAATCATATATGGTCTTGGTTTCTGGATTATAGGAATCTGCTAGGGCTTTCATTAATTCAACATCTACAAATACATTCGGCACCACCAGTTTCCCTAAGTTCCTCTTCCACAGGTTACTTATGGGCTCAAGAGCTTCCCTTCTCTTGTAACCAAACAAAAATAACTCATGTCCTCTGATCTCAGTCCATATGTCTCCCAGATGTTCAAATCTATCTTCTAATCCTTCCTCTTCATTTTTTATTTTCTTGGACCTTACACTGGAAGTTGGACATTGGTCCAACAAATCCTGAACTAGAGTTCTACCCTCTTTCTTCTGTCGTTTGGGTTTTTCCTCAAGGTTTAATTCTTTTCCTTTCCTACTTTTTTTAGAAGAAGATGAAGGTTCCATAACTTCAATCAATATAGGATATCACACTTACTTGGAGAATTGTTAAACTTCTTCTGTCAGCTTGGACTATTCCTTTCAAGCCTCAGCTAGCTTCCTGCAACTTTCTGGATCTTGGCAATTATCTGGTTCTCATGAGAATTCGATCAATTTAGCTGTAATTTTGTGAGCAACTTGTATCGGACACAATAGTTAATGTCTCTATGCTTGCAACGGTCACTCAAGTGTTTGAACTTAATTGCAGATGTGACACCTTCAATTTAAGCTTTTAATTCCTTTGCAGGAACCAAGGTTTAGCTGAAGTGACTGTGAATCAGCTTTTCATCGAAACCTTTGTCTTCGATGCAGCTTTTTAATCTCTCATCAAAAGTTATTCTTCCTCAACACAACTTATTTTATGTTCTTTCGGGATTGATGAAAGCTTTGTATCAGGAAAACTGCTTTTCATCGATATACTATCTGCTTGTTAGGAAATCCTTCCTTTCGGTGAAAAATATATGTCGTTGAGTTATTCCAGGCCCTGCTCAATATCAGATTTTCACCGATACGACCATAACTTCAGCTAATGACTTAAGTACTTCCTCAATGTATCATTTTCATTGACAAACACTATCGATGAGAATATATTTGGTTTCTTCGATATCATTTCATCGGTAAATGGCTCTTGTTGAAAATCATATTTTAGTTTCCTTGAAACCATCCTTTCTTCGATGAGATCTTTGTCGATGAGTTTGTCATGACTTTCATCAAAATTGTTTTTCGATGAGTCTTATGCTTCGATGAGACTTTATGCTGGCCCACCGAAGTCCCTTTCTCATCGATATATTTTCCCTATCGATGAGACTTCTGTTTTGATAAAGTATCTGATAATCCTACCAAAGTCCTCCTCTTCTTCGATGCCTTTCCTTTATCGATGAAACCCTTCTGTTTTTTATCGACATATTGTTATCGATGGGGTTTGTCTTTCGATGGACATTTTTAGGTTTCACCAGTAGCTTAACTTCCTTGACATCACCTTTTGTTTATTTTCCGCTTTTCGATGAAACTGGAGCATCGATGAGTCATTTCTTTCATCTACTGAAAGAGATATTTCTCCGAAGTCATCTTAGTGCTTTACACTTTATGTTTCATTTCGATGAAAACTTTCCTTTCGGCGAGACTCTTGTTGAGGTGTTCGATGTAATATGTTGGCTGATGATCTTTTAGTATTGATGAAACATTTTAAATTTCATAGATACTTTTCATATGACCCTCCTAAGGGGAAAAATATAAACAGTCTCCTAATTTTGCACCAACTTTTTACACCTTTAGGAAAATTTTAAAATTTTAAATCTATTGTTCAACACACCTAAGAGGTCTTCCCTTATTATCTCTTCTTCTCCGAGGCTCAAAACTTTATTCAATACCTGAAGCTTGTTGTCAAAAGTGTTTAGCTTATACTCCCACTGCTAAGAACAAGAAGCTAACACTCCTCCAGCCTGCATGGCCTTCCTATATTCTTTCATGGTGTTTTGCAAGAATGATCTAATTTTGGCGGCATTTGTTAGTGCCCATGCCTTTGTTGTGGCTCCCACTTGTCTTACCTCAACCAACACTTTTATATCTCCCTCTGGGAGTGATGAGGTTGAAGGTATGTTATTATGTACACATGTATCCAGGGGCTTAACCATCTCTACCAACGGCTTCTTATAGTGTTTCATTTGTGCCTTAACCTCTGAATGGTTGGCGTGCTCATTTTTTATTCACCCCCTGATGACACTAGTAGCTAGCTCCAATGTATCTAGCTCTCCCCATTTGGTGTGTTTACCTAATTTGACCTACGAAACCTATTATTTGGGGGAGTCTTGACCTTCAGGTTCTATTGGAATTGCTAAATCAGCAATCACTTCACCAGAACTGGTTCTTGATAAGTGATGGATTATCTTTGCTCTCTTTGTTTTGTGTGGTTCTTCAATGATGGCCTACTGAAATGTAACCTTGGGTGGCACCACTTTCTTTTTCTTCTCAAAGGTGAAGTTTAACCATTTTGGCACATCCTTATCGTTTTCACCTTCATGGGGCACGATGTCAGCAATCACCACGTGCACATCTAACTGCTCCTCTACTTCATCTTTCTCCTCTTCTTTTGTATGCTCAATGTTTGGAAGTCCTTGGGGTGAAGCAATTTGATGATTCAGGCTAACTTGGAGAGTATATCAACATTCAATTATTGTTGCTTGTGTAACTCTCCTAACCTATCATTGATCTCTTCTTCAAACTTCCTACCACCTTTATCAATTTCCTCCACTCCTTGCTTAGAAGCTATCTCTTTCAGTAGATCTTCCTGGTCCTGGAGTTAAAACCAATCTTTCATCCTTTAAATCTTTAGCCTCATGTTGTTCCATCTCTCCCCCAAGTGGTTGTTGTTCCATAGGTTGCTCGTCCTCTTGGTCAGAATTTGATTCAATGTTATAAATACTTACATTTTCTATAGCAGGAAACAATACCATAGTTACTTGAGGTAGAGTTGTTGATGTTGCTGAAAAGACACTAGGTGGTATTGGTAGAGTGATTATAGTGGCAGACCTCAAAATTGGAGCCTGTGTGGTTGCAGTTGGCAGGGCTGGGTAGATATACTTGTCGTATCAAGAAGATGTTGTATATTTTTGTTGGTTTTCTCTTGTTCATCCTCATCCTGAATGCCTTCTCTTGGCCTTTGTCCAATTTCTGCCCTAACAGGGAATACCTATGCTAATGGCACAGCTCCTAACCCTTCTCTAATTCCAAAATCAGCATCCTTCTTCAAAATTTCAGCCTTCCTTATTTTTTCCTTGACTTGTTTAAGGAGCTCCTCAGTACTTTCTTTGGCTTGCGCCACCTCTTCTGGGTTCGTAGAAGTATTATTTCTAGAGTTGGACCTTGTCTTATAGGCATACTCCTTATAACCCCTTTACTGGGGAACACCTGAAGTCAATTCCTTTTGCTTCCCTTTCGAAGTTGTGTGTGTGAAAAGTGGAATAAGGATTTGTATCTGCAAGACACAACACTTTAATTTAGTCATTACATGTATGGTTAGTCAGATATAAGCATGAATACTAAAACCATAACAAATAGACCAATTGCCTTCTAAGAGATGCGAGTATAAGACTGCTCTTAGATTTTTATAAGCAATACCAGTGACTAGACCACACCAAGATGAAGGATTTAATCTATATGAGCATGATATTAAGCTAAATGGATGCAAGATGGATGAATAATTCAAGCAATAATGAATTCAAGCAATATGGATGCAAGCAATAATGGATGAACTAAATATGAATGTAAATAATCTAAAACAAGCACAATATATCAATGACTCCAGAGCAAAATCAGCATAATAATGACGTACTCTCAAAAATCTCTAGGGTGTTTGGAATGAGAGCTGAAGACTGAATTTATAGAGAAGCCTCAAGAGAGATGATGAAAAAGCTCAATTTAGGATTAATTGAAAATAATTGAGAAATCAGGTTCAGTTAACCTTGAGATAGATTCCAATTATAGTTTAATTGAAATGCATTCAAATAAGAAGTTCAAGTTCCATTGGAAATAATATTAAATTAATTCCATGCATTTGTGATAAAAATAGATAATTCTTTGATTTATTCAAGAAAAAGGGTTTTTCAATGCAACTGAACTTCTTTTTTCTGAAAAGCTTTGAGTTCCAATTTAAGAGAATAATCAATAATTCAATTAAATTGCTTTTCTGATTACTAGTTCTAAATTTAGAAAAAGAAATAATATCTCAAGTTTGATTTCTCTCTCAATTCAATTCTTTTGTTTTATTTTCAATTTAACTTTTGCTTTGTAATTAATTCCTCTTTTGTAATAAATTAATTCCTTTTTGCATGATTAAATGGCAAATTTATTAATTAATTAAATATGCTAAGATATTTAATAAATTAAAATAGGATAATTGATCAAAATGATATTCTTGGAATAATTCAATTAATTAAATAAATATTTAATTAATATTGAGTAATTGATTTTTCCATGTGATATTTGATAATTAAAGAATTAATTATGTTATCAAGATTGATTTAGTTGCCTTTGGTTAGGACCTTGGTGATGTTGTCGAGATTAGGGGCCCATGGTTTAGATGACCAATTTTAGGGTATTACATTTGCCCCTCTTTGAATTAATGTGCAAGCAGTGTGTTGATTCAAAGAATATGTGATGTCTAGGAGGTACTAGTTCTGAACTTGATTGATCACGAACTAGATAAAAAGTGAGGTGTTTAGCTTGATTGAAGCGATTGAAGCTGAATGAAGTCTGATTAAAGTGATATCGATCCCGAACTTGATTGAACTGAGGAACGATAGAAAACAAAGATACTGAACTTGAACTTGATTGATCAAGAAGCGGATCTTACTGATCTAGAACTTGATTGAACTTAGATACAATGAGCGACGATAAAAATCAATCTTGAACTTGATTGATCAAGATACGATAAGCGAAGAATAAACTATCCAGCTTGATTCGATGCAATGAAACTGAACACTTGCTTAGATTTAGTGTGTGATCAAAGAAACTCTTTAAACTTTTAATTAATTTTAAACGAATAATCGGCTTGATGAAAAGTGATGAAATTGATTAACGTTAAGAGAGTGATTCAGAAGAAGACAAATATCAGCTTGATTAGATTCTTTGGACACTAAAATCTTGTAATCAGCATAAAATCAAGATGCAGTATTGCAATGAGTATACAATCAAGATGCAGTATTGCAATGAGTAAAATATTTAGATTAGATTCTTTGGACACATCGAAATCTTGTGATGGTATGGCGGTTTGACACAGCAAATAAGAGTAGATTCTTTGGACACCAAAATCTTGTGATGGTATGGCGGTTCGACACAGCAAATATGTGCAAAGATTTTCTCCACACATTGGGTTAGAATTAATGAGCTATAATTATTCGAATTAGAATTCTAATATTTGAGGAGCACAATAAAAAGTTGGGCTTTAATAGCTAAAGTGCATTAATAACTTATTAGGATTCTTCTAAGTGGGCACCTACCCTACAAAGTGGGGAAGTAGCATTGAAACTAATATGCCCCTAGCGATTGATTCGATTCAGATGATCGACAGATCTCAACTTGATATGAAGTGATAAAGTTGAGATGCCCCTTAGCAATAAGAATTTGATTTTCTTTAATTGAAAATATTTTTTCTCGACTTTTGATAAAGATTTGAAAAATTTCTCAACTTTGAAGATGTGAGGTCATAAGGTCACGAGTATGCCCCCTCGGAAGCGAAATCGAAAGATAGCGAGGGTACTTGATTATAGACAATTTTTGGCGATGATAAGTTATTTGAGCGCAAGAAATAATTCTGAGGAATTTTTGAAAATTTGGTTTTGATGTTGAATTGATCGCAAAGTTGATGTGTAGAATTGAAATTGAGATTCAATGTTGAAATTGAGCGCAATTGAAGAAAGAATGAATGTTTGATAAAAAGAGCCCTAAGTGGTCCAAAATTGTGAAATTGACTAGCAAAATGATCTCGAATTTCGATTTCGATCCCAAAAATGGACTCAGGGCAATCGATTTATGAGTTCTTGATTTGATTTCATCGTACTTGTGTTGATTGGTTATGAGATGTTGTTCTATATGCTTTATTATATATGTATGTATATCTTTTCAGTATGGATGTATGTAATGCAAATGAATATTGATGTCTATTTTTTATTCTTTTCATATGTAAATAAATGAATGTAAATGAGTAATGCAAAAAAATTATTTTTTAACGCAATAAGATGAATGCAAATGAGTAATGATGGAATGTATAAACCTATATAAGATGTTTATGTATGTAGCTAACATCTCAAAACACAAGTACTTGATCAGAGAAATGATGAAAAAGAGACCACTTAGCGGAGAAATGATGAAACTTCCAGCTCTCATACAGAAGATAAAGAGATCATTATTATCACACCAAAATCACTCTAAATTCACAAAACACAGAATGAAATGTAAAATGAGATGCAAAATACAATGCAAAATGCAACCTAAACCTAGTCAATGGATTTGAGATGCTTAAGATTCATCACCGAGCATAACGAACATAACAGGAAGATTAGAGCTCCTTTCTTTTCAATGTGCAATTTAATTATCTTGTCCGCAATGACCCTTTTTTCATTCATATCCTTGGACAGATTTCGCAGGGACCCAAATTGCATTATAAATAAATTCCCTCAAAATAGATAAAGAAATGATATGGACCTCCCTGTAGCATTCAAATAAGCGGAGTTGAGGTATGTGAGGTGATTTCACCTTGATGTGAAGGCTCTTATCACAGACACCCAGCTAATTTAGATGTTTCCAGATCATTGGGATCATTCCTACAAGCAGAAAACAAGAAAATATTATGCCCCCAATCCTTGCACCTCTTAGTCAATATAGACTTCCTCGAGTTACTCAGGGGGATAATGATCGAAAACCAATATAAAAGACAGCATACAAAGAAAATCATCATGCATAGCTCAAACTGTTTAGTGATTGTTTTTCATTTTGTTGTTTTGCTTGTTAACTCGATGATAAAAACTCTTTAGTAGTCAGGAGACAGGTGACTGACTCGGAGTGGATGACCAGGTTTCACTGACAGAAAGATGACTTGGTTGGCATTGCTTAGGACATGTAATGTGCTCCATTGATTGACCTAAGACTAGGACATTGATTAGTTTCAAATCATGAGGGTTCCAACAAACCAGGGTGTCACGAAAGTGACTATAAAATATGTACAAGTGAAAGCAAAGATGCAGGCAAGCGAGAGTGCCAATGTTGCATTGATAGATGGAGCGCTTGAGTACAAGAGGCGCCTGTTTACCAGGTTTCCATCTACTTGGCAGAGAGTCATTTTTTTGTTACCAAGGTGCCTGTTTACCAGGTTTTCACCAGGGCAATTTTTCTCTTTTATATTTTTTTTGTTTTCTTCTTCTTTATCTCTTTTTTTGTTCTTTTTTATTTTTATGATTTTTATTTTTATTTTTTTTCAAGACTTTTTCAACTGTACAGTTTGTTGGACCAGAGAATGCTAAGTAAAGAATCTCTTCAAGTGGATGGTGTTAATCACTTCATGGAGTTGTTCTCCTTCCGATGTTGAGAGCTAATAGGCACCTAAGCCAAAGACTGCAGTAACGATGTAGGGACCTAGCCAATTGGGTTCAAACTTCCCTTTGTTGTCTCGAAACTATTGATTTTTTGGATTTTCTCTCAGGACTAGATCACCAACCTAAAATTCTCTTTGTCTGACCTTCTTGTTATATCCTCTGGACATTCTCTTTTGGTACACTTTGAGATGATCAAACGCCACTTGCCGACGTTCATCTAGCAATTCAATTTCTTGCAGTCTAGATATTCTATGATCTTCATCAGTAATAAGACCTTGCAAAGAAACTCTTAGAGATGGTATTTCTACTTCAATCGGTAATACTGCTTCGGACCCATACACCAAAGAAAAAGGTGTACCACATTAGGTGTTATGATACTTGTTCTATAAGCCCATAATTTGGGATTGAGCTGCAGATGCCAATCCTTCCCTGATGTGTTCATTTTTCTATGCAAGATAGTCAATAGGTTCTTATTAGATGCCTCGGCTTGTCCGTTACCTTGAGGGCAATATACTGATGACCAATGTTGTTTTATTTTGAATTTCTCACAGAGCTCATCTAGGTTTTTATCCTTGAACTGTTCTCCATTATCAGTCACGATGGATGAAGGTATCCCATACCTACAGATGATATAGTTTAAGATGAACAAGGCCACTTGTTTACCAGTTGCTTTGATGAGCGGAACTGCTTCTACCCACTTGGTGAAATACTCAGTGGCAGTAATTATAAATTTATGTCTGTTAGATGAAGTAGAGTAGATCTGACCAATGAGATCAAAGGCCCATTGCTGAAAAGGCCAGTGTGTTGTGAATGGTATGAGATCCCGTGCCAAAGCATGCATGAGGTTCCCATGTAGCTGACATTTTCCACCAGTCTTAGCAAATTTGATTGCATCTTTTTCCATGTTTGGCCAGTAGTATCCAGCCCATAGTAGTTTTCATGCTAAAGTAAGGCCATTCGAATGAGATCCACAAATACCTTCATGGACTTCCGATAATGCACATTTAGACTCTTCAGTTTCTAGACATCTAAGCAATGTACCATCCAAACCTCATCTAAATAGATCGTTAGCTATGATAACATATGGTGAAGCATTTCGGGTTAAGTTTCTTTTCTCATTATGGGTAATATTTTTAGGTATAACTTGGTCACGTAGATAGGAGTAGATGTGGCTATATCGAGATGAATCATGTCTAATAATAGAACAGACTATTTGGGTTTCAGGGGAATCATAAGCCGGGTAATGTAACTCTTCCACCAGGAATTCAAAGCAAGCATTGAACTCTTGTAACTCAGGTATGGAAGCCAAGGTGGCCATAGCATCTGTTGCTCTATTAGCAAATCAGGGAATCTGCTGGAATGATACAAAAGCAAAGTACTTCTTGAGATCGTCCACCATCCTCTTGTAAGGCATCATTTTTTCATCTCGAGTCTGATATGTATCGTTGATTTGATTGACTACCAGCTGAGAATCTCCATAGATGTGTAATTCAGCAACCTTCCATTCAATTGCTAGCTTTATTCCATTTACCAAAGCTTCGTATTCTGCAGTGTTGTTCATGCAAGGGAACAGAATCTTGTAAGACTTTGGGATTGAGTACTTTTGGGGAGTAATGAATAATATGCCAGCACCTGAACCATTTTGAGTAAAGGACCCATCAAAGAACATTTTCCAGGGTTATTGTGTGAGATGCATTATTGACTCATCTGGAAATTCTATGTGCAGTGGTTGAGAGTCTTCAATCAGAGCTTCAGCAAGTTGATCAGCAATTACTTGTCCTTTTATGGCCTTGCGTTCCACATATTCAATGTCAATTTCTATAAGGATCATGACCCATTTCGCCAATCTTCCTATGAGTGTTGCTTTGCTACGAAGATACTTGAGTGGATCAATTTTAACCACCAGCTTGACTGAATGTGCTATATTTTAGTGTCTCATTTTTTATGATGCAATTACTAATTCTAAGCATGCTTTTTCTATTATAGTGTAATTCATTTCATAGGACACCAATGTTCTGCTGATGTAATAGATAGCTTGTTCCTTTTTATTGTCATCCTGTTGTGCCAGAAGTGCTCCCAGTGATGATTCAGTTGCTAATATATATAAGATTAGTGGTTTACCCTGAATATGTGGCTTTAATATTGGTGGATTTGACAAGTACTCTTTGATTTGCTAAAGATGTTGTTCACATTCCTGATCCCAGTTGTATGTTACTCCTTTCCTCAGTACCTTTGTGAAAGTTTGAGCCTTGTCTGCTAGCTGAGAGGATGAATCTTCTGATGGATTGGAGACATCCTTGTAGACTTCTCATTTGACTGATATTCTTTGGAGGCGACATTTCCATTATGGCTTGGACCTTCTCAGGATCAACCTCGATCCCCTTTTTTGAAATGATGTATCCAAGTAGTTTACCAGACGTCACTCCAAATGTATACTTTTTTGGATTTAACCAGAGTTTAAACTTTTCCATTCTGTCAAGGATAGGACCTAGCTCTTGAATATGTGTTGATCACTTCATAGTCTTCACTAAAGTGTCATCAACGTAATCTTCCATATTCTTGTGCATCATGTCATGAAAAATAGTAGTGACTACCTTTGATAGGTTGCTCCGGCGTTCTTTAGCCCAAATGGCATGACGTTCCAACAAAAGGTTCCCCATGCATAGGTGAAAGCTATATTTTCTTGATCTCCAGGAGCAATTTTAATCTGATTGTAGCTAGAAAATTTGTCCATTAATGAGTACATCTCGTACCCAGCAGTCATGTCGACTATCATGTCAATATTTGGTAATGGAAAGTCATCATTGGGACATGCTTTGTTGAGATCTCTGAAGTTTGTGCAAACTCTGATAGATTTATCTGCCTTTGACACAGGTACTATGTTGGAAATCCATTTAGCATAATCTATAGCTCTGATAAATCCAGCTTTGAGCAATTTCTCTAGTTCAGCCTTGACCAATAGTGCCACATGTGGGTGCATCTTGTAGAGTTTTTGCTTGACTGGTTTTACCCCTGGTGTGATTGAAAGGTGATGCATAATGAGATCAAGATCCAAGCCTGGCATATCAGAGTATGTCCATGCAAAGTTTATTTTCTTTTCTGAGAATAGTTGAGTGAAATCCTTTAATTTGTCTGCTGATAGTGATTGAGCTACATGAATGATTTGTGGTGTCTCTTGACTCCCAATATTCACTGGTTGAGTTGGCTTGATCAATATGGAAGACCTCTCCTGGAAATGACTTGGCAATATATCAAGTATCTCACCTTCAGGCACCTCAGAGAGGTTTTCACCTTTAGGTACGTCCTTTATTTTCTCTTTTTTAGATTCTGACACCACCACAATGTGGTTTTCACCATCAAATATTTTATTTTTATTTTTTCTATTTTTTTGACTAAGATACTTGATATCCGCTTCAGTCATGTTTTCATTTTGTTCACTGGTGGAAGAGTCCATAGGTTCGACTGCATTGAGATAATAGGCTAATGTATAATCATTGGCAAAATTAGGTATATTCATTGGCTGGTTTTGTAACATGCAGTCAATCAATTCTAGGTGTACTAAGGATAAATTTTGGGTAGGTTCGAGAGCATTCATGGTATTGTTATCATAGCTACGAATCAAAAAGTCGAGTTCTAGAAGTATACCTTGCATAAGTGTCTCGAGACTAGGAAGAGTCAAATCATGATTATTAAAGTTCACATTAATATTTAGTAGACTTGATCCAATAGACAGACTTGTAGCATCATTCTCTATGTCAGACTGGATTTCATATTGTGGTTCAACAGCAACAAGATCAGTATACAAGTTTTCATTGTTTGCATCAGATGATTCAGAATTTGAAGTTGAGTAGATATTGTCCTCAGTAGGACTGTTGTTAGATTCATCAGTGTGATCGAATGAAATTACTGAGTCTTCTTCAAGTGATTTAGTGAGTATATGTATGGTATCAATACCAACATCTTTAACACTGCAAGTCCCTTCAAGATTTGGCTCATTTATTGTTTGTATCTGACATACTTGTTGACATGATCTAAATGTCTATGTGATTTGTTGTCGTCTACTCCATTCTGCTTCTTCTAGACTGATGACTGGTTCTTGTTTTGTAGCTCCAACTCCTCTTGTCTAGTGTTATACCTGATTTGCTCTATCTTAGTATAAGGGTATATGGATGAAAAGATTTTTGGTATTCTTCCTTCTGTCAACGCTTGTTCATAGTTGGCTTGTCTCTTTTATCTGATTTCTCGTATTTATTTTTCTAGTTTTATACGCATCAGCTCTTGAGTGTCATCTGTGATGGTAGTAGACTCTTCTAGAGTTTTTGCAGTGGATGTGTCTGAGTAGTGATCTGAACCCCATTCATATTCATTTGAGTTGGTCTCAGAATCTTCTACATGTTGTCTACCAGTGTATATGACTGGAATTTTCAGCAGTGTGAACATTTCTCTATACCTTTCTACTTCTTCCCTCATATTCTCTGGGACCTCTACCTCTTGTAGTCTTGTAGCTGATATTGTCAGGACTTGAGCAATGATTGTTTCTTCTCTGTTGATTGTTGGTTCCTCTTTTTCTATTTCTTAGGTATCTTGAAGTTGTTGTTGAGTGTTTACCTCTTGTAATGTTAAAAGCAGTTTCTTTCTCTTCCATTTGGTCTTAGAAGCATGTTTTTGATCTAATGTTTTTCCCGGATTATATCCCAGTCGAGCTTTATCATTTGTAGATTTTGTTTGTAGCTGAATTGGTTCAATAATACCCTCTTTTTGTTTCCCAGAGGACCAGTACCAGAATATCCCATGCGTTGAATCATTTTGTAGCCAGGACCATACTAAGTAGGAGAAATCTCAGAGTGTCGTACTTCCTCATGTTGACTATCTTCCTTAAAAAGCTAGTTAAGAACTACATCCTCTTCTATTTCATCTGCTAGGGAAGTGGAAGACTGTACAAAAAAACCATCATATATGACATTAGGATTTGGAGTTTGTGTTCTCATAGTCTCTGATGGTTTGCCCAACTATTTTGGTGATGGAGGAAGAGAGACTAATGAAAGTACCAGTTCTATCTTGTAGCCATCCATGCTGGTATTTGTGATCTTCAATCTTTTTTCTAAGTCTTTCATCAAAGCTTCTGGATTTTCATTTGTACAGGCTACCCTATTATGAGGCACAAAAGTGTCTACAGCTTTTGTCAATGCATTACAGACAGCATTTATATCAGCAGGAATACTGACTTCAACTCCATTATAAGGGAATTTTAAGCATTGATGGTATGTTGATGGAACTACCTTCATCTCATGAATCCATGGCCTGCCCAGTAAGATATTATATGACAAAGGAGGATCAAGTACCTAAAAAAGGACATCTCTTTCTACAGGTCCCACTCTGATTGGTAATGATACCAGACCTTTAGAGGTCCTTTCTTCTTCATCATAGGCTTTAATTGTTATTTTCTTTGATGGATCAATAAAATTTTTAGAGAACCCTAGTTGTGTGAGCAGATTGTAAGTACAGATAGTCAACCCTGTGCCTCCATCTATCAAAACACGTTTGAATTTGTGTTTATGGATCATGGCTTCGATATGCAATGGCTGGTTATGTGGATGATTTAGCAAGTTATCATCTTCTTCAGAGAAGGTCAGATAGTGAGGTGAGGTTAGATGACCCACCATAGACTAAAACTGATCAATATCTAAATCCTTTGGAACATTAGTGGTGAGAAATGCTTTGTCTAGGATCTCTTTGTGAGCTGCAGAGATTTTTAGCAATTCAAATATTGAGATTTGAGCATTTGTCCTTTTCAATTGTTCAACGACGCTATATCCAGAGGATGATGTTGAAGTTAACCTTTTAAATTTCTCCAATGTTGATTCTTTTTGTTTTTTTAACGAAGCTGGTGGGTCTGATGTTGCTTGAGCCTGGTTGGGAGAATTAGCCGCTTGGAGAGTGACTTTCTTTGAGAACGGGTCAGAGCTCTTGCATATCATGATTCATTTGGTTTATCTTCGACTATAATCACATTGCAACATTCTGATTGTGAAGGTTCAATCATGTTAATGGCCTTGTCATTGTTGGTATAAGTATAGTTTACTTTAGCACCTCCTTTGGTCTTTGAAGAATCACCTTGTTCCTAAATAGGTAAAGGGTCTTTAAATGCTTTGTGATCAACATTGGTCGGGTGATTTCCAACAATGATTTTACCAATGTCTATGAGATCTTGGATCTCATGTTTGAGCTTCATGCAATTGTTTATGTTATGACCTTTATTCCGATGGAAGTCACAGTATTCATTTTCTCTCCACCATCTCGGTTTGACTTCTGGATCATATGGCCTTGAGCTATCTGGTAGCGTTATTAGGTTATTTTCCAATAGAGTCTTAAAAGTGGATTCATATGATTCTTCGAGAGGAGTAAAATCATGCTTAGGTTTAGAGAGCCAGGGTTTCTCTTTGAACCACTCTTTTGTTTTCTTCAGATTTTCAATTGCAGCTTCAGTAGCTTTGAGTGCTTGTGTACCACTAGCCAAGTTGAATATTATGGGATTTGAGGTGGTTTTAATAGTATCTACTACTCCGTCATTAACAAAATTCTTGTTGTTGTCTTTGCCAAATTTCCAATACTTGTTCTTCTCTTTAGAGCTAGATCTTGGTTGTGTTTCCTTCCAAGGTGAGATATCCCCTTTCTTTATGAGCACATCTTCCATTTGAATGGCATTGTCTACCATTTTGTTAAATGATGGGTGTACTTGCATTTGTATACTATATTTCAGTTCTGGGACCAATTTATTGACAAATATATCCATTTTCCCAGAGTCTGGGATAGGTCATGGATACCTAGAGAACATCTTTCTCCAACGTTGGAGGAAAGTAAGAAAAGGCTCCCCTGTTTTCTATTTAGTATTGCAAAGATTGATCATAGTCACAGGATGTCGAATTTTGTATGAGTATTGTTGCAAGAATAGTTGGATTAGTTCTTCAAATGTTTTTATCCCTTTAGGTAGACTTGAGAACCATTCCATGGCTTTTCCTCCCAAACTCCTCAGGAAAAGGCGCATGAGATACGTTTGATCATGCATTAACTCCATACAAGCAGCACAAAACTCTCTAACATGATCTTGGGGATCTAAGGTACCATCATATTTGTCAAACTTTGGGATCTCAACTCGTGAAGGAAATGGAGGCATGTATAGATTTTTGTCAAATGGAAATGGGCATATTGTCTCCAGAGAATAATTTTTGGGGACTTATCCTTGTTTTTCAGTTCTATGATATCCATCTGTAAGGCTTGTAATTGTTTGTGTACTACAAGGATAGGTGAGTCTTCCTTTTTAGGAATGAGTGTGTGGACATCATATCCAGCAGGAAGTTTGGCACCTTGTTTTGCTAATTCCAAGAAATAGTCTTCCTTCTCCCTAGCCAGGATTGCTTTCATCATTTTTCTAAAGTCTTTGTCCTTTTTACAATTAGGAATATCTTTCTCGGGAGGTTCAGTGTCTTCATCAGCATCACTTGATGAGGAGTCATTATCATTTCTGTGAATGTTACTATTGTCCTTGTCATTGTGTTTTGTCTCATATATAGTAGGAGATTTAGGTTCGTCAAGACACAACACTTCAATTTAGTCATTACATGTATGGCTAGTTAGATATAAGCATGAATAATAAAACCATAACAAATCGACCAATTGCCTTCTAAAAGATGTGAGTATAAGATTGCTCTTAGATTTTTATAAGCAATACCAATGACTAGACTACACCAAGATGAAGGATTTAATCTATATGAGCATGATATTAAGCTAAATGGATGCAAGATGGATGAATAATTCAAGCAATATGGATGCAAGTAATAATGGATGAACTAAATATGAATGCAAATAATCTAAAAAAAGCACAATATATCAATGACTCCAGAGAAAAATCAGCATAATAATGACGTATTCTCAAAAATCTCTGGGGTGTTTAGAATGAGAGCTGAAGACTGAATTTATAGAGAAGCCTCAAGAGAGATAATGAAAAAAGCTCAATTTAGGATTAATTGAAAATAATTGAGAAATTAGGTTCAGTTAACCTTGAGATAGATTCCAATTATAGTTTAATTGAAATGCATTCAAATAAGAAGTTCAAGTTCCATCGGAAATAATATTAAATTAATTCCATGCATTTGTGATAAAAATAGATAATTCTTTGATTTATTCAAGAAAAAGGGTTTTTCAATGCAACTGAACTTCTTTTTTCTAAAAAGCTTTGAGTTCCAATTCAAGAGAATAATCAATAATTCAATTAAATTGCTTTTCTAATTTCTAGTTCTAAATTTAGAAAAAGAAATGATATCTCAATTTTTATTTCTCTCTCAATTCAATTCTTTTGTTTTATTTTCAATTTAACTTTTGCTTTGTAATTAATTCCTCTTTTGTAATAAATTAATTCCTTTTTGCATGATTAAATGGCAAATTTATTAATTAATTAAATATGCTAAGATATTTAATAAATTAAAATAGGATAATTGATCAAAATAATATTCTTGGAATAATTCAATTAATTAAATAAATATTTAATTAATATTGAGTAATTGATTTTGCCATGTGATATTTGATAATTAAAGAATTAATTATGTGCTCAAGGTTTATTTAATTGCATTTATTAGGACCTTGGTGATGTTATCGAGATTAGGGGCCCATGGTTTAGATGACCAATTTTAGGGTATTACAGAAGCGCTCAGTCTAACCCTCAAACTTAGCCATTGCTTAGTTATATCTATAACAGTTTGAGTTACTCTATCTATATCCACCTCTTTGTGCCCTGACCATCTGATTGGAGAGAGGGGCCTCTTTTTTATTTCTTCTTCTTTATATGTAGGGTCTAATAAATCACCATCATCCCTTAACTCCTTAGGGAGATTGGTCTCTATTTCAAAATCCCTTACATGTGGAACTAAGAGCCTGAAATACTTTTTCTCTCTAACTTCAAAACTATCTTGGAGGTTGGCCCAAAAATCCTCCAATCTGGACTTATGTCCCTCATATGCCTTTGGAATTATTTGCTTTAGTTTTCCATATGGGTCATAATATTTTCTAGCATAATTAAACTCTTTTAAATTTAGATCCTGCAACTCTTTCTCTGCCATCTTTGCTACCTGAATCTTGGAACAGGAGAAATAACCAATAGAAACTGAAAATACCTGCCTTATGTTTTGAGGATAAAAGTGATTGCAACCCAAGGATCTGTCTAACATATTCTAATAATACAATGCGGTCATTACAGTATCTTGGCAATAACATAGGGAAACCTATGATTCCACTGACCCTAATATACGTGGAACGTTCGTTCTGAATGAACCAACATGCCCATTCCATGGTTATGATCATTTCTTCTAGGCTTATTCTATAACCTGTATCACCTATGAGTTTGATGATGATAGGGAAAAGGAAGGCATCATTTATTCTCTTTTAATGTGCCTTTTGCATTTCCTAGAGAGAGTTGGGTGTAATACTCCCACACCTTCTTTTGTCCTTCCTCATCTACGAGTTGGCCCTCTATCTGCAACCCTTGGAATTTTCCTGCTTGAGCAGCTACCCAGACAACATATGAAGTAAAGAAAAATTTCTTTGCCTTATGTACATCTACCAATTTCCTGTGTATATTGTCAGATAAAATCTGAGCCCAATCGAAATACTTTTTGCCAATCAGAACAGTAGTCATATAATGAAACATCCATGGGTAGAAGTGACGACAATCTATCTTGTCAAAGGCCTTGCTCGGCATGATAATCAAGTCATGTTACAGCTCCTTGAAATTAGCCCTTAGGATGTCATTGGCTTTTAAACCAGCCTTCCTCTCCTCCTCAAGCCAATTTTCATGCATATGCCTTTTGCTCATAGTAACATCCCCATCCCATACTTTGGTAGCTTCTTCTTTAGTGGTTAACAACATCTCTTCCTCTCTAGAAGAAATCTCGAACACATATCTCAACATGTCAGCAGATAAATCTATCATTGTTCTTCCTTGGGCATCAATACACTTCCTAGTGTCTACATTGTAGAAGTATGCTACAGTCATAATGAATTTAGGGGCTTGGATGGATTGAGAAAAAACAATAGCTTCCACCAGCCCTGATCTCTTGATTCTCCTATAAGGAGCTTCTAGTCTTGGTTTGTCCAATTGTGTTGCAATATCTTCTAACTCCACATGTCCTACCTCTGTATCAATTACCCATCTGATCTGATCATCCAATTTTGAGACATAAACTTGCCCCTAATAATGATACTTCATGGTTGCGAGGAGTCTATCCAATTCCTTGCCTTTCTTGGTAGAAGTTGGGTCCATTTAAATTTTCATATCTACAAGAGAGAACCATAAATTAGCCTTATCACACATCAAATATATCAATTATATTACCCACTTCGGGACTCTAGGGTGGGAAAAATATTTCTCTAACAACTAACCTCAGAACTACGGGGTTCCAAGGTTTTGAGGTGAGGATGACTTCGGGGTTCCAAAGTTTGGAGGTGGACCAAAACAGTGGAATTTGGGACTCCAGGGTTTTGAAGTTCTGGGGTAATACAACGCTAGAACAATAAAACCCAGAACTCTAGGGTTCTAGGGTGGACTAAGCACACAACTCATTCAAGACTTCAAGGACTCGATGTCCCAGGGTCATTCAAATAATAACCTAAAAGATTCTTTAGAACTTTAGGACTCTAGGGTTCCGAGTTAAAACAATGGCCTAAGAGGAAAGGACTTCAGAACTCTGAGGATCTGGGGTTTCGAGGTTAAGTGTAGTTCATAATGATTGGTCAAAAGGGATAGTCTGGAACTCCGAGGATCCGGGGTGAAAGCACAATCCAAAAAAGATTAACCTCGAGACTCTGGGGTTCCAAAGTTTTTTGGTTAAAATAACTACTGAGACCAGAACTCCGGGGTTCCGGGTTTGGAAAACCCTAAGGACGTATGAAGAAAATGAACACGCAAAACGAAAAAAACTAAAAAACAAATCTAAGCTAAAAAACTAAAAACTAAAATATCTAAACTAGAAAACACAAAAAGACAAAGAAATCCACCAACCTAACAGAAGAAATCCCTCGAAAACTCAGTGATACGGAGGTGTGAAGTCAGGAGGCAGAGCAAGGAAATCAAAAAACTTGAATGCACAAATGAACTCAAAAGAAATCATTTTCTCTATTTATACCCTTGATTGTATGTACGTACAGTCGAGTTAAACACGACCTCAGGAGTCTAGGGGATCAAACTTCTGAGGTGAAAGCTAAAAAAACACAAACAGACCTCAGGACTTCAGGGTTCTGAGGTGAGAAAGAAAAGCAAACAAAACAACTTCGGGACTTTGGGGTTCCAGGGTTGTCAAGACAACACAACTTCAGGACTTCTGGGTTCCAGGGTTCCGGGGTTCCGAAGTGACTAACAACAAAACATGAAGAACTCAGGATTTCGGGACTTTGGATTCTCGAGGCTTCAATGACAAAAAAGGACAAGGCATGACTGTAGGGTTCAGGGGTTCCGAGGTTGTGATAAACACAAAAAACAAAAACCTACCTCGGAACTCCGAGGCTCCAAAGTTTCAGGGTCAAAAAAAAACCAAAACAAGTGCCTATTTTGGGACTCTGGGGTTTCGAATTTTCGGGGTGTCCAGGTAGAAACTAAAAAAAACAAAGCTATAGAAAGAAAAAAGTGGGACCCATATTTTCAAGACAAGGAAACTAATGGGGTAAGGTATGCAGGGCATAACAAATGGCGACTATCTGGGAAAAATGACTCTAGGAATTTAGAACTTCAGAATCTTTGATATAACCTGGTGCCTAAGGATACTATCAATTAAAAAAATGTAAAAGAGAAAAAAGATGAGTGAACCAATGAACAAAAAACCAGGTCTAGAACTGAACAGGATTAACTCTTAAGTGTGTGTGCATGATTTATTACTCTATCGTTCTTAATAATGAAGACAAACAAAAGAAATTTAGCCCAAGCTATGTAGGTGAAGTCAACCAATGTGTTTCATGTAGGGTTATCCTAGGCATAGCTTTGTTTTCAGCTAGGCATTCATAACCCCGATAGAGATACCTCTGGATCCCATCAAGCAGTGCTCCATTGCCAGCCAGGCATCCATAGCCCTGGTGGAGATTAATTGAAACACCCAAGTTTAGTTGCTTTAAGTGGATCATTTCTTTTCTCTTTCATTTTTTTTAACATCATAGAACATAAAGGGATTATTCCTTTCGACCTTAAAGCAACTTTCAAATATTGAATTCCAATCATTGGGTTGGGATCCACGATGGATAAAATGATTTGAGTTCTTGAATCTCACTTGGAAGAGGCTAACCTAATTTTATGTCCGTACAATCAAGTTAAACATGACCTCAGGAGTCCGATTAGCCTCTAATACCTTACAAAAAATTTTGATGTAACTTAATGTGATGGTAGTGCTGAGTAATCAGGTTAGCCTCTTCCAAGTGAGATTCAAGAACTCAAATCATATTTAAACTATTATATACCACCTTGGACGAGTGTAGACAAATGTTTCAAAATTAACCAAATAATAATGAAGCTGTAAAGAGAAAAGATTTGAAGTCTCCCAATATTTTCCAATCTGTCATGCAAAGAACACCTACCTTTCAGAATCTTTGAAAATAAACACGTGTCCCGACAAAAAAATGAAACAAAACCAAACCAAACAAGAAAACAAAATAGAAAGGGAAAAAGGCATGCAACAAAACAAAAATGAAAATATGCAGCAAACATGCAAACCCAAATAAGCAACAAAGCAAAAAAAACAACTAATCTACTATAGTACAATAGGTCAAGCTTCACTGTGGGTTAATCAAAATAGTGCTTGAGGAACTGACCATTGACGGGAAATGGTACAAGTTCTCCAGTCAAAAAGCTCAACCTAAAAGTGTTCTCCTCTAAAATTTCAGCAACTTGGTAAGGACCTAACCACAACTTCTCAAACTTATGGTGATCACCCTTCTTTTCTTTGGCCTTGTCCCATAACATAACTAAGTTAGAGATCCGAAAGGCTTTCACCTTGGCTCTTTTGTCAAATGACCGCTTAACAACCACTTGATGCTTAGTGAAGTGTTGTAGGGTATTAATCCTTTTCTAATCAAGTTTTAATAGACTTAGGAGACGAACTTCTACCTGATCCTCAATTTCAAGTTCTTTCATTAGTTGGAGGATAGGTTTTTGTAAATTGATCGGTAAAATAGGGGTTTGGCCATCAATAAGGTAATATGGAGAAGTTCCTAGGGTGGCTTCAACTCTGGTTCGATTAGCCCATAAGGAGAATCTCAACTGATTGTGCCAATCCTTGGGATTTTTCTCAAGTAGCTTCTTAATTACATCTAAGATATTCTTATTCATAGATTTGGCTACTACATTACCTTGCGGATAGTAATTGGAAGAGAATTTCAATATCACCTTATACTCATACAACCATTGCATCAATTGTGCAAAAGTAAAAGCAGGGCCATTATCACATACTAGAGAGAATGGCATACCAAACCTAGCGACGATGTGTTCTTCAATGAATTTCAAAAAAACCTCCACAATAGCATTCCTACATGCTATGGCCTTCATCCATCACGTGCAGAAATCTGTTGCTAGAAGAATGAACTTATATCCTGTAGATGAATTAGGATTAATGACACCTATGAAATCCAATGCCCATTTGGCAAAAGTTCTTACCTCAAACACTAGTTGGAGAGACATGGTGGGATTCCTCTCTCTGGAAGTTGTGGTTTGCATGTATGACAATGACGAACATGTTGATGAGTATCTTTAAAAATACTAGGCCAGTAATATCTAGCCTTCAAAATCTGATGTGCAGTTGTATCTACTACTTGTACCATACTTCTCATGGAATTCCTTGATCATTTTACAGGCTTCCTAATGATCAAGACATCAAAGGTAAATACCTTCGTAGTTTTAACTATAAATTATTGAATCCTTGATCATATAATTGGCACTTTTGCTCCTTAAAGCTCGTCTTTGCATGGTTGTCAACCCCTAAGGACACTTTTTATTTAGCAAGATAAAAACCAAATCTGTGTACCATGGGTCCTAAGTGAATGACTGCAACATATATTGTTGTCATTGGATTTGAGGGATATAAGTCGTCATAGCTTGAGATAGACCCTAGCCTCTAACTAACCTCATTGGATGCATCTCTAGATCAAACTCTTGTAAAATAGTCATCAATTTCCCTCAGCGTTCTCCCAGCTCTGATTGCATAAGCAGTGACTTAACTGCTTGGTCAAGTACAATTGCATATATTTTGCTCCTTAAGATATAATGTCTAAATTTCTTGACTGCTCTTACTAAAGAAAAAGCTTGTTTCTCAAGAAAAGAATATCTCACCTTAGCACTCTTAAAAAGGGAGCTCATGAAGGCAATGGGTTTCTCGTCCCTTGCTTGCCTTTGTGTCAGAATAGCAGCGCCTGAATGCAATGAAGCAAAAGAATATATACAATGGACCTCTTGATTTGGGTGAATGCCTCTCTTTCTTCTACAGTCCATTCAATCTTAGCATCCTTCTTCATCATTTAATTTAATGGCTTTACTATCTCCGCAAACCCAGTGATAAATTTTTTGACAAAATTGATCTTCTCGAAGAAAGATCTCATCTCTTTTCTACTTCCAAGCATCTACAATTTTAACAATGCATTTACTCAATCTGGGTCTATAGATATTCCTCTTTCAAAGATTACATGACCGAGGAGCTTCCCTTCAGACACCCCGAACACACACCTTTTGGGATTAAGGGATATCCCATATCTATGACATATTTTAAAGGCTTTGCAGAGGTGGTCTAGGTGATCTCCTCTGACTTTAGAAAATATAGTCAAGTCATCCATAAATATAATAATACATTTGCCAATCAAGTCTTTGAAAGATATATCCATTTCTCTCTGGAATGTTGCTCCGGCATTAATTAACCCAAACATCATCCTTCGGTATGCATAAGTTCCCCACTTCATAGTAAATATTGTTTTCATGCGGTCTTCATGGTTCACCAAAACTTTGTTATATCCAGAATAACCATCTAGGAATGACATCATCTCTGAACTATTAACAATTTGTAATACCTCATCTAAGGAAGGTAGCGGGTAATTCTCATTTTCTGATGCCTTATTGAGGTTGCTAAAATCAACACAAATTCGAATTTCCCCATTCTTTTTCCTTACTGGCACCAAGTTGGCAACCCAAGTGGAGTGACGTATCGGGAAAATAATCCTAGCAGCGAGTAGCTTTTGAACTTCCTTGAAAATCATGAGTTAATTTTTCCCATGGGCGGGTCCCCTTTGCTTCTCAATGTTATGTTTATTTTCATCGTCCTAGGCGGATCCCCTTTTAATATTTCAACAAGAGCATTATTTTTCCTAGGTCTAGACCTTTATTATTACTGTCAGTGTCTTTGTGATATAGTCTGAACTACTAAAGGTTCATCAATTTGCACGTGCAATTAACAGACAGTGATCTTTTAATCAAATCAGAAAAGGTACTCATTGTTTAACTTGTCAAGACTGACGGTCATCATGGTAGCGTGGTAAACAATGAATAGATCCAATGACTCTCACAACTCTGCAATCAAATATGCATGAAGGATAAGGACCATGGCATCACGAGATGATGCCATGTGTCCCAAGCAGGCCAAGGTAAGCCGAATGGTGGGGCCGCTGACTAAGATGAAGTGGATGGTGAGCTAGAGCTGTTGCATCATACCTTTGATGGGCCTGTGTGCCACATATGACGATTAATATCAGAGTGACTAGCATTGTTCGTGTGATCTACCAGCGTGGAATTAATCAATGGCGGAGATTCAAACTTAATTCAAATGCAAATCGGAGTCATTTCTTCGCTCATGTGAGTAGTAATGGTGGACAGGACGGTGACGCTTCGTTCCAGAACGATAATAAACACAATTTCTGAGCCATTTTTTACTCACAAAGCAATTTAGAGGTGATTGAAGGGTTATTATTGAGTTAGAGAAGATTGGAACGAGTTCTTGCAATACAAAATTGGGGTTTTTCTAGTGCATACAAAGCTGTAAGTTGCTTAGTCTTTCTTCTATGTTTTCACAGCGGTTGAAAGTACAAATTGTGTAAAAATTATAGGGAAAGGATTGTAAATTTCTCTAGGGTTTAGAATTTGGCATAAAGAAGTAAGAATTCACACATTTCTATGTTGTAGTTGATACTATTGTGTTAAGCCCTAGTTTTCTTCTTCCCTCTGTGGATAATTGATAAGAAACCTTAGTCTAGTAAGATGGCTCTCGTATGAAACCACTCAGGACAAACAGAATATCTAAAGAGAAACCTTTTTGATGATTTTCTTGACCAATTAAAGCCCTCAAACAATGATAGATATCAGGGGCAGAGACTTGTTCAAGGCAAAATTCTAGGAGAAGAATTAACTAATAAAGAATACAACATCGCAGATGCTAGAGTACCGAAGTCTAGGGTACAAATATTCAAATTGTGGTATGGACAAAGAAATTTGCAGTCCCCATTTTCAAGTGCTTGGCAATATGACTTGGGAAAGTTAGTGGTGTCGAATGTATTCATGGATGTTGACCTCCTCAAAGTTGTTGCAGACAAATATGACCCTATTTCGAGAGTAATAAGGGGAAATGAGGGAGATATTTTGTTGACAATCAGGAGGGAGGAGTTCCAAGAGATTTTTTATTTATATGATCCTTCTCCTACCCTGGTGCAGATAGATTTGCATGAGTTGAAGGTAGAGTATTATAGGATGAAGGGTTTCATCAGAACTAGCCTCCTTCTGGCTCATTCGGCAAAAGCAGGAGAGACAACTTACCATATTGGCCCTAGTTCAAAGGAGCCTTTTCCCATTGGTGCTTTTGCCACCTATTTTCAAGCTACCTTTTTCTCTATGTGTCAGATCTTAGGATTCAATCCTATTACAGTCATGTCACCTAATTTTATGTATATGGCTATACAAATTTGGCATCCAGATTTTATAATGATCTTTGACTTTCTCCCATACCTTAAAGAAAATTTATGAGGGGTTGCAAAATGTCAAGAGTGGTGTGTATGGCACTCATTTCTATTGGTATTCCTTGTTAATATGCTTGTTCCTATATAGAAATGTAGATTACTTTGAGGACACCATGAATCTCAAAAGAAAAATTGACAACATTGAGGTGCCAGTGCAACTTTAGAGCATGGATATGTCTTGGGATAGGCAGGAGGCCAGTTTTGTGAGGTTTGACAATAGTTTTGCTTCTAGATTGAGGCAAAGATTAATAGTGAATCCACCAAAGATTCCCACACAACTGCATGATTTAATAAGACCTAAAGAGAGAATGCCACTTTTGAAAATTGAGCTCAATTGGGGGGACATTATCCCTTATCATGTCAGTACAATAATCAGAGTTTATGGTTTCCCTAGTGAGCCACATGTATTACCTTTTAGTGTTCCTTTAAGATTGGGTTTTGCTGAAGTGATATGGCAAATAGGGTGCATACATGATAAGGAGTTGAAAGGGAGGGGCAAAGGAACTATCTTCCCTAATTATATCGTTATTCCATATTTTGTGATTATTAAAGGGGGATATGTGCATTTCGACAAGCTTTTTGCACCATATCATTTAGGGGTCAGCCTAGCCAGACATAGTGACCTTGAAGGGTGTTACAATATGTTTAGGGTAAGATTTAAAGGAGGTCTAGTTCCCCATGAGTGTAACTTCCCAGAGGATATAATAAGAAATGAGTTTGACTTCATGCTTCAGAATTGGAGGAAGGAGAAATGGATATCTTTTAGGAAGCTATGGGCTATAGTGTAGAAAATGGATCCAAGTTATGATCCATTGAGATATTTCACTCCATTTTGTGCTAAAGTTGATTGTGTAATGAATAAATTTGATGAATTAATTCTTGTATTGAAAGAAAAGAGGGCCATACTTGAAGAAGTCCATGGCTAGCAGGTTCAGAGAAGAAATTTACAACAGCCTACACCTATAACACCGAAAGATGCAGCCTTGATTCATCAAATGAGAATGAAACCACTAGGCCCACAACCTCCTCCACCTCAAAGAGCATATGGGCTACAAGAAGGCAGACCTAGTTATGAGATTTCTCCAAAGAGGGTAAGAAAGGAGACAAGTAGTGAAGAGGAAAGTAGCAGTGATAGTGAAGAGTTGGTGAGAAGAAAAGGAAAGAAAATAATGAAGGCAGAACCACCCCCAAAAGTACAAGAAAAACCTTTTAAAGGGGTCAAAATCATTGATCTTGAAGAATTAAACAAAGGTCCCTCACCACTACATGTACCCTTTTCACCTCCAAGGTAGGTTGGAGAGCAAGCAGTGGAGCAGCACATGGAAGAACAACAAGAGGAGCATACTATTGTAGTGACAAAGGTACAGATGCGGATTGGTATCCCTCTTGTGCCACCCACATTATAATTGAACCTCACTCCTTTGGATATTCAGGGTAGAGCCTTTAGAGATGCAAGAAAGGAGGCATGTGATAGATTTCTTGAGGATGAAGTTTTCGTGAGAAGCTCGGCCTTCCTGCAATTTGTATGGAAAATGAAGATAGAGGAATACAAAAGGAGAAGCATTGAGAGAAAGGCCCAAAGGCTAGACAAGTCTAATAAAGAAAATAAAGAAGAATTCAAGAATGAGATTATGGAAGAATTCAAAAGAATCACTACATATGAAGGCAGGATCATTATAAATTAGGTCAAGCTCTTAATTCTACCAGAGTGGTATATGGCAGATGCAGTGGCTTTTGATGCCATTAGAAAATTAAAAGAACAATAATTCAATTTAGAGTAAGAAGCAAGGTTAGCACTGAAAGGATTATAATTTGTAGATCATTATGCAACCTTGCCAATATGGGCATTAGATTAGGGGCCTAGAAGGCCTGATATTAGTGATAGAAATCCAAATTTGAGGGGAAGCCTCATCATAAAAAGAGCCTCTGATACATCAAATGTTGAGGCCTCAAACTTAGCTATTGATGTGGCCAAGTTGGCCCATGAAACTTATAAGAGGGAGGCCATGGAAAAAGAGGAGATTATGAAAAAGTTTAAAAAGGTTTTCAATGAATATAATGTAGTTCAAAAGAGATGTGTGGACCTGCAAACTAGAGTTTAACTTCTTGAGTAGGGACAAATAGGAGCATCCCCTTCCACTCCTACAATTGCATCAACACCATCAACATCTAGGTCTCCACCTATCACCCATGTAGATGCAATAGTTCAATTTGATAGTAAGAATGATATCCCAAGCACATCATTAGTACCATATGTTGATGAAGATGAAGAACCTTCTAGATCAACTGATCCAACAAGAGCCCAACTTTTGGAGAAGGTCACTAAGTTGGAGAATAAACTAAAGGAGTTAGAGGATCAGTCTACCTCCAAGAAAAGAGAGATAGTTAGCTCAGTTCTAACTCATTTGAATGATAAGGTGGATAGTAGATTAAATAGCATTAATTATTTATATTCTTTATTATTTAATGCTATTCAAAGTTTTGACAGAGACAAGGAAGTGGCGATCCCTTTTTTTTAGAAGGGTTACAATGGGGAAATGAACTTAAAATAATGTCAATGGCTTCCAAATATCATGTTGAAAGGCCACCTACGTTTCATCCAACCTATTTGTTGGTGAAGTCAATACAAGAAGCCCAGATTATGCTAGAAAGTATAGAAAGAAAGATAAGGGAATTGATGAGGAACCTCGGTGAGCTGAATCAAACACTTATGCCAGGTATTGTGGATAAAAATAGGGTAATTAAATCTTTACAACTTTGGAAAGAAGAGGCAAAAAGGGTTATCAACACCCAAGTAGAACTGATTTGTGATGGGATGGATACTGGCATGCTGGAAGACAAGATGGACAAAATAATAGGTACAGGAACATTTTTTGAATCTTTTGAGAGAGAGGCAAATCAGGTAGCAGTTAAATATACTTCTTATAGGACAAAATTTGATGAAGTCATCAATTTTAAGTGGCCATCTAATGAAGAATATGGTGAGTGGAGTAACACTTACTCGAAGGAGGAGTAAGGACTGCACACAATTAGTTAGTAAATCATTTCATGTGACAGTCTGGCAGGTGGTTTTGTCTTCTAGCAACGGTTATCTTTTTCAACGTGAACAAGAAAAAATGGGCGCGTATCAAAATCTTTTTGGCAACAACAAGGAAAACAAAATGCAGGAAATCTTATGGTGAAGCAATTATTTTGGTCTTGGTTGTGACATTCCTCAAAAGGAATATTTTGTAACAAAATCATAGGTGTCCAACCATTTTTTATGACAAGTGTCTCCTCTGGCCCATAGCTTGTTTGCTCCCTTGTTTTTATAAAAGGGAATTCAAGGCCAAGAGATACGGTTCCAATTTTGGTTCTGAGTGTTGCTATGTCAGATTCATAGGTTCCTGTAGCAGGTTTTAGGTGAAAATGTGCAAATTGTAAAGATTTTGCAAAGCAGTAGATAAGAGTCTTGTGTCAAGTTTTTTGTAGGTTCTTGAAGGAGTTATATGTAAATTATTTTATTACCGAAATAGCAAATTTATTCAATAGAAATACAATTCTGATCTATTTTCTCTCTGTTATACAATTATATCATCTTTTGAATGAAATATAATCAAGGGTTTCTTTCATTCAGTGCATTGTTGTGGTGTATGTAATTTGTGTTTATGCTTTGATATAAGGGGTCAATCAAATGCTTAAACAAAATTGCAGAGTGGTAGGGCTTGTGCAGGGATTCTGATAAGTAGTCTAGGTTGGGATTGCAGATGAGAAATATTATAATGCAATATTTTCTTAGATCTGAATGCTAATAGATAAAATTTTGTTATAATTCATTGTGTGTCTTATGGATTCAATCACCCAATGGAATAAGGCACTAGATATAGCTAGCTTTAGTCTTTACAATCATTTATATGTTCAAATTTCATCTATACTTGCTATAAATTGTTGATTATCAAAATACATTTCATTTCATGTCTGTCATTGTATGTTTTTTCCATCTCATGCTCCAATAGGTTGAGGATCACTGAATAATTAACCATTATTGAGCATTCTTTCTCTTTGTTGAGCCTATATATGAGATTATCTATTTTGTTTTAGTGAAATTTGTGAGTATGGTGCAAAGATAATGAATTCAGTAGGGGATCACCCTCCTGATTTTTGTAAAGCCCAAAGTGCAGAAGGATCTGTTGAATCCTTGTCAGTTGGTCTAAGTTGTAGAGGATTTAAATAGTTGGACTTGCCTTCTCCATAAATATTTGAAGAATCAACTTGGTTTCTGCTTTTTGCAGTGTAAACCCTTGGGGAACCAACACTTCCCATGATTGATATTTGATCAAATAATTTCTTTAATTAGTTCCCTTGGTCAATTTATGATTAGTGTCACACTTTTTTCCCTATTATATCTTTGTTATGAGCCCATTTTTTTAAAATATCAAAAACTTCTAAGTGTGAGGCTTTTTGGATCTATTTTGATCCTTCAATGAGTTTTTTCATTTTCTCATACCATTATGTTTTTCCTTGATTATGTAATTACCTAAACCTCACCACCTTGAATTATTTATCAAAATTCTAAGCTTTCTCATGATTCCATGTCAGAAGTACTAAACCCTAGAGATCTCTTACTTCTTTCTTTCTTTATAAAAAATATAAAAACTTAGAGCTATAAGGACTCATTAAAACTTGTACCTCTTTAATAGTAATCCCAACCCCTATGTCCCACATCCATTTATAGCCCTTCAACATTTTATTTCCCTTGGTGTTGGAGTACCTTAAGACTCAATTTTTTTATCTCCATCATATGATGGGTCTATAGAAATTTCCCTACCACCATGCTTAAAAGTGATTGCATCTCAAAACTATACACCCTTCCATCCTAAAAATATTTTAGGATTTATTTTTCTTGGAGAGTTACTAGTAAATATTCTTGTCCTAGTCTCTACTCTAATTCAAGAAACCATTTGTAAATTTTTAAACATTTTTCATTCATTGGTCCAAATTACATGACGCACTCTAAAGTCTTGAACCCTAACATGCTATTAAATCTTCCTAGACGCTTGTTTTTAAAGTATATTGGTAGGTATTGTCACAAGGTATTAGTTTCCCTCAATATAATCTTTTAAGTGGTCTTTCAAGCATTGCTTTAATTGGTGTAATTGTACTTGATTTCTTGATCCCTATTTTCCTATTATTTTGTGATTCATCCTTTTTTGTCTTGTAGACTTTTATCTTCCCTTACATACTTATGTCTTGAAATTTGATTCCCTACTCCCCTCATTTGCTTGTTCACTATCTTGATAATTGGTTCTTTAAAACCCCATTATTTGAACATCATGCCCAACCTACCACCATACATAACCCAAGAAACAATTGATGGTATCAAATGGTTGTGATTAGATAAAAAATTGATTTCAAGTGCCTTTCAATACCTATGAACCCAACAAAGACATATCTTATGTACAAATGTAGATGAGTGCTAATGCTAGTAGCATGGTTATAAATATGCAACCATGTAAAGATGATGCCAACCAGAATGAATGACTACTACACTTGTAGAAAATCTTTATTTTCCCACCTGCGCAACTTAAGGGGGCTATAAAATTATATATAAAAATTTAGTCTACATAAAAGTTGGTCGAAAAGTTCTAGGCATTACCCTATTATGGTGGTGTTATCTATTGTTGTTGAGGCATATTCTAGGGTGTCAATTCAAGGCTTAAGTTTGGTTTATCATATCAAGTGGATGTTTCAAGTCAAGAAAAGGTACAAAATGTAAGTTTTTCTTTATGACACAAGTGTATCTATATTTTTTTCGTTAATTAAATAGATCAGTATGTGGTATTTATCCTTGAAACCACTATTTGGACTTCAAAAAAATTGTCAAATTTTGAAGGCCCGGGTTCAAAATTTTGATTTTTGACACTCGGAATCCCCTTTGTAGGATAACACATTGTGTTATATTACAACTTTAGTAGATAACTAATCAAAGAACAACATGTTAGTCATACATGAAGATATGGATGTCAAGCATGGGATAAACTATTGGAAGAGGTAATCGGATGATAATGACATTGACCATTGAGTTGGAACTGCATTGGGTAGGTTGCTTTGATCCAGGAAAAGTATGGTTATTGTTTGACTAACATCGTGTTAGTCACACTTGGCTGCAATTGTCACTAACACACCATGTTTGTCGCTTGTAGTCGTAGGTGGTGTTAGTCGTACAAATGTTATAGGGGTAGCACATAACACGTAGGTTATCATACTACAACTTGCGGTAGGAGGTGCATAGCATGAGGGTTATGCTACTGGGGTGTCGATAACATGACAGGTTAATAGTAGAGAGGAGGCCCTCACGCGAGCAGAAGATAAAGGCAGAGAGGCCTGTGGGGTAGTGAGGAAGGAAGATGATTTTCTCCTTTTTTACCCCATGTGACTTTGAAGGAGATGATACCAATGTTGTGGGATAACCAAAGGAACAAGACAAGTGTTAGGCAAGTGGAGGACCCTGCCAGCCTGTAAGGTCAACTAGGATGCACAGATATGGGTGCACGATAGTGGAGAAAGAAGAAAGTGTTTCCCACCGCTACCCCGCAAGGCACAAAGAGGAACAAATGAAGGGAGGTGTAGGATAAGTGAGAGGGAGAGGGTTTGAGATCTTTCCTTCCCCCTCAGACCCCAAAAAAGGCATGATGAGGACCATGTGGGGTAAGGCGGGGTACAAAGAGGAGAGGTCCTCGCTATCCCACATGATCGAAGAAGGGCTTGTTCCTAGTGTACAAGGGTTCCCTGCGGGATAGCAGGGAATATTGAAGGACAAGAAAAGACTTTCCCCTTGGGGGTGAAAGTAGTTTGGAAAGAGTGATACGAGGTAAGAAAAAAGGTGAAGCTGTGGATGGCATTAACACTCCCTGCCATCCTACACTATTTGCGAAGACAAGAAAAGGGCCATGGAGGGTAACATACAAAAGGGAAGATGGAGGGTCCTACCACCCTGCAATGTCAAAAGTGATAAGGGGGTGGACTTGTAAGGCAACATAAAGGTATAGTGAGAGAAATCCCCCGCTATCACTCACTGATTAAAGCCGAAGTAAGGTGACTTCGTGGGATAAAAGGAACAAGAGGAAATGATAGTACCCCATTATCCCACAACCAGAAGAACTAAAGAGGAAAGACTATATGGGGGTCAAAATGCAGTGAAAAGTAGGTATCCCACCAGCCTACAAAAGGGTTATTCTCATGAGGGTGCATAACGCACATTTTAGTTGATCCACAGAACATGCCAGCACATAACCCGATGGTCAAATTGTCCACGTGGAGAGGTTGATGGAGGTTGACTAGAGGAAATATGGAAATATTTTGAGGACATGGCATGTACTGATTGAGTCAAACTCCACATGTCAAAAGGGGAGATAGTGCCAATAGAAGATTGTTGTGTCGACAAACTACAAGTAGTGGTTTGTAGCCAAATCGGACCAAATTCTAGAGATGACGCCAAGAGGGAAATTGCACTTAATGAGGATCAAATAAAAGATCAATTGAGTGGCTCCATGAGATGAGAGGATCTTATGTCAGTGAGATTTTGGGACCTTAAGCACATCAAAAGGTATCAAGTCAAGAATATGTAAGGACAGACGACATGTAAGGATTACTAAATATAGTAATATAAATGCAGAGATCGATCAAAATGCAATAGAGGACAAACTTAATGATGGTGGATAATCAGCAATGAGATAGACTTTTTTGAGGCTCGCGGTGACTACTTTTGAGTGTCCTTTTGGAGGGAAGGTTTGTATGTCCTCAGGCTCGTGGGTCCAAATTTCACAGGTTGTCCTCACACCCACTTGCATTGAATTCTTTCAAAGGGATTGCATGTAGTTAATGAAGGAAGACGCCTTAGGGCATATCCTAGTCTAGGGCAATCAAATTTTGATACAGTGTCTCACCTGGCCTATAGCTTGTTTTTGCTCCCTTGTCTTATAAAAGGGAATTCAAGGCCAGTGAGACGAGATTCTAAAGTAGTTTCTTGAAAAAAATTCTAGAAGAAAGGCTTCCATGTATAGTCGAAGGTTAGGAGTAAGCTAGAGTTCCATTTTTTAGCTTGTAGTCATTTTGTCACTTCAAATGGTTATAAACAGAATGCATACAGGTTTCAATGTTTTTATTGTAGCTATCTCTAGCATCTCATGGCACTATTTTATGAAATGATTGGTTAAGGACCTTTTTTTTTTGTCCCTACAATCTCGAGTGTTTATCTTGTTTCTTTCTCTCTTCAAGGAAGAGATTAAAATGCTTTCTACAGGATAATGAAATGGTGTTGTGTGCATGTAGGATATGTAAGAATGATTGCAATCTAACTGTAATAGGGGGTATTGATGTAATGCATCAATACTAAGAACTCATTGGTTATAGTTTAGACTATTTGGGTTTAATGTCACATGTTGGAAGTTGACTTTGCTACCCTGATGAAGGCACTGGTCTGTTGGCAAATACAATGCAGGAAAACTAAGGGGGGGGTAAATTAGTTTTCAATAAAACAAGTTAATCTCAACTACATATCTGATCAGGAAAATAAATAACAAATAGAAAGACCACATCAAAAACACAAATAACACACAATTTTTTGACGTGGAAAACCCAGTTAAGGGAAAAACCACAGTGAGAACCTACCCACAATATGATGATACTCTACAGTAGTATGTGTAAATATTACAATGGGGAATACACATGCATTCAAGCACACTACCTAAAGCTCACTGCTCAAAAACAACAAAGGGCTACAACCTAGGGAAGGCTCACTACCTTACAAAGATCGGACAACAATCTGTATTACATGAACTAAAAGAATAGCATCTCAAAATGCCTGATCACAGTTCCAGTTAAGAACATATACTCAAACTCTTCTCTTCACACTTCTGCATAGTCTATGCACTTCTTCACTTTTCTCCTCTGCTACTGAAGGATCAAAATAATATTCACACAGGCAAATGCCTCTCACAAATGAATATCACATGTATTTATACAATTCATCAACCTATATTTCAAGGTCAACTCAACACATAAGACCTAATTACAAAATTACATCACACGATACATAAATCAATATGTGGGCCAATACAATGTTAGCAAGGACATAGCATGGAACCAAATCAAAACCACAAACATGCAACATCACCGAATATCTCATTAAAATCATCTGCAACATGCAAGAACCATTGAGTCAGCTAGAAAGTCGTATAACTCAAAGAATACCACCAGACCAATGAAATCTTCAATTACACGCACCACAAATAATGTGGACCATAAAAACGCATAGAATGAAATCGACAAACATCAACAAGAAATTTGAATTCATCTACAATAACTGCAACAACTCAAATAACTAGAATCATCATCATTTCACTGTCAGAGCTCAAGAACACCAACAACAAACTAAAAAATATGCTTGTGAAGTTCCAAATCATGAACCATTTAAGCTGAGAACGCGCATGAATGTCCCAAACACTCCAAAATCTGCATAACATAAAGAATCAATTCAAGAGTAATACAAATCAGAATTCACAACTCTGCAATACAGAACCAATGGAAAAACCAATCATCACACCAAATCACATAAATCGATCAAATCACCTTCCAAAAAATTGAAACATGTACTGAATCAACTAGAGATAAGTATCGCAAAACCTATTAATCCATATCAACACATCTGCAACCAAACCAACCTTCTGCAACACCAAAGTACAAGAACATAAGAATATGTTGACAAGAACACATTCCAACAACTATAATATTCAACAATCTCCCCTTTTGGCATTGATGGCAACATATGAATGTGAAAAACAATAAATGCAAAGAAAAAAATCAACTCCAGCAATCTCCCCCTGAGATCATGCACACACAGCTCTCTACCTTAGATAGATAAGACAGTTTTTCACATGCATCTCTCTCCCTTTGACATTAATGCTAAAGGAATATATAAATCATTATTCTCTCCCCTTTAAAAAAAATTCACAAATATAAATAACCGAATCACAAACTAACTACTCCCCCTGAGTAGCAGCGGCCACTCATGAATCCAGATATCAGAATAAGAACATTATGAAGTCCACTGAATTGATGCATCTCAATGCATCTAGTTCACACTAGGAGGGGCAATCACCCATAAATTCTCTCTTAGATATACAAATGTATCTGTAGGCAAAGGCTTCATGAAGATATATGCATTATGTTCGTTTGTAGATACATACTCCAATCTGACTTCTTTTTCATTCACCTTTATCTCTCAAGAAATGAAGCTTGATTAATATTGTAGAAGTATAAAAATGACCACATTCTTAAATGAATATTTAATGTTCATTTTATTCTCATTCCTCTATTTAGTTAAATCTAATTTAATTAAACCATCCACATTCCTCTATTTGATTAAATAAATTATTCAATTATTTATTTAAATTCACTTAAGCCTTTCACATCATTTAATTGAATAAATCATTTTATTTAATTAAATCCCTTATTTCTACTTTTAATTAAATTTACATTTAATTAAATTATTCACTCCAAATAAATAAATCTAATTTATTTAAATCCTCCACTTGCAACCACAATTGAAATAAATTAATTTTATTTTAATTAAATTCTATTTTCCCCACCCACTTGCAAAATCCCACATCTCCCACTTGCCTCCTAAACCCCCTTCCTAAATTCTTTTAGAACCTATCTAATCCTAATCAATTAGCCTAAACCCTTCAATCATTCCTTTTCCCTAAATTTGAGGATGTCACTTCTCAAATTTGGAGGAAAGTCTTCCAAAAGCAATAAAGCCTTTATGTCTTCAACAAGCTAACTTGTTGATTTCCCCCAAATTTGCAGGACTCTTACAAATTTGTCCCCAAAGTCTTCCAAACAATTAATGGTTAACTCACCCTTGTGGCATGATTAGAGACTTTTTGCCTAACTCAACCTTCATCTAACCCAGGGGTCTCATCAAGCACTCGTGGCTTTACCCTTGGTTATCTCCTTAACCCTTCCACAAGAGTTTACCCCTTGGATAAAAGCTTTATCCAATGGATGACACTAGCCTAACCTTAACCTTACCTCCTAAGGTAACCTTCATGTCTTCTCAAGTATTTAATGCTTCTTACATCTCCTCTCAAGCAGTCTCTTGTTGATAATTGTCACCATTTCATTGGTGAGAATTGTAAACATGGATTGAGTAACTTTCAATCCTAGCACTTGTTGAGATTATTCGATCTTGACCATCCATTGCCATATTTTCCCTGTAAATAGAGCCCATTCCTTCTTAAAAAAAGATCAAAGTCTTTAGCATCACACTTATACTCAGTTTTAGCAAAGCATTTAATCTCTCTTTAAAATAGAAATAATCTAATAATCATTTTAGAAGCATTTCTATCATCTTATTTAATCATATAAACTAGTATATCATGTTAGGATAGTCTTGTACTAATCTTTTCATCTTATCATCACTAGTTTAGTTCATATTTTAAATCATGCATAGATAGGATTTCATTCATACTAAGATTGATCAAAGAGCATCCCTCATTCTCATGATTATCATCCCTAAGTCACTTTTCTCAGTGATCTGAGAGCAAAGGCATTGGCTTGAGGGGTCTTGTGAGATAGAGAACAATGGAACACCCCTTGGGAAGTTGAGCTATTCCTTATAGCTCCATAACTTGCACCAAGAGTCCCATTGGTGTGTGGGCAAGTCATTGAATTTTGTAAATTTTGTTTCATTGCACCGCTTTTCCTGCATACCTTTCTGGCGCCCACCATGGGGCTTGTCCCCAAAAATAACATCATTTTTCATGCAGGTAGAAGATAACAATCATGCCAAAATACCAGAATAGCGCATCTGGAACTTTCTATAGCGCATCCATGGCACATATTAGCGCATAGAAACCATCTTTTAGCACATCTGATTTTGCTTTTAGCGCATATCCCTCTCTGTTATTTCAGCACATAGGAGTATTATTTTAGCACATCCAGGCCTCAGAGTAGCACATCCAGATGATTGTCTAATGCATAGACATAATTTCTTAGTGCATCTGTGCAATAGTTTAGAGCATAGAGTTGCCAGAGGCAAAAGTTTGTAGCAGAGTCAAAAATTAAGCTTGTGGGAGGCAGAATATATATGGAATATAACATTTAAGTATAAGTGACATTTCCTCTTCTCTTTTCTCCTTCTTATATTTTAAGTTATATTCCATATATATTGTCAGGATGTTTGAGAGGGGTTTCAGACCTCTATGAGTTATAATGCAAAATCTAGTTTTTGGAAGATCCTCCAAATTTAAGACTTAGTCAAATTTCAGGGCATTTCAGGATCAGGATTGTAAAATTTGTAACCAAGATCATAATTTAGGCTTGTGTGATCCCACACTAACATTTGATCACTGACTGTGTGCAGGTTCTAATCTTTTTTGTGCAGGGGAAGGAGTTAGTTTAGAGGCTTTAAGTTTCTTTTTTTACTTTCTTTCAACAAAAGTTGGTTAAAAAGAATCCACTCTCCCTTCTTGTACAAGTTAAAATAAACCTTCCATTTTATTTTGGAGTGCATAAAATGAACCTCAAACTTATTTTTGGTGCTTAAAAGAAAACTCATCTTTCTTTACTGCAAGGTAAAAAGAACAACTTCATATTTGCTTTCTTGCAAGATTAGAGGAAAAACACTTCATTTTGGAAGCTATAAAAAGAACCAAACAAACTTACTTTTTGCAAAGGTTAAAATGAACTTCACCTTCCTTTGGTGTCTAAAAAGATCAATCTCAATTCATTGCAAAAGTAAAAGAATCTCATCTTTGTTTTGTGCAAGGCAAAGAGGGAAAGTTTTTGATTGTCAACTTTAATTTTGTTGACCAGGCTTGTTTTTCAAAGGTTTTGAAAATACACACTTTTCTATGAAAGGTTAAAATAAATGCCATGCTTTTTTGGAGCAACATCTCCAAATACACTTTAGCAAATAACTACATTGAAAGCATAAAAAGAACCTTATTTTCCTTGTCTCGAAAGTGGAAGGTATATACTCTCCCCTTAATTGGGTGATCAAAAAGCCAAACCACTCTTACACTTTTAGTATTTCAATCAATAAATCATTTAGCAAGCCTACTCTCCCGAGGAGCTAAAAACTCTTAAAGCCATTCTTTGGCCGGTGTGAGGGGAGCAATCTAAGTGGGGAACGACTTTGACGCAAAGTGTTCCAACCCACTATAATCAAAAGTGGAGGGTGACGAAAGTCCCTTTCAACATTAGCCTTCCCCCAGTATCTTTACAATACATAAAGCCTTTGTTCTAAAGGTTGGGAAGCCTCCTGAGGGATTTTATCACTGGTGGAACAAGAAACCTGATTACGAACCTTAGCATTAGAAACTTTGAGCCGAGTCAGTATCCAAACATTGGCAATATCATAGTGCAATGGTGGGGAAGAATCGGCCCCCAAGATTCTCACCATATATCTCCTATGATAACTACTCAATTGTGAAGCAATTCACTTTGGGTTAATTTCTGGCAAAAGGCAAAAAAACAGGCGCCCCCAGGGGGTGACAAGGTTGTTTGAGCTAACGGAGTATCGAGACTAGTGGGCTATGATATTGTTGATGACCCTTGAATAAAGAGTTTGATTGAATTGCATTATCTATATCCAAACCTGTTAAAACATTGGGGATTTGAACACATCCTCGTAGAATATACACTCTTTGTTTAGAATAGGCAAAATGGTTATCTTGTTTTATGTTGTGTTTGCATTTCATACTTCAAAAAATCATCTATAAAAATTAAGAAAAAGTTAAAAATCGCAAAAAAACCAACAAGTCAAAACAAACATGGCAATTTAGCGCGTAAAAGCAACATTTTAGCTCTTTTGAACCATCTTTTAGTGTGTCCATGCTTCAACATAGCACAACCATTCTAAAAACTAGCACATAAGCAAAAGAAACATTCAACAGCTAAAACTTAGAGTATCCAAACATTGGCAATATCATAGTGCAATGGTGGGGAAGAATCGGCCCCCAAGATTCTCACCATATATCTCCTAAGATAACTACTCAATTGTGAAGCAATTCACTTTGGGTTAATTTCTGGCAAAAGGCAAAAAAACAGGCGCCCCCTAGGGGGTGACAAGGTTGTTTGAGCTGACGGAGTATCGAGACTAGTGGGCTATGATATTGTTGATGACTGATTGAATTGCATTATCTATATCCAAACCTGTTAAAACATTGGGGATTTGAACACATCCTCGCAGAATATACACTCTTTGTTTAGAATAGGCAAAATGGTTATCTTGTTTTATGTTGTGTTTGCATTTCATACTTCAAAAAATCATCTATAAAAATTAAGAAAAAGTTAAAAATCGTAGAAAAACCAACAAGTCAAAACAAACATGGCAGTTTAGCGCGTAAAAGCAACATTTTATCTCTTTTGAACCATCTTTTAGCATGTCCATGCTTCAACATAGCACAACCATTCTAAAAACTAGCACATAAGCAATAGAAACATTCAACAGCTAAAACTTAGTGCTTCCAGAAAATAGCTCAGCGCTTTGGAACAACAGCTTAGCGCTTTGGGAGCAAATAGTAGCTCTTTGAGATCAAAAGTTATCACGTAGGAAGGACATATTAGCACATACCTTTCCAGACCAAGTCAAAACTAAACAGTGCAAGTTAGCGCGTAAAAAGGGCAGTTTAGCACGTTGAGATCTTTCTCTAGCGCATTGATAGCATTTGTTAGCGCATTGGGTCTCTGGCTTAGTGCATAGTCGAAACTGCGAAAACAGAAAGCAAACATAAACTTTTTTCAAAAATTTTAAAAATAGTTTGGGAAGCCATTTTCAATCCTCACTCAACTCCATTAGGCAGAAATTCAAATTAGAGTGTCAGAACTAATCCAAAATAAACTAAGCAAGATATTCTTAGAACAAAGTTGTCAAGTCCAAAACTAGCTAAGGATTAACACATTTTCCTATCAGAATCAGGTAACATCATCACATACATCAAAAGGTCCTTGAATCAAACGGATTTCATCCTCAAAACATACTTGTTTCAAACTAAAGTTGTCAAATTGAGTTTCCATATCGGGACAGCTCTTATTCCATAAAATTTGACGCACTTTGTCATGAGGGGGCATCTAAACCTTCATTTGATGAAAGTAGAATTAAGTTTCCAAAAAAGGTATCTTAATCCAAAATGAATCAAAGGAAACCATTGATCACCTGTGCATGACTAATCCTCATATTCTGAGAAGAAAAGGTATTCATCACAACACTAAGTTAAGGAAACAACAACCTAGTTCTCAGAAACTTGCTAAAAGGAATAGGTTTCTATACATCAATTGCCAACTCTTCAAATCTCATCGCACATTCCTCCATCATATGCGCTTGTATCTTCAAAACAAATCAAATGAATTTGACAAGGATCCATTGAGGAGTAGAGCATTCTGCCAAAGAGTGGCATTCAGCCAACGCTTAAATCGCAGAGGAAAGATCAATCCAGCTTTCTTCCCAAAAGTTTGCATTACTTACAACATACCTCGAGTAGACCCACCAACTCCTGAGCAAAACATAGAAGAGGAATTCATTCCCTTTATAATAGAGAGTTTCTAGTAGATGCTCGTTGTCACTCGCTCTCAACAAAACAAATAAAGTGAAACACAACCAGAGTCCAGTATGGGGCGAAGACTATCAAATCCCTTTGAATATCCAAATCTAGAAGACACGGAGATTACTGAAGAGCTCCTCCAGGAATGTCAAGAAAATTCCTTGTTTCAAAGACTTATGGAATGCCTCATAAAAGCTGATAAAGAAAAATACCTACTTATACTCACAAGCAAAGGAGTTAGGATTCCTGAAGACTTTGATACTAACACTTTTAGAACAAGGTCTCGGCACTATATTTATCAGGAACAACAAAGAGAAGAAGACACATGACCCTGAGCAAAACATACCTGAGTCACACATACAACAACACACACCTACCCAAGCTAGAAACAATGAGAAGGAAGAACTCTTCCCTTGATAAACAAATGCGCCCTTGGTTGCTCTCACATGGAAAATGCAAATGCTACAAAAGCAAATACAGGACATGCAACAAGGATCAACAGTACGGTATTCCTTAAACAAAATTTGTCCTTATCCTTTTGACAGAATGTTAAACATGGTACCTTTTCCCCCAAATTCAGACATTCCCAAATTTGTCAAATATGATGGGAAAAGCGATCCTCGTGATCATGTTCGGGAATTTTGTACCATGAGCCTGGAATTTGCCCGTGATGACACCTATTTGATGAGGCTATTCCCAAGAAGCTTGGGAGGGCAAACAATGGAATGGTTATCCAAAATTACACCTCATATCAGATCCTTTGATGAATTAGTCAACAAATTTATCACTCAATAATCCTACAACATTCAATATGCCATCACCATGCTAGATGTCTGCAATAACAAATAGAAGAACAATGAAACATTCATGGTGTTTCTTCAACGTTGGCAACGGATAGTTTCAAGATATCCTCGAGATGTGCCCAAAAAGGAAAAGATGGAAATTTTCATTGACAATTTGAATAGTGAAATGAGTTACATACTCAAGCTACAATGCATACCATCTTTTGCTAAATTGATTGAAAATGGCATCCAGGTAGAGGAGGCATGTGTTAAGAAAGGAACATTGAAATTCTTCAAAGAAGGAACAAATTAATCCAACTCTCATTACAATAATCAAAACAAAAACAACAACTTAGACAAATCCAAGTTCTGGACCAGAAACAAAAATGTTGGAAATGAAGGAGGAAACGAAGCTAATGATGTGAAGTCCAAACAACCAGTGTTGGCCTTATCAGGCAATCCTCAGGCTACCAAAAATCAAAAAGGTTCTAAGCAAGGCACTAACAATTATGCACCAAATACCAATCCAGAACATCCCAACACAAACAACACCAACAATGCCCAAAATAATAACACAAGTTGAGGACCTAATACAAACTCACGAGGTAACACCAACAACTTTCCTAAACGCATTTACACACCATTAGGGCAATCATTGGAGTCTGCATTCAGAGAGCTCCTATAAAACAAAATTATCTCCTTACCAGCAATCAACAACTTTGAACCACAAGTCAAACCACCTTGGTGGAATGACTCACACTTTTGTGATTTTCATCAAAACAAAGAACATCAAACAAATGATTGCATGAGGCTGAAAAACATTGTTCAAGACATGATTGATAGAGGCGATTTAACAATTGATGGTCTCAAGACAAATGGTGACCATGGCGCCTTTAAAAATCCTCTTCCAAACTACAACAAGGATGGAGCTTCAACATCAAGCGATACACGTGGAGCTCATATAAATCACATATACAATAACACCATCAATCATATATCAATAGATGACAATCAAGTAAATGTCATTACAATCAAAGACAAACACGAACATGAATCGATCAATGTAACCACCAAAGCTCAAAAATATGTCTTGAAAGGGCATACATCAGCAGCAAACACCATACCCAAAATTCAATATGATATAGTCAGTCAACTGCGCAAAACTCCTGCTCAAATATCTATACTTGAGTTGTTGAAACTTTCACCAAAACACAAGGACATCTTGGAACAGGCACTATTGGAAACAAATGTACCTCAGGATCTGAATATTGACAAATTTCAAGCCATGGTAGCTCACATGACAGGGCCTCATAATCTCACATTTTCTGAAACATTCACGGTGTTTCTTCAATGTTGGTGATGGATGGTTTCAAGATATCCTCGAGATGTGCCCGAAAAGGAAAAGATGGAAATTTTCATTGACAATTTGAATAGCGAGATGAGTTACATACTCAAGCTACAATGCATACCATCTTTTGCTAAATTGATTGAAAATGGCGTCCAAGTAGAAGAGGCATGTGTTAAGAAAGGAACATTGAAATTCTTCAAAGAAGGAACAAATTCATCCAACTCTCATTACAATAATCAAAACAAGAACAACAACTTAGACAAATCCAAGTTCTGGACCAGAAACAAAAATGCTGGAAATGAAGGAGGAAACGAAGCTAATGATGTGAAGTACAAACAACCAGTGTTGGCCTTATCAGGCAATCCTCAGGCTACCAAAAATCAAAAAGGTTCTAACCAAGGCACTAACAATTATGCACCAAATACCAATCCAGAACATCCCAACACAAACAACACCAACAATGCCCAAAATAATAACACAAGTCGAGGACCTAATACAAACTCACGAGGTAACACCAACAACTTTCCTAAACGCATTTACACACCATTAGGGCAATCATTGGAGTCTGCATTCAGAGAGCTCCTATAAAACAAAATTATCTCCTTACCAGCAATCAACAACTTTGAACCACAAGTCAAACCACCTTGGTGGAATGACTCACACTTTTGTGATTTTCATCAAAACAAAGAACATCAAACAAATGATTGCATGAGGCTGAAAAACATTGTTCAAGACATGATTGATAGAGGCGATTTAACAATTGATGGTCTCAAGACAAATGGTGACCATGGCGCCTTTAAAAATCCTCTTCCAAACTACAACAAGGATGGAGCTTCAACATCAAGCGATACACGTGGAGCTCATATAAATCACATATACAATAACACCATCAATCATATATCAATAGATGACAATCAAGTAAATGTCATTACAATCAAAGACAAACACGAACATGAATCGATCAATGTAACCACCAAAGCTCAAAAATATGTCTTGAAAGGGCATACATCAGCAGCAAACACCATACCCAAAATTCAATATGATATAGTCAGTCAACTGCGCAAAACTCCTGCTCAAATATCTATACTTGAGTTGTTGAAACTTTCACCAAAACACAAGGACATCTTGGAACAGGCACTATTGGAAACAAATGTACCTCAGGATCTGAATATTGACAAATTTCAAGCCATGGTAGCTCACATGACAGGGCCTCATAATCTAACATTTTCTGAAACATTCACGGTGTTTCTTCAATGTTGGTGATGGATGGTTTCAAGATATCCTCGAGATGTGCCCGAAAAGGAAAAGATGGAAATTTTCATTGACAATTTGAATAGCGAGATGAGTTACATACTCAAGCTACAATGCATACCATCTTTTGCTAAATTGATTGAAAATGGCGTCCAAGTAGAAGAGGCATGTGTTAAGAAAGGAACATTGAAATTCTTCAAAGAAGGAACAAATTCATCCAACTCTCATTACAATAATCAAAACAAGAACAACAACTTAGACAAATCCAAGTTCTGGACCAGAAACAAAAATGCTAGAAATGAAGGAGGAAACGAAGCTAATGATGTGAAGTACAAACAACCAGTGTTGGCCTTATCAGGCAATCCTCAGGCTACCAAAAATCAAAAAGGTTCTAACCAAGGCACTAACAATTATGCACCAAATACCAATCCAGAACATCCCAACACAAACAACACCAACAATGCCCAAAATAATAACACAAGTCGAGGACCTAATACAAACTCACGAGGTAACACCAACAACTTTCCTAAACGCATTTACACACCATTAGGGCAATCATTGGAGTCTGCATTCAGAGAGCTCCTATAAAACAAAATTATCTCCTTACCAGCAATCAACAACTTTGAACCACAAGTCAAACCACCTTGGTGGAATGACTCACACTTTTGTGATTTTCATCAAAACAAAGAACATCAAACAAATGATTGCATGAGGCTGAAAAACATTGTTCAAGACATGATTGATAGAGGCGATTTAACAATTGATGGTCTCAAGACAAATGGTGACCATGGCGCCTTTAAAAATCCTCTTCCAAACTACAACAAGGATGGAGCTTCAACATCAAGCGATACACGTGGAGCTCATATAAATCACATATACAATAACACCATCAATCATATATCAATAGATGACAATCAAGTAAATGTCATTACAATCAAAGACAAACACGAACATGAATCGATCAATGTAACCACCAAAGCTCAAAAATATGTCTTGAAAGGGCATACATCAGCAGCAAACACCATACCCAAAATTCAATATGATATAGTCAGTCAACTGCGCAAAACTCCTGCTCAAATATCTATACTTGAGTTGTTGAAACTTTCACCAAAACACAAGGACATCTTGGAACAGGCACTATTGGAAACAAATGTACCTCGGGATCTGGATATTGACAAATTTCAAGCCATGGTAGCTCACATGACAGGGCCTCATAATCTCACATTTTCTGAGCATGATAATATTTCATTGAGCCACCCACACAATACTCCACTTCACATTGAAGTTTGGTCTACAAATATCGAGTTAAAATAGTATTAATAGATGGAGGAGCTAGACTCAATATCTGTACCTTAAAACTTATCTGTGCATTAGGATTCTATGAACAGTCTATTGATCCATGCAAAAAGATCACTATCAAAGCATATGATGATGAAGAAAGATCATCCAAGGGAACAGTAATATTGCCAATTCAAGTGGGACCAATACAAAAGGACACTATATGCCAAGTCTTAGACATAGATCTCACATATAATATTTTATTGGGTCGACCTTGGATACATGAAATGCAAGTAGTACCCTCAACTTACCACCAGTGCGTTAAGTTCCCATACAATGGACAAGAGATTTTCATATCAGCAGATCATAACCCTTTTCAACATTGTAATGCTATGAGGTCAGCCCAAGATAGTTTGGTTCGACATAACAGAGAAAAACAAACTTCCTCAGCACCAGATTTTCAGCCGAAAAATCTTAAATCTTTATCTATGGATTTCAAATAGAAGATAAAAATCACATAACAGGGCATGGGAGAGTACTCTTTGGAACCCTTGTGTCTAATCAACTTACCCGCATCACCTAAATCTCATGGGCTACCTTCAGCATTAATACATCAAGCAACATAGCCCATCACCAAGTTTGATGGCAAATTTATTCAACTAGGCACACTAGCTCATGAATCAGAAGAAAAGGACATCCTTAGTTGGCTATACAAGGATGAAGAAGAAGTTAGAGCAGCTACTATGTAAGTAGCTATACCAACACAGCTATATGGAAAAGGGTACCTGATCATGTAACAAATGGGATACAATGGCGAAGGACCTATCGGCAAGAGTCAGGAAGGTGTCACAGAACCATTAGATCCTCCTTCACAATTTTCTAAAGACAAAATAGGATTGGGTTATGAACACACTCTACCCCCAAAGAAGACACCAAATAAATATCAAAAACCTCAGTGGAAGGCAAAGAAGAAATACAAGGAGGACTCATGACAGGAGGCACTATTTGAATCAGAAGAAACAATACAAAAGGAACGTGAATACTAGGAAAAAGAGAAACAACATGAGGAGTCATCCATTCAAAAAGAAGAAGCACCTTGTGCGAAAGTACATCATGTTCAGGAACCTATTTCAAACAAATAAGAATCACCCCCTAACAACATCACTAATCCCTGAGGAGAGACAGTATATGAGCAGATGCAAAGAGTAGAAGCAGGATCTGATACGGAATCAGAGAAGACTATCAGATTACTATCAATCATCAAGGACGTGTTTTCATCCTACAACATACCAGTCCATAGCACTAAAAGAATATAGGATAATACCTCTAAGACTGATTCAAATGATTATGAATGGGGTAGTTGTTATTCAAAAGAAAAACAAAGTACTTCCGAAGGTGAAAGCACTATTAACATATATGCTACCTGAAGCTACAGTGACAAAAGATGCAGCCATCCATATTCAACTGGATGAACTCCTAACTAAAATAGAGACATCTAGAGTAGATGCATCTGAATATTTGAGCAAATTGAAGGACAAAGAGCTCACTGCTAAAATGATTGAAGAGGTACAAAAGGCTATTGCTATTGGCAAAGTAAAACTTGTCAAATTTATTGCTGAGTTGTCCCTTGAACTCAAGCACATTCTTTATTTATTTCAGAAACTTTGTACATTTTCTTTATTCATTAAAGATATCAAAAATAAAATAGAAGTGATTGAGAAAGAGATCACTGATCTCTCAAATAAGTTGACCACTGAGCCAAATTCTATTTAGCATTTCTATTCAAAGTTACAAAAACTCATGGCTCAACAATTGGAACTTAGGAATGAAGGGCACAAGATCAGGATGGATATAATGACTCTTCAGACATTATTCATTCCTCATCTTTCATCCATCCAAGAACAGATCAACAAAGCTACCTCCCTATCCACTCAGCCAGAGGGAAGCACCTTAGATGGACTAATTTCACTATTAGCTGACATTATAGCTCAGAATTCACTCATGGATAGTGTCAAGGATGCCCTCTCTGTCGCTCTCACCGAAGCAAAGACAAAGTACAAATCCATTTTTGACCAGTTGCCACCACCGAATGGTAACTAAGTTTTGATGTTTGTCAAAAAGGGGGAGTATAACATCATCAAAGTATCAAAGGGGGAGTGTTGTATACAAGGGGAGTATACCGAATAGAGTATCCAGATGCACAGCACCGAACAGTGATCACCGAGCAGTGAACCAAGCAGTAAACACAGAACATTGATCACCGAGCATGCAAAATCAGAGTTGTGTACAGTATATTGATAAGGGGAGTATATATAACTATACTATTTCATTGACAAATGTATATACCATCAGTATAGTCAAATTTTGTAAGTATATAGATTTTTGAGTTATGACTTTGAAAGTAGTTTTGTCAAACATCTCAACTAATGTCAAAAGGGGAGATTGTTACTACTTACTAAGTTGCCATTAGTTTTATGTCCAAAGTCATTCTATATACTCTAGTCGGTTACTACTACCAAAATATTCAGTCGGTAAGCATAGAGCAGTCGATTATAGAAGAAAGTAGTCATAGAGCTTAGTATACACCGAGTTGTCTACCGAGTAACACTCTATGTCTACCGAGCAGCAAAAATGATATACCGAGTGAACACACACCGAGTGAAATGTGTTACCAGATTAATTGAACCTGGACACATGTGTGGAAACGTGTTACAAGATCGAGGAACAAAGAACCATTATCTCATTGGAAATTGCACTTAAAGATTTTGTCTGATTTTGAGGTCATCTATCGAATGAAATATTTTGTATGGTTATTCATTCGATAAATCATGTTTGTAAGATTGAAGCAATGAACCAGATCACCGACATAAGAGATCTATTTATACAGCATGAATTAAGGATCAAATAATGAGGTGTATGAAGCAAGACATGTGTAATAGATAAGCAAGCACTGAGTATTGAGACTGTTAGAGACACAAAGGTCACCGAGAAGGATTTCAGAGAACAGTCAACGAACAGAGTAAACGGAAGGGTTTACCGAGTTACTTTATGGGTTACCGAGGTATGCTATAAGCAAGGTAATCTCACTTTGAGCACATAGAATCTGCAATAACATTTCAGATGTAAAGTTGCAGATATTTGTAAAGATTTTATTGTAATATTTTGAGTTGTAAGAGAAACCTTTAACAGGGTAAAAGACTCTAACAAAGTCTATAAATTGTAAAGCCTTTAAACAGGTGCAGCATTTAGAATAAGTGTTGTAAAATCCTTAAGCAAGGTAGATCTAACGATCTTGATACTCCTAACAGGGTAAGCTATCAGAAATAGCTAAACATGTAGCTCTAACTGAGCAACCTTTATCATTGCAGTAGTGAAGTTGTGGGTACCATCCCCACCGCAGTTTTTCTCTCTAACCAAGAGTTTATGCGTAACCAAAATATATGTGTTATGGAGTGAATCATGTATGATTGTTATTTATTTGTTTTAGCTTTATGTTATGTTACAGCAGTTTGTGGTTTATGCATAACAGTAAAGTTATTGTTGAAGAAAGGATTTGAAGTAATGATTCACCCCTCCCCTCTCAGTACATTAGCTTTCCATATTGGGCCTAACAAGAAGCAGCCAAAAACATACACCTATCAGAATCTCTGACAGAGGCGAGAAACAAGGGTTTATCAAATTTTTCAAAGAAAAGCAAACCAATTTTGCCTAGTCATATGCAGATATACCCGGGATTGATCCACACTTAATCATGCATCACTTATCTATTGCTCCAGGAGCTAAGCCAGTTAAGAAAAAAATTGAGAAAGATGAATCCACATGTAGTACTCATGGTCAAAGCTGAGCTAAAGAAACTATTAGACGTCAGATTTATTCAACCTATAGACTATGCTGAATGGATTTCCAACATTGAGCCAGTTTCAAAACTAGATGGTAGCATTAGGATATGCACCAAGTTTAGAGATGTCAACAAAGCTTGTCCAAAGGATGACTTTCTTTTTCCCAGTATCGACATAATTGTAGACCCCATAGCAGGCCATGCCATGTTATCATTGATGGACAGTTTTTTGGCTATAATCAAATCAAGATAGCTCTGGAAGATCAAGATAAAACAACGTTTACCTTTCCTTGGGGAATGTATTGTTCGAATGTCATGCCTTTTGGCTTAAAGAATGTTGGGGCAACTTATCAACGAGCAATGACAATAATCTTTCATGACATGATGCATACCTTCATGGAGGACTATGTGGATGATTTACTAGCTAAGTCATTTACCTGAGCAGAACATCTAGGCATATTAGAGAAAAATTTTGAGAGATTGGAAAAATTTCAAGTCACGCTCAACCCTAAGAAGTGTGACTTCGAGGTAACATGAAGCAAGTTATTAGGCTACATCGTATTAGAAAAAGGCATTGAAGTAGATCCAGCAAAGGTACAAGCCATCATGGAGATGTCACCACCTAAGAACATCAGCCAACTCAGATCCTTGCAAGGACGGCTCCAGTCAATCAAGCGATTCATCACCCAACTAGCAGATAAAAGCCTACCATTCAATCATTTTCTATATAAGAATATACCATTCAAATGGGAAGCCAAATGTGCAAAATCATTCTATCAAATCAAGAAACATCTAATCAACCCACCAGTTCTGGTACCTCCAATAGCAGGGAAGACACTTATTCTCTACATATCAACAAAAAACATATCATTGGGGGCACTATTAGCATAGGAAAATCAAGAAGGCAAAGAAAGAGCTATCTATTACATCAGTAGAAGTTTGAATGGATATGAGCTCAATTATATATTCATTGAGAAGGCTTGTTTAAAAGTGGTATTCTCTTGTCAAAAGTTTCGACACTACATGCTAGCTCACACAATCAAGCTAGTAGCAAAAATTGGCCCTCTAAAGTACTTACTCAGCAAAGCAGCTCTCACAGGCAGATTGGCTAAATGGGTAATGATTCTTAGTGAATTTGATATCCACTACATAGAGCGTCGAGCTATCAAAGGATAGGTAATTGCAAATCAATTAGCCGATGCACCACTACCAGATAAACAACCAATGGAGATCAAATTTCTAGATAGGGATGTTCTTGCTATTACCACCAAGCAATGGACCCTATACTTTGATGGTTCTTACACTCAACATGGTTCACGTGTCGGCATTTTGTTCATCACTCCTGAAGGACACACCATACCAAGATCATATAAACTCATGTTTCCATGCACAAATAACATTGTTGAGTATGAGGCACTGGTTATAGGAATCAAAATGGTCATGGAATGGAGAATCACATAATTGAAAGTCTACGGAGATTCACAACTAGTCATAAATCAAATCAACAATGACTATCAGACAAAAGATGACAAGTTGCTACCATACAAACAAATGGTGGATGATTTCAAATAGTATTTTGTACACATCACCTTCGAACAAATATGTAATACCCACTTTACTCAACCCAACAAAATTTGACCATTTTTTTTTGTTTATTTTAATCATTTGTGTTTGATTCAATCACATACTCTTGGCATCCATCCATTAGGATTAGGCATTCATCCATCCGGGATGAGAATCTAACCATACGGGTTAGGCATCTATCCATATGGAGCAAGAGGTTTCATCTATCCAATACGGGATAGGCATCTACCCATACGGGGTAGGCATCTATCCAATTGGGATAGGAGGTGCTCTAGCCAGAGACTTAGACTCATCGGGACCATTCAGGTCTTGAGTCACTCACTAAGTACTACACTCCTCTAATAGGAGTGCACCGAGGTCACCGTCCTTAGGAGTAATCAAAATAACATAATACAAGCTTGAATTACGCCTCAAAATTTGGCTTAAAGCCTTGGGAAATCAAGCGAATCCATACGGGATTCCTTCTGAGTATGCATTGAATTACTTTTTCCTTTTTATTACATGTATCTTTCAAGTTATGATTCTTCTCAATCCTTCTTCTTACCAAAACCTAGACCCCATCCATGAACACCTGAGTACTAGGGATAACTCCGTCCCTAGACTGCCTACATACCCATTTCAGCACAGGATCAAGGCGTAAAGTATGTAGTTCTATTTTCTACTCTATGGTTTGATGTAAATTGATTAGTGGGTACGCAACCCTTTCTAGGGTCAATGTACCAGACAGTTTCTCTGCGGTTGCTACCCATGGTGGTAGCACTTAAGAAAAGGCTCAAGATGGCCTATTGCTTGTGGCCTAAAAACAACTAGATCCTAATACCTATCATAAGTGTAACCCTTGACCAAATCCTCAACAACTCTTCAAGATTAAAACAATTTCATAAAAGAATTTCACTCAATCAACCCTAAAAGGGGGTTTACTATGGTTTAACTCAGCGGATGAAAAATCATTTAAGGATTATCTTATTAGGTTATTGATCCAAGGGGGATTACCCACCCCTTGGATTTTAACTTCCAAGTGTCCCTTATTACTCCTCGATGATTTATAGGGACGATGCCACAGACGTCGTTGATGCAGCTTTATTAGGCATTAAGTGCAGTAGTTCAACACAATGGCATTACCCATAAGCGTGACCCAGAGGCACTGTATATATCGAACGCTGCTAGGTTTTGGTTTTCTGACTTCCTTTATTTAGTTTTCTAACTAAGAAGCTATGAAAAACATCATGCTTGAAAACAATTATGAATTGAATGTACATAATTGGACATTGCAAAGTTTAATTAATTGAAATAACTACTTCGATGGCATTCAAGTACCACTTGATAAAATACCATTTTTCTACAACTAAACTATTTAATATATAATTGCATGACAATGACAATTATGAACTCACATATTAAAACGTGTAACTTGCATGAAGATGATGGAAATGTAACTTTCTCATCAATGAATACAAATTAATATATAAGTAATTCGTATGATGCAAAAATAGTGTCATTTACATGCAAAATTAATCAACGTTTACTTCTATCAGGAGAATAATTAATTATAGAGTTACTAGTTCAAAATGAGTAATTAGTTTGGATCAAATCATAATAATATGACTCAATTGTTTTAAATGAACCTAAAATTACCGACCAAGTAACCCAATAAATCTCAAATGGATTGAGAGATTCCAATTATATACATTAATTTAAAATTACAAATTTACTACACAATGATCCTAATTATTTTATAAGTTTTCCTAAGTTTAATTTACTAATTTAAAATTTAAACTAAAGCAATTATTAACAATTTTTAATTTGCAATTTAATATATATATAAAAAAAATCTAAATAATAAAAAAATGAAACTTGTTTTTAAGAGTTAATGGGGGGGGCCACGGGTACCATCACCCCTGCGGACCTGCAGGTACAGGCCCGCAGAGGTGAGGGGAAACCGTGGGCCCCTCCACTCCCCCTACGGCCACTGTCGTAACAGTGACCGCAGGGGAAGTGGAGGGTACCACTTCCCCGGCAGTTACATTTACGCCGCCTCCCCCCATGCACGCTGCCCGATAATACTTCGTGCATAAGGACTTTACTTTAACTCATTTGTTTATTACCTTTTTTTGTATAAATTAATAATAAATATATGTATATATATATATATATGGTTTTCATTCCAGTTTATTTAATGATATAAAAAGTTATTATAAAAATCAGAATCAGAATTTATTCACAAGAATGAAATGAAATAGGGAAATTTGTTTCAGCAATATAACAGATAACTAGATTATCACAGAGATAGGCAAATGTTTAAATTTTGATTTCACAGAGATCATATCCAACATTTTTTGCTATTATGTTGAGATAAACAACTTTCTTTGAGAGATTTTCAGGAGAATAATATTCACAAAGAGAGATTTCAGGAATAAATGAATAACAGAACAATAATGAGGAGAATTCATACTTGATATACTATTTCTCATAGTGAGATTCCTAAATAGAAATGATTATATGCATAGAGAGAAAAAAATTACTTACAAAGATAGGAAAAAAATTGAGTTTTTCAAAAGAAATAAATAGAGGTATTGAAAAGCATGATTTATCTTTTTCTTTTTTTTGATTCAAGATCTTCTCTAGATTTCAAAAAAAACAGAAAAGCAGAATTTGATTTATTTCTTTTAAATAGATTAAATAAATAGATTAACAAATAAAGAGAAATCTGCATTTGTAATTTAAAAGAAAAGAAATTTTTTTATCACTGCATTTCTTTAATGAAAAAAATAGATTTCCTTTCTATCTAACAATTACGAAATGATTTCTTTCAGAAAGCTATATTCAACTAAAGAATCTAGGAGGAGATGTTTCCTTTGAAAATAATAAGAATTTACATAAGGAATTAACAAATGCAAAGAGGGAACCTAGAGAAGCCTTTTGATGTTGAATCCTCTCCAAATCTTCAAGCCTAGCCTTCCTTGATCCTTCCTTGCAAGCTTGGAACAAAATTCTTCAAAACAACCTTAACTATTCTTCCAAAATGAAAAAAAAATATGACTACTAAAAACAAACTAATTGAGAAAAATTTCTTCAAAGAATAACCGACTCCCTCTTTTGAATACTTCCATACAATATATAGGAAAAATCCCTTATTTCCACTATCTAGAGAAATTAATTAAGAATGAGATTCATTTTTCCAATATTGGACTTATGCAAAATTGATTGATATCCTAGTGGGGGAGTTACATGCAAGGTATTGAAGATTCCTCTAGAAGCTTCTAATTTCTCCTATAACATGTGCCATAATTGGGAATGGGAAAAAGAATTAATAAATAATTCCTATTTAATTTATATTCTCCAAGTGTGTATGTGGGTCCATTATTTATTCTTTTATAATATTCATTCAATTATTTTCAATAGCTCAACCAAAAAAAATATAATAGAATTGTATCAAATCAAAAAGTGATAAAGGAGGGTTGTGACAAAATACCCAGGTTGGACAACAGAGAATCCGATGCAATGGCTACTATCACTTCACTGCTACAAATTCCAGAACAATAGAGTCGTTATGAGTTTCTTGTAGAGCAATTGTTTTCCCCAGCCTATGACAATTCTACATCCCATGTTATCTATGTCTTAACCGGTTTAGACTCTTTGTTATACGGAACAATATACAACTATCTCAAAACCAATACCTTACCCATTGACCTATCTCGAAATCATAAGCACAACTTTATCCGGGAAGCTGCCCGTTATACTCTAACTGCTGATACTCTTTACCGTCGAGATCTAGATGGTACTCTTCTCTGTTGCCTTGATTGTAATGAATCTGACTGTGCTTTACAAGAGCTTCACGAAGGTATCTGTGGCACACATTCAAGTGGTCCTACTCTTGCTAAAAAACTTCTAAGAATGGGATATTACTAGCCGACAATGGAAAAGGATTCTTATCATTTTGCAAAGAAATGTCCTAAATGCCAAATCCATGGCAATCTTATACATGCACCAGCATAGGAATTGCAGCCATTTACAATATCCTGGCCTTTTTGCCAGTGGGGATAGGACTTAGTTGGTAAAATACACCCTTCATCTTCAAATGGACACAAGTTCATTATCACTACAATAGAATATTTTACCAAATGGATTGAAGCAGTCCCCATGAACACAGTAACTGGAAAACAAATTGCCTCTTTTATCCTTAATTATTTGATCTGCAGATACGACATTCCCAGTTCCATCATCACAAATAATCGATGACCTTTCAAAAACCAAGATGTGTGAGTACTATGTGAACGATTCAAAATTCAAAATCGTTTCTCTACACCTTACTACCCATAGGGGAATGGTCAAGCAGAGGCATCCAATAAAACAATATTGAAAATCCTCAAGAAAACAGTAAATGATGCAGGAAAAGATTGGCACATACAACTCAATCCAACACTTTGGGCATACAGAACTAGCATCCACACACCTACAGGAGCTACGCCATATTCATTGGTGTATGTATCAGAAGCAATTTTACCCCTTGAGGTAGAAATTCCATCACTTAGAGTATCTTGAAAGGCCTCATTCTAGATGAAGGGTATCGAGTAAATAGACTGCAAGAGCTAGAACTTCTAGATGAAAAGAGACAACATGCCTATACTCACCTCAAAGCATACCAGCAACGCATGTGTCGAAGCTACAACCACAAGGTCATCCCTAGAATTTTTAAAATCGGTGATCTCGTACTCAAAGAAAATCCTAGAAATCAATAGGATCGAGAAAAGAAAGGGAAATTTGAACCTAACTGGTTGGGTTCCTATGTCATCATATCAGCCTATGGATCAGGCACCTATCAGCTAACAACTTTAGAAGGAGATGTGCTCGACGAACCAACCAACAGCATCCATTTGAAGAAATACTATACTTGAGCAGTCTAATGCACGGAAAAGTTAAAAATACAAAAAAATCAAAAAATCAAAAAAAAAATTACAAAAACAAACAAAAAGATGCAATAAAAACAACTGGTGAAAACCTAGCAACATGCGCTACTTGTGAGAGGACAACTCCTCTATCTATCTTTACTCTTGAACTTTTATATCCACAATCAAGCGCCACCAACCATTGCCCAACACTTTATCAAAATAGCATTATCTAGGATATACTTAGCGTAGTCACTGTCCTTGTTTATCCAAATATCATTTCATCATATCCCACCATGGCTTGGTAATCACTGTACATATCCGTGTTAGGTGGTAAATTTAGCTAGGGGCAACATTGATCTACATTTCATCATGTCGATAAATCAAAACTTGTAGCAAACTAAGAGCATCATGTCCAACAAACATTCAACAATCAAGAGAACAAAACATTGATACACTTAAAAAATTCACAACACATGATGGATGACTTTTTGAAGTATAAAATGTTTACATCTTGCAGGAAGTTTTGACTATTTTGCACTTGAACTTTTTTTGAACTATTGGATCCTCTAAATTTTCTCAACGATGCATCAAGCTAGAGAAAGTAACTGGGAATCCAATATTTTTTTAGTTTTCTGTCTGTGAGGAGATCACTTTTACTGTGCAAATACTTGTCTCGAGATGTGATTCAAAGCATGTCACTGAAGACATGGTTCCACTTTGTGCATACAAATAGTTTAATCTTATCTGTTTATATGCAAGCAACACTCAGGTCATCTTGGTTCAATTATACCTTGACACTTGTGTCATCTTGTAATATCAAAATCCATGTAAGTTATACTCAGGTCATTATGGTTCAATTATACCATGAGGCTTGTATCAACAATCAATAAATCAAGGCTCGATGATGAAAACAAAGGAAGCATTGGCACTTTGATCACAATAGATGGCAACATTGAGAATGAGAATGCATATTAAGCTTTGCATTAGCTGTACATCATTGTCATCTTAATATTGCATTAGGTTGCACATCATTTTTAATCTTGCATTTAGTTGCACATCATTATCATTATCATACATCTCACATCTCATAAATCAAAGCAATGCATCATCACATTTTCATTCATCAAAATCATGAATCATACATTCACGTCATAATAGAAATCAAGAGCATTTATCTAAGCATCACATCACCCTCATAGAATCTCATATCGAAACATAATGCATATCATTCATCATTGCATCCATCACAATCATATCTATCGTATCATCATGGAATCTTTCTTCACTTTCATATCTTCATCATTCTTCCAAACTATATTTTGTCATGTCTTATATAGGATGTATCTTTCCTGAAACCAGATATTTTGATCAACTCTTATACAGGATATATCATTCCTGACACAAGTTGTTTTGATCAGCTCTTATACAAGATATATCATTCCTAAAACCAGACATTTTGATCAGCTCTTATATAGGATATATCATTCCTGAAACTAGATGCTCGATCATCCATGTCTTATACAAGCGGTATCATTCTTGAAACCAGACGCTCGATCATCCATGTCTTATACAGGTGGCATCATTCCTGAAACCATACGCTCGATCATCCATGTCTTATATAGGAGGTGTCATACCTGAAACCAAACTTGATCTCAATCCAATCAATCTAATCAATCTTATCAAACCCATGCATGTCATCACTATCTACTCTTCTATTTTTCAAATAGCATTCGTCTTCTTTCGAGAGATCATTCATTCCTTTTGTGCACGAACGATCTCCCAAGGGGGAATTATCATATCAAATATCAAACATCAAATTCATATCAACTCGAAACAATGAATATCAAATCAAGTTTCATATCAGCAATCAAAACCATATCAAACATCAAATTCATATCAACTTAAAACAACGAATATCAAATCAAGTTTCATATCAAAATCAAACTCATATCAAAATTCATATCAACTTGAAACAACGAAAATCAAATCAAATTTCACATCAAATCAAACCCATATTAAAATTCATATCAACTTGAAACAACGCAAATCAAATCAAGTTTCATATCAGCAATCAAAACCATATCAAACATCAAATTCATATCAACTTGAAACAATGAAGATCAAATCAAGTTTCATATTAGCAATCAAAACCATATCAAACATCAAATTCATATCAACTTGAAACAATGAATATCAAATCAAGTTTCATATCAGCAATCAAAACAATATCAAACATCAAATTCATATCAACTTGAAACAATGAATATCAAATCAAGTTTCATATCAAAATCAAACTCATATCAAAATTCATATCAACTTGAAACAATGCAAATCAAATCAAGTTTCATATCAAAAATCCAATTCACATCAACATTCATAACAACTTGAAACAACACAAATCAAATCAAGTTTTATCCATATCAAATCCATATCAAAAGACTCATATCAAACACCATATCGCGACTCATATCGGACATCATATCCATGACAAAAACAAATCACAAACAACAGACACATCAAGATCACCATTCAAAACACTCAGCTTGGAAATTCAATAAAATCGAAATTTATCAAAACAACACACATCCGCACAGTAGACACACAGATTGGCTATCACACCCATCCAAGAAAAATTGGCAGACACCTACTTACCCCAGCCTATCTTCATTCCTCTCAAAATACCTCACAAAATCATACTTTCCTCCTCAAAATACTACATTTTCTGCCTACGTGCTAAGACTTTTTCTCTATGCGCTAAGATGCCACCTATGCGCTAGCCAAACCCCGCTATGCACTGCAAAATTTACCCTATGCGCTAGAATTTTCCTATGCGCTACCTTGTTCTACCCATACACCGCCATCTTTACCCTATGTGCTAGGTTTCACCTATGCGCTACCCTTTAATCCCACTACACCACCCTGCTAACCCTATGTGCTAGGTTTTACCTACGCGCTACCCTTTCCCCCCTACGTGCTATCCTGTTAGCCCTATGCGCTAAAAATACCTAATGCGCTAGCCTACACTGTCTACACGCTATGATACTTAACCCTGATGCTACCCTTATTCCAAAACTCTATGCGCTACTGTTTTTATCGTATGCACTACGGTGCATACCCTACGTGCTAACCCGTGAGAACTCAGCATAAAAAATGAAAAACATGCTCAAAAATGACAAAACAAAAAGCAAAAAGGGGAAAATTTTGATGACTTACAGGTGGACCATACGTGGCGGACCTCCGGTACTGATGAATGCGCTTGAATTGATGAGAAGCATAGGGAACCAGCATTTTGTCTCTCTCTCCAAATGTCACTTTCTCCAGAGTCAACAAGCACAAATGATACAAATAAAACCATTTCTCACCTTTTTATAGGGTAAACAAAAATTAGGGTTAGGCGGTGGGGCATGTATTTTGCTCGTGGTCTCACTTCTAACCCTAGCAAACATCATTATCGGGAGATGAATCAATAGGCACGCATTCAACATCGACAAAATTTTAAAATGTGATCAAATCTACAACAATTATCAAATCAACCAAATTTTCAATTTTTTTGATTCATCTCCCGAGGGGGCATTATCAACATCATTTATCAAATCTGGGGCATGATTTATCAAATCTAGGGCACGACATTGACATCTCGATACACGCATCACACTGATCAAATTTTGACGACACATCAATTTTCTTTGAATCAACATGTGCACACACGTCACTTCAAAGAGGGGCAAAATGTAGACGTAAAAAAATGACCACATTCCTAAATGAATATTTAATGTTGATTTTATTCTCATTCCTCTATTTAGCTAAATCTAATTTAATTAAATCATCCACATTCCTCTATTTGATTAATAAATTATTCAATTTATTTATTTAAATTCACTTAAGCCTTTCACATCATTTAATTGAATAAATCATTTTATTTAATTAAATCCCTTCTTTCTACTTTTAATTAAATTTACATTTAATTAAATTATTCACTCCAAATAAATAAATCTAATTTATTTAAATCCTCCACTTGCAACCACAATTGAAATAAATTAATTTTATTTTAATTAAATTCTATTTTCCCCACCCACTTGCAAAATCCTACATCTCCCACTTGCCTCCTAAACCCCCTTCCTAAATTCTTTTAGAACCTATCTAATCCTAATCAATTAGCCTAAACCCTTCAATCATTCCTTTTCCCTAAATTTGAGGATGTCACTTCTCAAATTTGGAGGAAAGTCTTCCAAAAGCAATAAAGCCTTTATGTCTTCAACAAGCTAACTTGTTGAGTTCCCCCAAATTTGGAAGGACTCTTACAAATTTGTCCCCAAAGTCTTCCAAACCATCAATGGTTAACTCACCCTTGTCGCATGATTAGAGACTTTTTGCCTAACTCAACCTTCATCTAACCCAGGGGTCTCATCAAGCACTCATGGCTTTACCCTTGGTTATCTCCTTAACCCTTGCACAAGAGTTTACCCCTTGGATAAAAGCTTTATCCAATGGATGACTCTAGCCTAACCTTAACCTTACCTCCTAAGGTAACCTTCATGTCTTCTCAAGCATTTAATGCTTCTTACATCTCCTCTCGAGTAGTCTCTTGTTGATAATTGTCACCATTTTATTGGTGAGAATTGTAAACATGGATTGAGTAACTTTCAATCCTAGCCCTTGTTGAAATTATTTGATCTTGACCATCCATTGCCCTATTTTCCCTATAAATAGAGCCCATTCCTTCTTAAAAAAAGATCAAATTCTTTAGCATCACACTTATACTCATTTTTAGCAAAGCATTTAATCTCTCTTTAAAATAGAAATAATCTAATAATCATTTTAGAAGCATTTCTATCATCTTATTTAATCATATAAACTAGTATATCATGTTAGGATAGTCTTGTACTAATATTTTCATCTTATCATCACTAGTTTAGTTCATATTTAAAATCATGCATAGATAGGATTGCATTCATACTAAGAGTGATCAAAGAGCATCCCTCATTCTCATGATTGTCATCCCTAAGTCACTTTGCTCAGTGATCTGAGAGCAAAGGTATTGGCTTGAGGGGTCTTGTGAGATAGAGAACAATGGAACACCCCTTGGGAAGTTGAGCTATTCCTTATAGCTCCATAACTTGCACCAAGAGTTCCATTGGTGTGTGGGCACCGCTTTTCCCGCATATATATATATATATATATATATATATATATATATATATATATATATATATATATATATATATATATATATATATATGTTTATCTTAGAATGTAACACCACATTCTTAGAAATATTGATAGCACTTGAATTGTCACAATATATAATAGTAGCCTCATTATAAACAACTCAAATATCTTTCAGCATCTACTTCATCTAAATTACCTAAGTACAACTGCTAACAACATCAATGTATTCAACTTTTGTAGTAGATAAAGAAATAGCATCTTGCTTCTTGCCCAAGAAATCAACTTCTTTCCCAAAAAGAATGCTCCATTGGTAGTGCTCTTTTGGTCATCAACATCACTTGCTCAATCAGCATCAGTATAAGCACTTAAAATGAAATCATCATTCTTTGGGTACCACAAACCATAATCAACTATTCCCTTCAAAAAATTTAATATCCTCTTTGCAATAGTGATAGGACTTTCCTTAAGATCAGCCAAGAATCTTGTAACAAGACATACAACATTCATAATGTCAGGTCTAGTCTGAGTCAAATATAGTAGTCCATTAATCATAGATCTATATAGGGTTTGATTAGCCTTCAGAGTTTCATCATATTTTGTCATCTTGCATCTAGTTACCATAGGAGTTCCAACAGGTTTGGAATCATCTAACCCAAACTTCTTCAGCAATTCCTTCACTTACTTTGATTGAGATATGAAAATGCCTCTATCAGTTTGTGTAATTTGCAATCCTAGAAACAATTTCATCTCACCTATCATAGACATCTCAAACTCTTTTTGCATATCATCAGCAAACTTCTTACTCAAATCATCATCTCCTCCAAAATAATATCATCAACAAAAAATTCAACAATCAAAATATTATCATTATCAATCTTGAAGTATAAGTTACTATCTACAGTACCTTTACAGAATCCCAACTTCATCAAATACATGTCCAATCTAGCATACCGGGCTCTAGGGGCTTGTTCAAGTCTAGACAATGCCTTCTTCAATCTGCATACCATGTCTCCTTCAATTGTCAATGAAAATCAATCTGGTTGCTCAATATAGAGTTCCTCTTCCAATTCACCAATCAAAAAGGTTGACTTTACATCCATATGATATACCTTGAATTTTTTATGAGTAGCATATGCAAGAAATAATCTAACAGCTTAAATTCTAGCTACCGAAGCAAAAGTCTCCTCAAAATAAATACCTTTCATTTATGAATATCCTTTATATACCAGTCTTGATTTGTTTCTAACAACTTCCCCATATTCATTCAGTTTATTTTAAAACACCCATTCAGTACCAATTGCATTCTTGTCTTTAGATCTTGGAACAAGTTCCCATGTATTGTTTTTCTCAATCTGATTTAACTCTTCTTCCATGGCCTTTACCCAATTTTCATCTTTACAAGCTTTAGCAACATCTTTAGGCTCAATTTTGGAAATCAAACATGTTTCTTTAACAAGATTATCACCAATAATATGATTCTTTGAATGATATAATCTTACATACCTAGGGTCTTCTGATTGTTTTGGTTTTCAGTCTCTTGAACTTCTTCACTGCCAGTAGCATCTGGATTTACTAACTCGTCTGGATCACTCTATTTCATGCTTGAAGTTTGCACTTTCTTTGAAATAACATTCTATTCATCAAATTCATATTCGCATGCTCTGATTTGCTTCTCATAACTCTCATCAACCTTCACATTCACACTTTCCACTATTTCTCTTAGTATTTTGTTGTAACAGTGGTAGGCCTTACTCTTAGTAGAATATCCGAAAAAAGATTCCTTCATCACATCTTGCATCAAATTTTTTTATATCCTCATCTTTTTGATATAACATTTACCTCCAAAGATTCTAAAATATCTAACTATAGGAACATGACCAAACCATAACTCATAAGGAGTCTTACCAGAATCACCTTTTATATACACCCAGTTGAATGTGTACACAACAATGCTAACAGCTTCTCGCCAATAGATATGTAGAATATTTCCTTCTATCATCATAGTCCTATCAGCATCCAAAATAGTTATGTTCTTCCTTTCAACAACTTCATTTTGCTAAGGGGTTCACGGAGCAGATAACTATCTCCTAATTTCATGCTCTTCACAAAAGGAATTAAACTCACTAGAAGTGAATTCTCTTCCTCTGTTAGACGTTAGACACTTCAGCTTCAATCCTATCTCTGTCTCCACTCTAGGTTTGAATTTTTTGAATTTCTCTAGTACTTCAAATTTCTCCCTTAGAAAGTGACCCACATCATTCTAGAATAGTCAGCAATCAGCAACATAAAGTATCTATCACCCTGCAAGCTTCTCACCCTAGACGGACCACATAAATCAGTATGCACAAGATTTAATAACCCATTAGATGTATATAGTTTACTCTTAAATTAAATTCTTGTTTGCTTTCCCAATTCACATTCTTTACACATCAAATTAGTAGGCTTCACTATCTTAGGCAAATCTCTAATAGCTTGGGTAGAACTTATCTTAATCATGCAGTCAAAGTTAACATGACACATTCTCCTATAGCACAACCAACTTTCATCAATCTAAGCAATCAAACAACTTTTCTCACCAGCATTCAAATGAAAGATATTACCTTTAGTTTCAATTCCTCATACAATTTCTATACTAAAGCTATTCAGGATCTTACATTTCCCAGTCTTGAATTATAAATCATATCCCTTATCAACCATTTGTCCAACACTCAAAATATTATGCTTCAAACCTTTAACATATAAAACATCATCAGTATTATGCTTATCATCAAGAGAAATAGAACCTCTACCACAGATTACACAAGCTTTGTTGTCTTCAAATCTTACTACACCACCATCATACTTCTCCATATTCACAATTTTACCCTTATCGACTATCATGTGATGTGAACAACCACTGTCAATCACCCATTCATCTTTATCTTCAATCTTAGCAGCCAATGCTTACTCTTCAACAATACAACTTGTAGAATCAACAAGTACCTGATCATCTTCCTTGATATCAATGAACACAAATTCACCTTCTAAATTCCCTTTCACAAACTCATCATTTGTCACACCTTCATCAGCAGCATAATAACACTTCTTCTGATATCTATACTTGTGATTAGGCTTGTAAGACTTATCATACTTTGACACTCTTTCTTCTCTTTTAGGACACCTAGAAGAAAAATGACCTATCTTATTGCATCAAAAACATTTCAAAGGTAAATTCCCTTCATACTTATCAGCTCCCTTAGGTAATCTTCTGGAAATAAGTGCTTCAAGCTCTTCCAATTCTCTTTCTTGTTCTTCTATCTCTCTCATTTCCCTTTCATATTTGGAAACCTTAGTTGAACTCTCTCCCGGATGATACTTCTGCTTCCCAGATAGAGTTGCTTCAAATCCAGTCTCGACTTTGCCATGTGATTCACCAAGTTCGCTCAATTTAAAAGAAGCAAGCTTACCAACTAGCATGTCTCTTGTCACAATTTTCATAATCTAGATCTCATCAATAGCAGAAACTTTGTGTTTATAAGAAGGAGGCAAGGATCTCAACACTTTAGCTACAAGCTCATTTTCTTCAAGGACTCCACCAAAAAATCTGATATTTAGTACAAGATCATTCACTTTATCCATAAAGGATGAAATATTCTCATCTTCTCCCATTCTCAACAACTCATACTTTTCTTTCAAGCTCTGTAATTTAGCAACTTCCACATGTTTATCTCCTTTTAACAGGGTTTCTAGCTTCTCCCAAATCTCATGAGCAGTATGCAATCCCATCACATTGGTCATTTTTGCATCAGTCAAGGAACTCAGCAATGCTTCTTTAGCTCTTATATCATGTGTAGCATCTTTGATCTCAGCTGCAGTAACAGGACCATTCTAAGGAACATTGTAGACATTCTTTGTGATCTTCCAATAATCTTCTCCAAGACATTTCAAGTGACACTCCATCTAGTCCTTCCATATAGTCTAATTAGTTCCATCAAATCTTGGACTCTCCTTCTTGAAAACAATAGTTTCCATCCCGGATCTCCTCAAGAGGTCAAGCTTCTTCCATAGGATCTAACTCTGATACCAATTGTTGGCAACAATAATGCAAGAAAACTGAGAGGGGGGGTAAATAAGTTTTCACCAAACTTAAACAAATTAATCTCAACTTTAGATCTAATCAAGAACAGCAATAACAAAGATAAACACCACATCAACAACACACATAACACACAATTATTTTATGTGGAAAACCCGGTTAAGGGAAAAACCACGGCGGGAACCTACCCACAATATGATGATACTTTGTAGTAGTATGTGTAAATATTACAATGGCTCGTCATGGTGCTTGTATCTAGTTCAGAATCAATTTATTATCTTCACTTCTCTTTTATTTCCTGTCTTTGTTTTCTATTTGTAGGAGTAGGTTTAGTGTAGAAACCATCCCAAGTGTTGAGTGATAGTTGACAAGCCAAGATTGTATCCAAATCTAAGTTTCATACACTTTCCTTGGCACATTTGTATTGGGATATCTGTTGTAATTTGTGATGCTTTGAGTGTTGGAAGCTAAAAGTTATTTGGGCATTGCTTAGGTACACTTGCCTTGGTCTCGTAGAGCCAAAAATGTAGGAGATTTCAATCTTGTGTAACTGAATCTCGTTTGTTGGCCAAATCCAATCTTGAGCCTGTGGATGAGAAGTTGGCTAAATCTTTAGGGCTTGGGAAGGTGTTTATTTTGGAACCAACAACCACACTCATTGGTATGAAATTATGTAGTTATTGATTCATGAAGGGATTCTAAAAAGGTATCAAAGTGTATATGGTACAATAAATTTATAATATAATATATAGGTTTTCCTTTCTCATTTATGGATTAATAAGTAGACTTTGTTGTGGGTATTCCTAGTTACATAGAGAAATGCATGTGTATGATCATCCAGCCTATCTTATGGTTTGTAGATACACTCATTCTTTTCATATTCTTCATTACACATGTGTTTGTGTGAGAAGAATGAAACTTGATTGTATTTCCTACTATGATAAAGGAGCTAGTTTCTTGTTGCTTGTCCACCACCACATCTAGATATTAGAACATCTTTTTATATTTTTTTGTTATTTTTTTCCTACTCGACCTACATACACTAATAAGTTTTATAACTTTAGTAACATATTAAAGGATTCACGTCGAAAAAAAATATTGTGAGATTTATGCATGTAAAATTTCTACCCACCTTATAGCCCATTTCTTAAGGAACGCATATCTATCATAAGCTAGTGCCAGGTATATATTTAGATGGTTGCAATGGTAAGTTCACAATGTGTAACTATGTATTAAACTTAAGGGAAATCATTTGTGGTGGACAATTGTTTTTAGATATTTAGGTACACTTGCATGCTTGTTCATATCTATTATTATAAAGTCTATTAGGCTTGTTCATTATTACCATCAAGACATGCTAATCAAATAATGGTTCATATATTTTATTTATATTTAATTATCAAGTGTTAATATCTCAAAGGAATACACCTAGGTTTTATAGAGCCCAAAGAGGAAGAAGATATTTCGTAGTAACATGAAATGGCCCAAAACTATCTTCTCCTTATTGATGTGTCATTCTCTTTGTAAAACAAATATTATTTTTTCTTATCTCACTTTTAGCAATAATGATAGAGGAGAGGACATGTAGATTTTATATATAACATAAAGTGCATCTCTCTATCATCACAAGATATACAAGATGAGAATTTGTATTTCTTGTGATAAATCATGTGGTATGAGGCACTTGGATCAAAAAGCCAAGAGTCATAACTATCCATATTAGCATAAGCTCACCATGTAGCACTAGAATCATCATTAAAAAATATATTATTGAGGATTCATAAAAGTTCTTATTCTTATTTTTATATTACTTCTTCACATTGTCCTAGAATTCATAGTTATAACACTTGACTTTTCTCTTCCCCAGGGTTTTACATTGTCACTTTCATCTAGATATAACCTATATTTATTCCACTCCCCTTTTGACTATCATTTATCCTTATGCCCTACCCAAACATGTAATGTGTCCTTAAAACCATCGTCCATAGAATTTCTCCTCGGTTTTTATTAATTAATATTGTAGCAAGGGTATCCATATTAAAAATATATTACAACCACTAATAGAAACAAATAATTTTTCTTATGATTCAAGAAAATAAAAAAGTAGTAAAATACATTTAAATCTACCAACTCATCTTAACTCTACACTTCCTAGCTAACCCAAAATCAAATCAAAATTAATAAGATGTTCAACATTGGAGTCTCCTTCATTTATAAAAGTATAATATTCCCCTAAGATATAATTTAGTTTTTAGACTTTTTATATGGAAACATCACCTATTCACTTACACAAACCAAAATTAATATCCTCTTTTGATATATTCAAGAGAATTGAATCTACACAACACAACAAGAAATACCCAATATTTTTAAGAAATGTCCATGATTTTTCCTGGCTTGAAACTAACTCCATTGATCCCTCTCCTCCAAGAGATCTTCAATTTGTAGCTTCCACAACTTGTACCAAAAGCCTTTAAATTTATTAATTTGTGAATGGGAAGTGATTTTGTGGCTTTGAAAACACATAGATTTTCAAAGACAGTAATTTGAGAGTTCCCATTGTAACCAAAATTGAAATGTGTCCCTCTCTATTCAGAACTAAAGCTATAATTGCAAACATTGAGAAATAAGGTGAAATACTCCAATGAGAGCTCAAATGAATAATGGATAAATTTGATTTATAAATAAAGATAATATGTGATTAACCATTGGATTAACATAATAATAATTTTAGCGGAATGTTTGAGTAGATTGATTCAAAAGTTGAAGGAGAAAAGGATCATCAAAGGATTGCAACCCTCTTTAGCTAATTTCTTCTGCACTCATCAACAGTTTGTTGATGATACTATATTATTGGGATACTCTTCTGTTAGTGAAGCTTATGCCTTCAAAAATGCTCTCAACTCTTATTCCCTTTCTACTGGCCAGCAGGTTAACTAGGCGAAATCTGCTAATTACTTCATCAACACTCCCTTGTTGAGGCAGTGGGGGATTGCTAACATAATTGGCTATACGGTTGAGTTGCTTCCCTCTACTTATTTGGGCCTCCCTCTTGGTTTGGCTCCTCCAAACTCTTTCTGGAATTATTTGATTGATAAGTTCAACAAAAAACTGGGTGGATGGAAAGGCTCTATGTTGTCGCAGGCTGGTAAGCTCCAACTTCTTCAAGATACCCTTCAGAATCTACCTGTTTATGCTCTTAGTTTGTTTAGTATACCGGTCAAATTTGTAGAAGCGTTAGAAAGAATTCAGAAAATATTTCTTTGGTCTAGTGTGGAAGATAAGAAAAGGATTGCTTTGGTTGCTTGGGATAAAGTTTGTGGTCCTAAAAGTAGTCGGGGGTTAGGTGTCAAATCCCTTAAACCTTTCAATAAAGCTTTGTTATCCAAATAGGTTTGGAGGGCCTATGGTATTAAGAGAGATTGGAGTAGGGTGTGGTTTGACAAATACATCCATAATCAACCCATTCATTCCCTTCTCTATTCTGAAGATATCCCTGTTGTATCTTTTATTTGGAATAGTATGATAAAATCTATTAAAGTTGCTAAAGCTAGAGCTAGATGGGTCCTTGGCAAAGGTAACAAAATCGGATTTTGGGAGGATGTCTGGATCAAAGATGAGCCTCTTTTTAATTGCAGCCATATCATTGAAGATTGTAAAAGGAGGTTTGGTTCTATGGTCTGTAATTATTGGGAGGAGAATAAATGGGTTAGACTTGATGTTGATTATGCTAGATTTTCTTCGCTCTAACATGATTTGTTGTCCTTTTCTATCAACAAAGACTTAGATGATGTCTTCTTATGGAAGAGTAATCCTAAGGGTACTTTTACTGTTGCTTCTGCTTACAAAAAGATATCAACTCAGGCTTGTAACCCTATATGGACTAAAGTTTGGAATAGATTCCTCATTCCTAAAGTTAATATGTTTTTCTGGCTTGCCACTCATAACAAGATTCTCACTATTGATAACCTGGTCAGAAGAGGATTTATGATCCTTAATAGGTGTGAGTTATCTCAAAAAGAGGCTGAGTCTGTGGATCATTTGTTCTTTCATTGTTCTTATACCTGGAAAATTTGGGGTGAAGTGTGGATGCAATGGAAAGTTGATTGGGTTATGCAGAATAGTTTTAAGGAAGTCCTTTGGCATTGGATTTTCCCTACCAAGCTTCCCATCATCAAGACCCTTTGGTCTTTTCTTTTTCCTATGACCTATTGGCATATTTGGAAGGAGAGAAACAATAGAATTTTTAGGGAGACTAAGTGTTCTTCTTGGGTGGTCTTTGAAAATATTTGTAGAGCTATTAAATAAAACATCAACACCATTCACAAAAGCAACAAGCATTGTAGTTATGTTGATATGAATGATAATGATAAAAGGATTCTTATAGAATGGAAATTATTGAGTAAGGTTTGGAAGTCTGATCTGAAGAGTAGAAGAGATAATGTGGTTTGGAGGTTCCCTCCTCATGATTAGGTGAAGGTGAACTTTGATGGTGCAGCTAAAGGAAATTCGGGTAATGCTGGTGGGGGAGGTGTTATCAGAAATTCTCATGGCTTTTGTGTCGTTGTGATTGCTTCTCCCTTTGGAATTCAAAACAACCATGTTGCAAAAGCTCTGGCAATGTTAAAATGTCTTTAGCTTGCTCAGGATTTCAATTTTTAAAAAAATTGGTTGGAGGGGGATTCCCTTAATATAATTTAGGTTATTAAAGGTATTTGTTCCCCTTCTTGGAATATCCAAAATATCATTGATAAGGCAAAAAAATGTTAGATTCTTGTGATAGTGTGATTATTACCCATACCTTTAAGGAAGGTAATAGGGTAGCCGATTTGTTAGCTAATGAGGGGGTCATTTTAGCGAAAGATGCTAATTATATCGGAGAGGCATCATGTAGGAACAAAGTTCAAGAGCAATTATTTTATTACAAGATCAATGGTACATATTAATCTCATCATTACCCTTTTTGGTTCGGACTTCAATGATAGAGTTTGGAGTGAGATGGATTGTCAGATGATGACTTGTCTCGAGCATCGCATTAATGAGTGTATGTGTGAAAGGCCTTATCATATTAAGAACTGGGTTAATTTGCATGTAAAAAAGGGCTACTTGAAAAACAAGATAATTACTTTGGTTTTCGATTCCAGCTTCTTTGTTCTTCAGCATCTTGCTAGTTTGTGCTCCCCTGAGGGTTTTGATTTGAAGTGCTTCTATATTATGGGTGTAAATCTCAACCGTAATGAGCCCACTAGCTGTGATAGTTGGAAGGGTGAAAGGAAAATTTGGAGAAGGCTGCATAAAAACGGCTTCATTGATTATATGGAGAAATTGCATGGGAGCAAGAAGTCCATTTCCCGTGGTTTTGTCAAGGGTTGGAAAAATAACAGAGTTACTCTGTTTGGTCAAAAATGGAGAGTGGATGAAGATTTGGTGGCTGAGGTGACTGGTTTGCAGAATGACGGTATCAAGTTTTATAGAGATCGTAAGTTCTCGATGGAAGCCATCAAAAATTTCCCAAAGAACGAAGAAAAAAGGGCTCGCCTTGCAAAAGGATAATATTTCCTATTATCTCCCTAACCAGGTAAACTCCTTTTGGCAGAAAATGTTGAAAGTGTTAATGGAGTATCTTACTGTTGATGATAGGTTCTCGAAAGTCTATAATTATCACTTTGTTATCCTTAATCTCTTTCACCATGGTTCTAATATTTCTCTTCCCTTCTATCTGGCCTCCTTCGTTAATGACAGACTGGCTGACCATGCTAAGAAACCCAAGTCCTACCCTATTTCCCACCAAGGTATTATTCTGTTAATTTATGAGTATCTTAAGGATAAAGTTAAGGCCAATAAGGATGATCCCCTTGTGGAGAGTGCCCATATCTCTGAGGATGATGACAGTTCTTGTTAGGCCCAATATAGAAAGCTAATGTACTGAGAGGGGAGGGGTGAATCAGTACTCCAAAACTTTTCTCTGATAATAACCTTACTGTTATACATAAACAGAATAGTGCAGTAACATAAAATAAAACTATAATCAACAGATAACAATCATACATGATTCACTCCATAACACATATATTTTGGTCACGCAGAAACTCTTGGTTAGAGAGAAAAACTGCGGTGGGGATGGCACCCACAACTTCACTACTACAATAATAAAGAATGCTCGGTTAGAGCTACATTTAGCTATTTCTGATAGCTTACCCTGTTAGGAGTATTAAGATCAGTTAGATCTACCTTACTAAAGGATTTTTACAACACTATATAAGTGTAGCACTCGGTTAAAGGATTTACAATTTATAGACTTGGTTAGAGTCTTTTACCCTGTTAAAGGTTTCTCTTACAACTTCAAAATATTTCAATATAATCTTTACAAATATCTGCAACTTTACATCTAAAATGCTAAAGCAGATTCTATGTGCTCTGAATAAGATTACCTAGCTTGTAGCATACCTCGGTAACCCATAATGAAACTCGGTAAACCCTTCTGTTTACTCTGTTCTTCGACTGTTCACTGATAACCTTCTCGGTGACCTCTCTATGTCTCTGTAACAGTCTTTCTTCATGCATACACACTGCTATCTCATTGTATCTCATATCACATCATGTGTCTTATATTTTTTTTAAACCTAGAATCATGTTGTATATATAGATCTCTTACAGCGGTGATCTGATTCATTGCTTCGATCTTACAAAAATATTCTTCGAATGAATAACTAAACAAAATATCTCATAGGTTAGATTGGCCTTGTAATCATACACAATCTCATAGTGCAATTTCCAATGCAAAAACGGTTAGATGTGCCTCGATCTTGTAACACGTTTTCATGTGCATGTCCAGGTTCAATGTATCTAGTAAAACGTTTCACTCAGTGAATATCAACTCGGTGAGTTAACTTTATCACTCGGTAGCCATGAAACTTTACTCGGTAAACAGCTCGGTGAATACTGTGTTCTGTGACTGCTTTCTTCAATAACTGACTAGACTGTTCATACCGATTTCTCTGTGTGTACCAACTACATGATTCGGTAATACTAACCGACTAGAATATAGTATGACTTTGGATATGAAACTAATGGCAATTTGATAAGTAGTAACAATCTCCCCTTTTGACATTAGTTGAGGTGTTTGACAAAAACTACTTACAAAGTCATAACTCAAAAAACTATATACTTGACAAAATGACTATACTTGACAATAGTCAATAGTATATGCAGATATACTCCCCTTATCATTATCCTATACATAACTCTGAATTTTGCATGTTCGGTTCTGTTCTGTACTTGTGTACTCTCAATTCTCTGTATATTCTGCTTGGTATACTCCCCTTGTATACAATACTCAAAATTGTGTTATCAAAATTGTACTACTCTCCAAGTGTAGAATTACTCCCCCTTTACTGGGCTTTGCTCTGTGTAGTAACATAATATTACTCCCCCTTTTTGACAAACATTAAAAACTTAATTTGCATCCGGAGGCGGTAACTGATCAAAAATAGTCTTATACTTGGTCCGGGCGTCAGTGAGGGTGACTGAGAGTAGTCCTTAAGACTTTCCATTAATGAGTTTTGTGCTTGAATATCATATAAGAGTGATATCAAGCTATCAAGAGTGCTTCCCTCTTGGGTAGTTGATAAGCTTGTAGCTCGATTGTGCTCTTGGACTGATGAGAGATGAGGAAGGAATAATGTTTGAAGGGTCATTATATCCATCCTAATTTTATGCTCTTCATTCCTCGGTTCTAATTGTTGAGCCATGAGCTGTTGTAGCTTTTTGTAAAAATTCTGAACTGAATTAGGCTCAGTGGTCAACTTGGATGAGAGATCGGTGATCTCTTTCTCAATTGCATCAGTTTTATTTTTGATGTCTTTAAGAAATAAAGAAAATGTACACAATTTCTGGAATAAATAAAGAATGTGCTTGAGTTGAGGGGACAACTCAGCAATGAATTTGACAAGTTTTACCTTGCCAACAGCAATTGATTTTTGGACTTCTTCTATCATTTTTGTTGTGAGCTCTTTATCCTTGAGCTTGCTTAGGTACTTGGATGCATCAACTCCAGATGTTTCAATCTGATTAAGGAGTTCATCCAACTGAATATGGATGGCTGCATCAGTTGACACTGTTGCTGATGGTAGCATTTCTGTGAGCAGTGTCCTAACCTTTTGAAGTACCTTGTTCTTTTTCTATATGTCCAGTTGCTTCTCTTGTTCAGCCTTTGCTTTGCATAGTTCACTGAATTCAGTGAGTGCTTGCCCTTTTAATTTGTAAATGTCGACATTAGGCAACACGATCGGTTTAGATAAGTCAAATTTAAAACCATGCTTTCTCACCTTCTTCTCTTTTCCTTTGGTCTGGGGCACTAAGACAAGTGCTTGTGAGGCTTGTTGTCCCTCGGTAGGTTGCTCGTTAGATGCAACACTTTGGACTGTTCTTGTAGCAGTTGCAGTGTCTTTGGATGGCTCAGTGCTAGGGGTCTCAATTGTAATATTTGTTGTGCTTGACTGTGCTTGAGACATTTGATCTTTGGTTGTGTCTGCTGCAGCTTCAGATTTTTTACTTGTATCTTCTATAGCTTTAGATTTGTTACCTTCGGTAACTTGTTTGGAGTCCTTGGGAGCTTCAGTTGGGACTGGGGACTTCACCGGCGGATAAGGCTGAACTTGTTCTAAGACCGATTCACTAGACACAAGTTTTGCATAAGTGGTGCCTTCAATCATTTCCTACTCTGGTGCGGCTTCATCCATTACATCTTCATCAATTTGTATAGTGTCAACCAGGTCTAGACCTTGCTCTGTGACATCAACAATTTCAATTTGAGATTGTTCACCGACATCCTTTTGTTTGAAGATCTCTTGCCACTTGGCCTTAGTCTCATTCTCCACATCAATATATAGACCATTCATCAATTTTAAGGCTCTTTGTTTCACAAGAAATTTTGAATTGTATGTGGACAAATGCTCCTTGATTTCAGCTACGGACATGTCAGGAAATAAATGGACAAGACTTCTTTCTCTTATTTGTCTCTCTGAATCCATTGCATATTTCCATCTGTTATCAATATGTGAGTAGAGTTCACTCGGAAGTGACTTTGCTAGTTCTAATGGTGCTAACCGAAATTTCAGAAGTGTACATATGGCAGCTTCTTCAATCTGTCATTTCTCATCATTATTCCTAGACTCATACTTAACATATCTAAATCCTACAAATCCTTCGTATTCCTTAAGATTGGCACAAAAGTTTTCAACATTGTGAATGTTTACCTTTTTGCTCTTCACAATCTAGAATTTGTTTGCATCATCAGACTCTGTATCACTCGACTCTTTTGCCAAAATGAGTCTCCAAGTAGATTTCTTGTAAGTCTTTATTACCTTAGGAACGGCAACAGTCTTTTGTTTCTTGCTCGGTGATGCAGCTGATGCTCTGGTGTTGGGTCTCTTTGTTGGTGGAGTCGGCAGGGCCTTTGTGATGTCCTGTTTCTTTCATTTTAGAACTTTTCCCTTTGGCAACTCTGTCCTCAATGTTATTGCAACCTCCTGTGCTTCTGATTCTTCCTCGGTAATGGAAAGATTGCCTTTGACAGGTGTAGATGAGGATTCTTCTCCGAATTTCTCAGATAAAGTTTTTATCATCTTTGTAGCTTTTCTTGTAGCCTTAGGAACTACAATGCTCATTTTTACTTTCTCCTTCACCTCTTCATAGGTTCCATACCTTAGTTCGGTTGCATGCCTTGGCAATGATAGGTAGGCATCAATTTGTTGATATGTGATATCATAATCAATTTCATAACCCATTGGTTGCAACGATTGAATCCTCGGTTCAACAATATTTACATAGCAATAATCAGTGTCGACTTCAAAACATATATTGTCCTTGTATTTTTCAACCAGCTATGGTGGGATCCTGTACCTGTTGTGCATTTTCTCTTGGAATTTGCTAAAGTAATCATCCATGATATCATTAAAGTTATCTCCTAACTTCTTGATGTAGTCATTGATCTAATGGGTGATAGGTTGGTGTAGCTCCCATACTACTTTACCGACTGAGGGAAAGAACTTCTCAAAATAGAAAAACATACAGACAAGTAGTGAACCGAACTTTAGTGTGTTTACCAAGTTGTTCTTCTTCAGCTTCCCTATTATGTTCAGGTTCTCAAATAAGTTCTTTAGTAGCACTTCACATAAGTCTACTTTCATTCCCTTCTTTACTATTTTGTAGGCCGGGTCCACTACAGCACATGGTACACTGGTTTCCCTTGCAGATTGGAAGAAACAGTAACCAATAACTCTAATTGCAAATTTTAGTTCAGCATCAGTGACATTATTCAATTTCAGTTCTTGGTAATCGGATTCTACTCCGGTTAGACTGATTAGCTCCTTTTGTGATATCATTTTCTATGCACGAGAATGATCGTAGATGGGATATCCAGTGATCAGGTGAATGACTTCCTTCATGATCTTGAATGGTTGCTCTTGTAGCCACATGAAATCATCATGTACACTGCTCAATACATACTTAACCCATTGGGGTTTGAACACACGAGGATAGACTAGGGCTTCAGTTAATCCCTTGATTCTGATATGTTCAAATTTACTATCCAATTTGTCGTCAGTGCATAGTTCATCATATGTGTCACTAATCTCTACATGACCGAGTTCCTCAACACAGCACTTGGTAAAGAATCTGACATCTTCTACCAATAAGACTCGATCTAGGATGAGTGAAAATGCAGTTTTATCATTCAGTTCTGAGGCAACTTTAGGAGTTAGGGAATACTTCAGAGATGGCTTCTCCACATTTTGGACAACTATAGGGTCTTGGATCTTGGGCGCCATGGTAGATCTCGAGTAAAATTTGATAGGTTATCCTTAGGGTTTATAAGTGAGTTACTCTTCACACTCGGTAGACACTAGCAATTTGACTAGATCAGAAACCAACTAAACAGTGTGAATAGATTGATGTAAATACCTCGAATATTTGCTCTGAATGAAGTTTGATCGCTTTGATTCACTCTGCTCTTCTTCTCAAAAACTTGGGTGAATGATAATGACCGCGAAAACACTCTTAAGTACTCAAAAATACCTTATCGGGCTTTATGCAAGTTAGGTCAAGATATTAAATGCACTCGGTTCACCTTTTACCGATTTACTCCATTTTCTGTTTTCACCGAGTACCCAACTTTGCTTTGTTAATCGACTTGACAGGTTTCATGTATACACCGACTTGACAGGTTTCCTGTATAGTATGCAAACTGACTAATTGCATCTTAACTATGCAGATTTTGAATTCTTGTTCATAATAAAATAGGAACTGTTATGATTTAACTTTTAAAGAATGCAGTCCCTTCATACCTTTTCTTGACTAATTTGAAATCGGTGCACCTAACTCGGTAGGTAAGGTGCTTTCTTCATCAGACATAATTTCTTTCTTTTTCCAAATCATCTTGAATTTTTCTTTTATCTCCTCAGTGTCTCTTCTCGGTTGATTTCTGCAATCTCCAGCTAAATGTCCAGCTTTGTGACAATGAAAACATGCCATACTGGGATTTCTCCATGATCTCCAGTTGTTCATTCCAAACCTTATAAAACAGTTGGCACTTATATGTCCATATCTTCCACAACATTCGCACCATATCCTTGTATTGTAATCCCATGGTACTGCTGCATATTGTCGGTAAGGATTTGTGTGAGTTTGGTAACCTCCAGTGCTTGCTTGGTGTGGATACTTCATGTAGTTCTTTTGCTTAAACCAGCACTTCTCGGTACTATGTCCATATCTATTGCAGTTTTTACAAAACCCTTTGAATTTTGCCTTCTGATGGTCGTTAACAGACTTTGTCCTACATTGATTAGGTATGTGACCATATTTATTGCAATTATAACAATATCCATTGGACTTAGAGATATTCGGTTGCTTACCTTTTCTGATCTGGCATATGTTGGCAGTATGACCTTGATTTCCATAGTAGTAGGCAATAGGCTTCTTTCTTTTGATGTAATTCCTTTATCCAGCTTGTTTTGATGATTCTCCTCTCTCGGTAGTATGAATTCCTTTCTCAGTAGAGTCTTTTCCTTTGTAACCAAGTCCTCCATCTTTGTAGAGTCTTCTTGTATTTAGTTGCTCATCCAACATCTTTGATGCTTCATAATTTTTCTCCAATGATTCTTTGGATTTCTTTTTTGTTTCAAGTTCACTAGTCAACCTTGATACTTCAAGTTTCAATGATTGATTTTCATCATTCTTTAGAATTGCTTCATGATGTGCATAACCTAGTTGATTTGTCATATTTTGTTGAATACTAGTTAACCTTATGATTTCATCATCCTTATCAGATACTATAGCTTCAAGTTGTTGTTTCTCTCTTTGTAGATCTCTTGCTTTATCCTCAGCTATCCTTAATGCATCTAGATTTTCAGTCATTTGTGTACTGAAATGTTCATGTTCTCTTTTCATTGCTTTTAGTTGATCAGCCAATGCTTTGTTCTTTTCTTTCAACATTCCAATCATTTCTTCAGTTTCTTCAGATATACTATTCTTAGATGATGTCTCGATTTGTTCCACTAGCTCTTGAGAATCCTGCAAGTCATCAGATAACCTTCTCCTTACTTTTAGAGATTTTTGCATTTGCCTCTGCATGTCTGCAATCACTTGATTTGCATTATCCAACTCTTCTTGAAGATGCACAATCCTCCGAGATTGTTTGTAGCCTTCCATTGCTAAGATCTTTCTCTTTAGGTAGTTAAACCCTTTTCCAAGATTCAAGCTCTGATACCAATTGTTAGGCCCAATATAGAAAGCTAATGTACTGAGAGGGGAGGGGTGAATCAGTACTCCAAAACTTTTCTCTGATAATAACCTTACTATTATACATAAACAGAATAGTGCAGTAACATAAAATAAAACTATAATCAACAGATAACAATCATACATGATTCACTTCATAACACATATATTTTGGTCATGCAGAAACTCTTGGTTAGAGATAAAAACTGCGGTGGGGATGGCACCCACAACTTCACTACTGCAATAATAAAGAATGCTTGGTTAGAGCTACATTTAGCTATTTCTGATAGCTTACCCTGTTAGGAGTATTAAGATCAGTTAGATCTACCTTACTAAAGGATTTTTACAACACTATATAAGTGTAGCACCCGGTTAAAGGATTTACAATTTATAGACTTGGTTAGAGTCTTTTACCCTATTAAAGGTTTCTCTTACAACTTCAAAATATTTCAATATAATCTTTACAAATATCTGCAACTTTACATCTGAAATGCTAAAGCAAATTCTATGTAATCTGAATAAGATTACCTAGCTTGTAGCATACCTCGGTAACCCATAATGAAACTCGGTAAACCCTTCTGTTTACTCTGTTCTTCGACTGTTCACTGATAACCTTCTCAGTGACCTCTCTATGTCTCTTTAACAGTCTTCCTTCATGCATACACACTGCTATCTCATTGTATCTCATATCACATCATGTGTCTTATATTTTTTTTAAACCTAGAATCATACTGTATATATAGATCTCTTACAGTGGTGATCTGATTCATTGCTTCGATCTTACAAAAATATTCTTCAAATGAATAACTAAACAAAATATCTCATAGGTTAGATTGGTCTTGTAATCATACACAATCTCATAGTGCAATTTCCAATGCAAAAACGGTTAGATGTGCCTTGATCTTGTAACACATTTTCATGTGCATGTCCAGGTTCAATGTATCTGGTAAAACGTTTCACTTGGTGAATATCAACTCGGTGAGTTAACTTTATCACTCGGTAGCCATGAAACTTTACTCGATAAATAGCTCAGTGAATACTGTGTTCTGTGACTGCTTTCTTCAGTAACCGACTAGACTGTTCATACCGACTTCTCTGTGTGTACCGACTGCATGATTCGGTAATACTAACCAACAAGAATATAGTATGACTTTGGATATGAAACTAATGGCAATTTGATAAGTAGTAACAAGTTCTAAGACTGATGATGATTCTACCAATCCTCCCCCTAAAAAGAAATTGAGGGTTAGTAAGAAAGCTGAAGAAGATGTTGAAGAGACATTTGATCCTGAGCAGGAGCAGGAGAAGGAGGTGGAGAAGGAGGCGAAGCATGAGAAGGAGAAGGAGGTGGAGGGTGAGAAAGGAAATAAGGATAATGAGTAGGGTAAATAGGATTTTGATGAGTCAGAGGAGAAGGAGAGTCCCTATGATACGGACAAGAGGGATGAGGTTCAGAATAATATGGAGGAGGGCAACCCTAGGCCTGAGGATTCTCCCCAAGACATGGAGGATACAGATACTATTTTGAATGCTGCTAGAAACAGCTCTCTGGAAATGTTTAAGTTCCAGAAGTGGTTGGTTGATAATATTACCAACATTCAGGAAAAACAGAGAGAGCTGGAGTTCAAAATTGATAATGTGGTTAAGGATATTAATGATAAAGGAAAAGAGGAAAATTATGAGGATAATAGTGAAGCAAAGGATGAAAAAGATATTCCAGACTGGTCAAAGGGTGATATCATTAAGGGAGTTGTGAAGCACCTGGAGGATGTGGTGAGGACTCTTAAAGAAAAGGGTAAGTCTGATTATGAACTGATAAACAATAGGGTTCAAAAAACTAAGAGTGCTCTGAGGAAAATCATGGAGCATAGCTTGGTTGTGATGAAGGTGACTTCCCAAAATATGAATGTGTTGGTTGCCTGCTAGAAGAAGGATAAGAAAAACAAAGATACTGTGATTGTTGATGATGAGCCGGGTTCTAGTTTTGTCCAGCATTCTTCCAGACGCAGAACTAGGCAAAATGCTAAAGAGTTGGAGTTGAAGACTAAAGGTAATCAACAAGTGCAGGATAGCAAAGACCTTAAAGAGGCAGCAAATGCAATGATGATGCTTGTCAAGGATGTTGAGTCGACCATAAAGATTTTCACCTAGATGGTCTAGTTTTATTTTAGGTGTGCCAGTTTCTCGTTGGTCTTTTGTTATTCTTTTCTTTGGCAGTTGTCTTTTGTGTTGATCTTTTGTTGCCTTCTTTCTGCGTTCTGTCCTTTCTTGCTTCTATAATGCTTTTCTTTATGATATGTAAGTGGGTTTCAGGTCCCTTAAAACTCGTTTTTCCTTAATCAAAAACATAATAATAATTTAGAAACATATATCAACAATTAAAATTAGTAAAACACTCATAACACTAGATATAAATGGAGAAACTCTTTCAAGAAAATGCTCCACCACTAAAGAGACATTGAGATAGTATTTATTAGGAATAATCTATTATATCACTATAATTTCATAAACTCCTTAGAAAATTAATACTTTCATATTATAAAACTACTTAAACTACAAAGACCCAAAATTATTTATCTATGCATCTAATTCAAAGAGAAGTTATAATAAAAAATCACAAGTAATATCATAAAAATAGACACCAAAACCTTGGTCTGTGGTAAAAACTAAAGCCCTTGTATGCAATACTAACGAAACTCAAAATACATATCCAATCATAAAGGCTAGTCCCCAAGTCTAACACTTCACTTACAAGCTACCAACTAATGTGGATCTTACTTTTCATAACAAGATCCTCTACTCTTCCTAGTGTAACTCTCAAGAACTATAGTAGATATAGATGATTTTATGATAATGATGATTTTCCCACACCAATTATAACCCTCCAATTATAATATAATTCACAAATAAAAAAAATTAAATAATTATTTCTATTGTATCCCTTGGGCATCCAAGTGCCCATTTTGAGAAATTTGTATACATGTATTAATATTACACATAGGCTCACAAGCTTAGTATCACCCCTAGCCCTACCAAATTGACTTAATGATAATTATTGAATACTTAAACATTAATATATGATAATTTTATTTTTTAACTTGGCTATATTATTAAACCATTCACTACCTCATGAAAATCATATTGTGTTATGTCATTATTAATGGGAGTACCTACTATGTTCACATAACCATAAATGTTATGTAAATCAAGGAAAATTACCAAGTATTGATATAGTAATTTCATCAACCATTGAACTATAATGACCCAACAATAACCTAATGACTAACATTGACATGACTTAATCTCCCATGTGACCATAGTGTTGTAAACTAGTGGACTAGGATTGACATCAATCTTCCCATTAGAAGCCTTCAGTTAGGAGATGGTCAATTATTTATATTTACACACTATATACCATAGATCTTGGTCATTAATTACTTTGTCTCCCTCCATATATCCTATCAGTATCTCCTAGACACAAATCATCACTTTATTTATTTGGTTGAACTAGACTCTTTTTCTCTTAATTCAATAATAATACTAATCTATCTACTCTATCTACTCTCCCTAACACCTATTTTAACCATCTATTCATCTATTTTAACCTTCCTAACACCTATTAAATCTTAATAGTACTTCTATTAATCATAACAACTTCTATCCCTCTCCCTCCTTGACACTTAATATCTTTGTCATAACACTTGATTCTCATCCCAACACCCAATGACCTTCCCTAGACATTTTTTCCATCTCTCTCTCTTCACAATATCTCCTTATGCTTTCTAAATGTATATTCCCACCACTCCAATGTCTTCTCTTTTTATTCTCTTACTTCTTATTGCCCACCTTTTTTCTTGATTGATTTCCTTAGTTATATATATTACCATGGATTATTATCACTTTCTCCTAGCATCCTTTACATGCCCACATCATGGACTTTGACTTGTTCTCTCACTTTCTTAATAATAATATTTTATTCTTAATAATATGGTTTGATTATATTACATGGATGATCTTGAATGTTTCATACATAAGATTATTATGTGCTTATCTAATTTTTCCTTCTCTAGGGATTGTATGCCTACATTCCTTTTTTATGTTAGAAGACTTTATTAAATTTGTCTATAAGATGCATCATGATATAATATCTTGTGAGAAAATTAATGATCATAAAAATATTAAAATTTCATCCCCATATCTCCCTCTTGAGGAACTTTATATCACCCACACTTTATCTCCAACAGTACATGATGATAACATGGCTATTCCGATTTCTTTTCCTACTATGAAAACATAATTATGTTTTATGGGTGTTGGAAGTAATGGTGAGTCCTTCCTCTTCCCTACCTAACATTGATGATCTCATCCCTAAGGTTGCATATATTTTATCTCCATAAGGTTCATGAACTCATATTGATGATCCTTTCTTCAATGCCTCTGTGGACTCTTCTTGAATCAACAATGAAGCCCATATACATTGTGGCAGCTTCCTTTTTCTAAGCATCACACCTATTTATTTGTTTTTAATGTTGTTACCTAGTTCTTATCCTTATTATAAATATTTTTTGACCATGAGATTCCACTTGAGGACCATGATAGGCATGGAATAATTATTGAAATCAATTCTTAAACATTACATTAAAATGAATTCTAGAAACTATCAATGATTCTCTCATACAATTCTTAATGATTATTCTTTAAAATTCTCTTACATTTTTTGATAAAATATTATTTATGCCTTTATTGAACTTTCATCCTAATGATGATAAGGTTTGTATCCCTTCTAATCACCACAATTCTCCTCTTGACTTATTTCTACTATTTTTGTACTTATGTTTAATACTTATTGTGATGCTAAAAATGTGGTTAGTATAAGAGGCATACACATATAATGAGACAATAAAAACATAATTGAAAAGCTCAATTGAAAATTTAAATCAAAGATCCAAACCATAAGCCTTCCTTGAAATGTCCCATTTTCCTCTATTCTTGAGGACCTTGAAGGTGTTGGATTGATGGGCTCTAAGCGGAGCAATGACCTCTAAAGTGACAACTCAAGAGTTGAGTAGCTAATTGATCATGATTGACTATGGAGATGATATGAAATGCATGATTTAAGAAACTGGTTTAACATGCATATGACAAATCTAAAGCTAATTACTAGATAATTGAAATGCAAATTGCCTATAGTAATGATGCCTAAATCGATATGAGATGGATCGATATGCCTATAATAACAATGCATAAATTGATATTAGATCGTATCCTGCATTGCTCCAAAATGAGGGGTATTTATAGGATTTGCAAGGCCAAAGCTAAGGTGGCATGAATCGACAGTCTAGATTTGATCTGAAGATATCAAGGGCCAAGATTGAGAAAGTTGGAGAAGAGGTTGCAGGAAGGGACACTTGTCATCTTTGTGGTGACAAGTGTCAAGGAGCCTTGCTCATGAGAGGGCAAGTGTCCAAGGGAGGAGACATGTGGCAAAAGTGCCATGTGTCTCAAGGAGAGAATATCCACACCATGAGAGGTTAGGATAAGGAGGTTAGAATGTGCAAGATAGGATAGGTTTAGTTAGACCCAAGATTAGATTGAATGGGTTAAGTTAGGGGATGGTTAGGTTGGGTGGTTAAAGTTAGGAGCCATGTGCTCATTTGAATTTAGAAATTCAAATTGATGCTCTGCAAAAAGGATTAGAAAATCTGTTTGATGGCAACACACACAAGAGCACAAGAAACAAACGTTAGTGTTAGCAACAAAAGATTATCCTAAACGGGCATATCAAGAGAGATATTAAGCATGAAATAGAAAGCATACAAACATAGAATAGATAAACTATACTCCTCCAAATGCTAATCAAGATGCTTATAGTTGCTCCTCCCTTGTTCCTCTCCTCTCCAAGTCCCAAATGAGTGTAGCTCTCAGCGTTTAGCACTATCCATGGATGCCATATGGAGATTCAAGATGGTTGAATATGATAAGCAAATGCTATGCAAGTGTAGACAATGATGCTATGAGAAAGCTCTATGCTAATGCCAGTATAACAACAATACTCTAATGCTTCTCTTTTTTGCTTGAGGAGAAGGGTTCTATTTATAGAAGAAATGGGGAAATGAAGGGTTAAGATTGAGCAATCTTAACAAGGGTTAGGATTGAAAGATATTCAATCCATGTGAGACTTTCAACCCAATCCCATGTTGACAAGTGTCACCATGAGGAGGCTTGAGAGGAGAGATAAGGAGCATTAAATGCTTGAGGGGACATGATGGTTACCCTAGTCAAAGAAATAAATGCTTTGAAGAGACACATGGGTTACATGAGGGTTAAGTTAGGGGTCAAAGTCCTTAACCATGGGTGCAAGTGGAATTAACCATTAATGGTCATGTAAGAGCCATAAGTGGTTTGGAAGACTTTAGAGGTTAATTTGTTGAACACACAAAGCATTAATTGCTTTTCAAAGACTTTGGAGTCTTTGAGAAGTGACTCCAATTTGCTTAGGAATGTGACAATATTTAGGGGATGGATTAGGTTAATTAGGAAAGGTTTAGAAGAATCTAGAAGGGGTTTAAGCATGCAAGTGGAATTTGTAGGAAAATGCAAGTGGGAGGAATTTTGGTATTTTCAATTAAAATAAAATCATTTATTTCAATTAAATGGTGTAATTTGCATTTGGATAAATATTCAAATAAATATTAATTTATTTAAATGAGAAAAAGGAAGATAAAGCATTAAAATGCTTGAAGATTTTGAGGGAAACCATTAAAGGCTTGAAGACTTTAAGGAAAACCATTAAATTTGAAGACTTTAAAGCCATCAAGTTTGAAGACTTTAAAGCCATCAAGTTTGAAGACTTTAAGGGAAACCATTAAAGTCTTAAGAAGACTTAAGAAGACTTTAAGGGAAGCCATTAAGTTTGAAGACTTTAAAGCCATCAAGTTTGAAGACTTTAAGGGAAACCATTAAAGGTTTCAAGTGGGTGAGGATAAATAGGATTTTAAATAAATAATTTATTTAAAATAGTTGTGCAACTTGCTTTTGTAGGAAAATAGAAGTGGGTGGAGGATAAAGGTGATTTAAATTAATTATTTATTTAAAATAATTGTGCAACTTGCATTTGTAGGAAAATACAAGTGGGTGGAGGATAAAGGTGATTTAAATAAATTATTTATTTAAAATAATTGTGCAACTTGCATTTATAGGAAAATACAAGTGGGTGGAGGATAAAGGTGATTTAAATAAATGTTAATTTATTTAAATGTGAGAGGTGGGATTTTGGGGGAATTTAAATAAATATTAATTTATTTAAATGTGAGAGAAGATTTAATTAAATAAATATGATTTATTTATTTAATTAATGGTCTGAATTTGGTTAAGTGAATTAAATCAAATAAATTGAATAATTTATTTAATTAATAGGAGAAGAGGGTTAAGATGAATTAATTAAATATTAATTTAATTAATTATTAATTGATGGTTAAATAATCAAATAAATACTAAGTATTCATTTAATTAAGTGGACAGATTTATGTGACTACACAAATAATTGGGAAATGGTAATTAATCTCATCAAACTTGAGTTTGTTAATCTTAATTAGGGATTAGAAGAATTGATTAGTATGGGGAGACATTAATTAATTTAGAATTAATTAATCAAAGGGGGATGTGAGATGAACTATATAAATAAATCATTTAGATTTATTTACTAGTAGATGAATAGAGAAATTAATTAAATTGTTTGTGAATTCAATTAATTAGGAAGGGGAATTAATCAAATATCTGCGTATTTAATTAACTGTCTTCAGACCATTTTTAGGTGTATACATTTTGCCCCTCTTTGAAGCAATGTGTGACGACGTGTTGGTTCAAAGAAAGCTCGATTGATGATGTTGTTGATTCGATAGAATGCAGATTTGATCTTGATTTGATGCAGATTTGGTTTTGATGTGATACTGATTTGATTTGCAGATGATAAATCTCGATATGATGTCGATTCGATTTTGGAGATGATAAATCTCGATATGATGCAGTTTCGATTTTGGAGATGATAAATCTCGATATGATGTTGATTCGATTTTGGAGATGATCAAACTTGATATGATGCGGTTTCAATTTTGGAGATGATAAATCTTGATATGATGTCAATTCGATTTTGGAGATGATAAATCTCAATATGATGCCCCAGACGTTGATTGATAGATATTGATGCGAGGATGCCCCCTCGGGAGATCAATTGAGATAATTGACCTTTGGAGTTTTTGGATCTTTGCGAAATTGATGTCCCAATAGACTATTGGATGATTCCTGCAACTGTGGTTGATGGAAGTGTGAGTTCTTTGATCACTTTGATGTGGTTCTTGATGTGATGATTGATAGAGTTTGATTGAATTGATAAGATTGATTAGATTGATGAGATTGAGATCAAGTCTAGTTTCAGGAATGGCACCCCCTGTATAAGACAAAGATGATCAAAGCGTCTCATTTCAGGAATGATATATCCTGTATAAGACTTGATCAAAACGTCTGGTTTCAGGAAGGATTCAGCCTGTATAAGACATGATAGAATGGATCAGATGAGATGGATTGATAGAATTGATAAGATTGATTGGATAAAGAACTGATAGTTTGTTGATATCATGTTACAGGACGATTCATATATGCTGATGTTGGCATATTTGGGGGAGTAGCATAAGATTTGTGTTGGGTTTTTCCAGATTTTAAAAAAAAATTCATACACCTCCCAAAAAATTTTATGCAACATTAAAAAATTTTGTTTTTTATTTTTGCAATTTTCAAAAAAATGTCATTTTTGTAATTTTAAATTTTTGCAATATTTTAAAAAATGCCAAAAAAAAATTTGGGGGGGGAGGGGGAGCCGGTGGCGCGGAGGCAAAGGGCGGAGCGGAGGGCGGATTGGAGGAAAGGAAGGCGGAGGCGGAGGCCTGCCACCGGTGTCGCAGGTGCCACCGCCGGCGCCGTTGGCGCTGCGGGAGGCGCCACGGGCGCCACCATCAGCGCCGCCGGCACTGCGGGAGGCGTCGTGGGCGCCACCGCCGCGCTGCGGGCGACGCCTTAGGCGCCACCACAAGCGCCCATCGAGGGGGGGGGATTTTTTTTATTTTAATTTTAATTTTTTGGTTTTTTTGATTTTGACTATTTTTAGATTTTGATGATTTTGACGATTTTTGGATTTTTTACTTGATTTTTGGAAATTTTTGACGATTTTTTTATTTTTGATGATTACTGACGATTTGATTATTCTGATTTTTTGATGATTTGATTATTTTTTATTTTTCACTCCGCATCTTAGTGGTCACACTGATATGAGACAGTGATGTATTCATGTACACACCCTTTTGTGATGAGATATTGATGATTCCCACAATGTATATTTGTGATGTATCTCATATATTTTGTGATATCATTGTACCTTGGACATTGATTTTGTTTTGATGATATGATATGCAGTCGATCCTATTCGCTCTACATGACCTATGAGATGATGGATGCATTTTGTTTGGTATATGATTATGATGTGCATTTACTTTCATGATGTATGCCTGATGTATGCTTTAATTTCTATATGCTTATGAATTCTAGATGATGAATATATGATGATACAGTATTTACATGATGTATGCAAATGCAAATATGTATGGTGATGCTTATAATTTCTATGTGATGTTTGTGCGATTGCAATGCTTTCTATGTTTATGATATTTTTTTATGATTTTCTCATGCATGTTAATATGAGATGGATGCAATGCAATGCAATGGTGTTATTTTATATGATTTGAGATTTGAGGGATATCATGCAATGATCTTATTAAATGAATGAATGATTTGGTGCTTTATATGAATGATGCCTTGGTATGCAATGATTACATGATATGAACTAACTTATCATGCAGGATGAATGAATTGATTATTTTTGTTATTGTCCAATGTACTCAATCATGTAATAAGAGAGATAACACCATGTTAGCTTTGGCCTTGGAAAAGATGAGCATTGTGATCCCCTACAAAATGAAATGCAAATCTATCTTAAAATGCAATGCAATGCACTGATCGGACCGGTCATGGAATCATTGCTTTGTTTCATCATTGAGCCTCTAAAATGTGGGAAGTGAGTGCAAACATCAATGGTATAATTGAACCATGATGACCTGAGCACTACTTTCCTAGGTTTTGATATTGCAAGTTAGCACAAGCATCGAGGTATAATTGAACCAAGATGACCAGAGTGTTGCTTGCGTAAAACAGGCAGTATTAACCATTTCTATATGCAAGTCCAAAATGTCTTCCATGATAGTCTGATGATCATTTACTTAGACAACTTTGCACATATTAATGATTAATTTACAGACAGTAGACAAGAAAAATATCATGTTCCTTCCTTGTTCCTCTAGTCAAAGACATCCTGGAGTTACTCAGAAATCATGATAGCAAAAATCCAAATAAAATAGTTGAACCATCATTGCCAAAGTGTTAAAATCATGAGTCAAGATATATCATCCATTGATATGTGTTTTGTCATGTTTAGATTGATATGTGATAGTTAATGGTTGATAATGTGATCTTATGTTCAATGTTGGATGTGTCTTAGTTTTTCGCTTGACAAGCGTTGTCTGACTGTTGTTCTACCTGCTTTGATTAAGCTCAAAAATGATCAAAACTTTTTGCCCCCAGCCTAGAAACAAGCCTTATTATGATATAGTCAATGATCCAAACCATGACGAGGAATTACCTGGGATGTCTGCATATGTACAAAAGGCATTATGATGAATATGAACAGCGCTGATGGAAAAGAATGCAAGCGGAAGAAAGTGCGAACCAATAGATGGCAGAGCTAGCCGACAAATAGCGCCTGTTTGCCAGGTTTTCACCATCTATTTTTATTGCACTTTTTCTCATATTTGATTTTTTTTTTGGATTTTCTGCTTTTTCACTTTTTAGGATTTTTTTGTTTTTTCACTGTTTTTAAATTTTTCAGACATAAAACTTCTTCAGATGTATGCTATTGATGGGTTCCTCGAGCTGATCTTCATCTTGTGTTGATAGCTGATATGCCCCTAACCCAAATACTGTTGTGACCACAAATGGACCTAACCAGTTTGGTTCAAATTTTCCTTTCTTTTCTTGATCTACCTGGTTGCGTGGATTTTCCTTTAGCACTAGTTCTCCAACTTAAAAGATTCTTGGTTTAACCTTGTGATTATAACTTCAGCACATTCTTTGTTGATATACCTTTAAATGGTCAAAGGCATTTTGTCTTCATTCCTGGATCAGTTCTAACTCTTGTAGTCTAGACACTCTTTGTTCTTCATCTGGGATGAGACCTTTTAGTGATACACGTAGAGAGGGAATCTCTACTTCAATAGGCAATATGGCTTTTGATCCATATACAAGAGAGAAAGGTGTGGCACCTGTTGGTGTGCGGATACTGGTGCGGTAGGCCTAAAGAGCAGGGTTTAGTTGAATATGCCAATCTTTCCCAGCATCGTTCACTGTCTTTTTGAGGATTTTCAGAATAGTTTTGTTAGATGTTTTTGCCTGCCCATTCCCTTGAGGATAATAGGGTGTGGAGAATCTATGTTGGATCTTAAACTTCTCACATAGCTCTTGTACATCTTGATTCTTGAATGGTAGCCCATTATCAGTGATAATGGTCATTGGTATTCCATAGCGACAGATGATGTAATTCAAGATGAATGCAGCAATTTGTTTCCCTATGATATTTGTGAGAGGTACTGCCTCGATCCATTTTGTAAAATATTTTGTAGCTACAAGGATGAATTTGTGACCATTTGATGAAGAAGTATTTATTTTTCCTACTAGATCAAGACCCCATTGACAGAAAGGCCAAGATGTTGCCAAAGCATGAAGTTCTTGTGCTGGTGCGTGGATCAAGTTTCCATGGATCTGACATTGTTTGCACGTTCTGGCTACTTGAAAAGAGTCTCATTCCATAGTTGGCCAATAATAGCCCAAGTGTATGAGTTTTTTCAAAAGGGTAAGACCACTTGAATGAGTGCCACAAATACCGTTATGGACTTCATTTAATGCCTTCTCAGATTCTTCTTGTTTGAGACATCTTAAGAGAGTACCATCTAGACCTCGTTTAAATGGGGTATCCACGATGAGAGTATAATGGGAGGATTGGCGAATAAAGTTTCTCTTTTGATTTTTTGATAGGTCAAGAGGTAAGGTGTTATATTTTAGGTATGGGACATTAAGAGGTATGATGGGGTGGTTATGTCCAATAAGTTGGCAGATGGTTTGGGAATCTAGACAATTATGAGAAGGGTATGACAACTCTTCAACCAGGAATTCATAACGCTCTTGATTTTCTTGTGTTTGTAATAGAGAAGCAAGTGTTGCCATGGCATCTGCTGCTTTGTTATCATTTCTGGGAATCTGCTCAAAAGTGATTTCAACAAAATATTTCTTGATATCATCCACCATCTTTTTGTAAGGCATCAACTTTTCATCTTTTGTTTGATAGTCATCATTTATTTGATTAATGACAAGCTGAGAGTCTCCAAAGACTTGAAGTTGTTTAATGTTCCATTTTGTAGCCATTTTGATAAATAGAATGCTTGCTCCTAATTTATGTTGTGTTCCTCTATTGATGTCTGCTCTTGATCCATGCGGTGTTCCATTATTGATGTTTTCTCCTGGACTAATATTCGAGTGATGTATTATAAGATCTAGATCGAACCCTGGAATGTCTACGTATGACCAGGTAAAATTGATTTGCCATATTTTGAAGGATTTCAAATATGTTTTCCTTGTTGGTTCTAATAAAGAGATTGTTGCTGGATGTAGATCACTTGTGTCAATGATAACTATTGGTTCTGTTAGGATAGATGACTTCTCTTGATAGTACACATGTAAGGTGTTAAATCTCCCATCTTTCGGTGCCTCGAGGAGGTTTTCACCGATAGATGCATCCTTTATTTTTACTTTTTCATGGTCTAATGTTGCCAATAAATGGTTTTCAGCATTATACCTGATATTGTTTTCTTTATTTTCATTTTTGCGACTAGGAGATTTGGCACCTATTTGACTTGAAGATACGTTAGCAGAATCCCTGGTGAAATTTGTTGTAGGTTTGATTTCATTAAGATATAAGGATATGGCATGGTCATTAGGTAAGGTATCAATGTCAGTATATCCTTCATTTTCCCAGTCCATAGGTTCAGGATAGCTTAAGGATAAAGGATCTTTAGGTTGATATGTTTCAGAGATATTGGGAGTCATGATACAGATGTTAGAGTTTTCAGTAGGTATTTCCATGTCTAGGACGATACTCTCATCAGAATGACCTAGTACAAGAAAATCCTGATCATCCTCGGTTAAGTCCATGTCAGCCGTATGTGATTCTGATTCAAGTAGGCTAGTTCCTAACATTTGTTCTGCATACATATGAACTACGTCAACACCTCCATCTGCTTCTTCCCTTTCAATTTCAAGTTGCTCTTGTTTGTTGTTCCATGATAATGAATATTCTTTGTTCCCTTGATCTTTTAGCTGCAGTTGTTCTTCCATGTTTGATACAATTGATGTAAATGATTGTTCCTTGGATTGTGTGCTTGAATATGCTTCCTCTCTATTATGTGAAACAATGATCTCTTGAGCTGATTTTGGTTTATTACCACACTGCACTGGATTTAAGTCTGCTGATATTGTGATTTCTTGTCCATTGTATGGAAATTTTAAGCACTAATGACATGTTGATGTAATAGCTTGTATGTCCTATATCCATGGTCTTCCCAAGAGTATGTTGTATGGTAGTTCCAAATCTAGGACTTGGCATGCTGTGTTTTTCTGCAAAGGTCCCACTCTAATGGGTAATACCACAACTCCTTTAGAGGAATTCTCTTCTTCATTATGTGCTTTGATTTTGATCTTTTTCAGGGGATCAACTGCATCTTCTGAATAACCTAGAGCACGGACAAGACTCAATGAGAAAATATTTAAGCTAGCTCCCCCATCTATTAGGACACGTTTAACGAGCATTTTATGAATGAGGACTTCAATTTGCAAGGAAGCGCTATGGGGATGTTGCAAGGAATCAATGCTTGGATATGAAGTGGATGGGTTTTGAATAGGATCCTTTGAAATAGGTTTGATGGCCATTATGGATATCCCTTGGGGAACATCATCTTTGGGTGTATTGTCTGGTGAGGATGTTATGGAAGGTTTTTGCACTTTTTTAAGAAGTGTAAGAATAGATGCCTTTGGAGAGTTAATTTGCTTATGCGAGGATGAACCATTGCTAGATATAGGTGCGTGATTGTGATCTTTCTCATCCACATATTTTAAGGATCTTTTTAATAGTTGCATAATAGAGCCACCTTTCTTTGGATATGTATTTGAATCCCTGTTAAGTTTTGACATTGTTGGATTTTGATTCTGGATTTGTTTGATTTCTCCAATATGCTGGCTTGTTATGTGTTCTTGTCTTTTGCTTTGGTATGCCATGTTTCTATGATCTTCAGGTATTTCCAATGTTTCAGTGATCTTATGTCTCTGCACTGTAATTAAAATGGGCATTGTGTTTTGAATGTTTTGTGATTAAATCTTGCTTAATGTGCCGCAATAAGTGATCAATTGTTGAGGAAATGATTTTTTTTTCAAGTATTTGCTTGTTTGCAAGTTTTTCGATCTTAGTTTTGGAGTGCAAATTTTGTGATTTTTGATATGACCAAGTTCAAATAGGAACGATATATCCTATGATAAAGAATGAGGTTATTCTGATCAAGCGTTGTAGTTTCATGATAAAGGATGATTGATCCTAATGAGAAACTATTTTTGAACGATCAGTTTATCAAAGATAATGTGTTGTTGCACTTTAAGGTGTTTGTTCTTTAACTTGTTTGAGGTGAATACTTGAGACTTTTTGTGTGTCTTGTTCTTGAATCTATTTTTGATAGAAGATAACCTAATTGAATGACCCAACAAGATGACCTACTCTCTATGTTTGACTGTTTGAGAAATGGGTTGTTTTGGTTTTCTGATTTTGATGTAGTTTACTAGAAATGCTGACAAAATGACCAAGAACTCTGCTATACTGACCAAGAACGCTGACAAACTTACCATAAATGTTGCTATACAGACTAGGAACGTTGACAAACTTACCAGAAACGCTAACAAATGCACCCAAAATGCTACTGTACTGACCAGAAATGCTACTCTGCATACCAAAAACGCTGACAAATAGACCAAAAATGCTGGCAAACAGACCAGAAACATTGTTCTGTAACAGAATGACTCTAAAGCTCAAATAATTATGTGTAGACTTAGCAAATTAAGTATTTGAACTTAGGAGATTGCAATTTTGATCCAACTTTGTGATTTTCAGACTTAGACAATGGATATTAAGACCTAACAAGTACAAATTATGAGATTTAATGTTGCAACATGAGCAATTTGATATGCAACTCATAAGAGTTGTTGATTAGACCAAAGGAGTTGACCTTGAGACCAAGAGAGCTATTATTTAGACTAAGAGCTCTATTGTTTAGACCAGAAACTCTAATTGTTGCTCAACCTTGGAGAGTTTATGTTAAACTATGAGAAACTTGACATTCATACCAAGAGAGCTAACGTTTGGACTGGAAATGCAACCGTTTGGACCGTAGGTGCGACTGTTTGAACCATAAGTGTGACTGTTTAGACTGTCGGTGCAACTGTTTAGACCGTAGGTGCAACTGTTTGGACTGAAAGAGCTAATCTGCATATGCGACTATTTGGACTGAAAGAGCTACTATTTGGACTGCAAGTGCAACTGTTTGGACTGTAAGTGCAACTGTTTGGACTGCAAGTGCAACTGTTTGGACCATAGATGCGACTGTTTGGACTGAAAGAGCTAACCTACTGTGAAACTTGTGAATTTAACAGTTTGAAGTTTGAGTTTTCAATGTTGGTTGTATTTTAATGGATGATATCTTGACTTGACTTACAAACACAGAAATCGGATTATATTTTTGTTTCAAAGGTTTTTAACAATTAAAAACACATCAATCAATCTATCCTAAGGAGATTGGCTGAGAATGAAAACCTTTGCTTGTTGACTTAGGTACACACCCAATAGCTAATCAGAATATGGATGTTGAGTCTCACGCAATGGATTCTCAACACTGTATTATCTGACTCCAAACGCTAATGGGGGCACAATATGGCAAGTGTCTTGGGAGAGTTACTATCTCTCTTGCACAAAGATTATCACCCTTTCGAAGGTGAATCAGGTAGCTTCTATTTTTATGGTTCTTAGTCAGGAATTTCGTTTGAAATTACCCCTTGAAGTCATGCAAGCATGATTGAGGCCTATAGCCCAACAAAGTATCGAAACAAGTTGTAGTCACGTAAACGTGGTTTGATGGTGTTGTTGAGGTATTTTTCAGAGGTTGGTGTAGTGGATGTTTCAATATGAAGGAAATAATATTTATGTGAGGGAAAGAGTTTTTAATGTCCCAATGGAAGAATGCTTTTAATTCCTTTGGATTGTGTATACTATGGATTGAGGTTCTAAATATAATGTTTATGATCTATGTATGTTGCACTATCAAGTTTTCAAGTCCTATATTTCCCAAATGGTAGAGTTGGTTGTTGTTGTTCCTAATAGTGAAATGTTTGCCAGAACTAGTCTGAAGAATGCTTAACAGTTATTTGGTAAGTATATTCAAGTGTTGTGTCTTGGAGGACATGCTTATTTAGTTTGTGTCGTGTTCCATTTCAGTTTTCTAGTGTTGGTTTGATTGGCAACTGAATCTATATTGTTTTTCGGCTGATTAAGTTGGTGTAACTTATCTAGATCATGCCTTTTTAGTCAAGATATGCATTGGAGCTTGATTTTTTATGTTGATATGGGTCTCACCATGGCATGTGTAAATCTATATTATGTATTTTGCTTTGGAGATTTTTTTGGGCCAATGGTTGTGTTTCATTGTTTCTTTACATGTTATAGTCGATGTTAACTTTGGTGGATGTTCTAGCATGTCTTCTTCATCTTAATCAACTTTGGAGGATGTGTTGTGATGTGTTTGGGTCCCTTTTATCTCTAGGTGTGGACCACAATGGATGTTATAGGTCCAAGTGGCCTAATTAATGCAATATTATATATTTTGTTTGTGGCTAACCTATTTGAGGGTTTTGATGAATTATATTATATATATGATGTTTGGTTGTATGAGTTGAAGAATGGAACATGTGTGAATTGGTGTGAAGTAAATTTGAATGATATGCAAGTAGATTTGGTGTAAAAATCAAATTGTGAAGAGATTTGTTGATGATATCTTCAATGTGACAATGTGTTAAGATAGTGGTCATTGTCATATGTGTTTGTCATGATATTGGTCACTTGACATAGTGGTTCAAGGATAATTTCATGATCAATAGATTGATCATTTCAATTCATTTATTCCTTGTACCTACCACAAGAAGGTGTGTTCCTTTTGGAAACTTGTATAGACCTTTGTATCTTGCCCTAAGGTTGTGTGCATTAGTCTTGCAAGTCCTATTAGGTGTTGTGAGCTCCTTGGCCTTGAGCCTAAAATATTGTAATCAATTATTCATATTGTGAGTGTGATTCTCATTGTGTCTTTTCCCTATTTAGGATTTTCAATGTAAATTTGGTGTTCATGTATTCATTGTGCTTTGTGTGTGCTTTGTGCTTTCATATTTCATAATTGCACTAATAAGTTAATTGGGATTTAAAATATTACAGATAAGAAGTGAAGTATTTAAAGGTCTGAACTAATTCACCCCCCCCCCTCTCAGTATTGTGGTGTGTTAAATGATTGTTGTCATATCCTGGTTCCTCTTAGAAAAGCTTAGCCACTTGAGGAAGATTCAAAATGGTGAAAAGAGTCAATTACAAATCATTAGAGTTTGATGGCACAAATTACTCCTATTGGAAGGAAATAATAAAATTTCATTTGGAATCTCTGTCAATTGGAATATAGGAAATTATCTAGACTTGATATCCTTCTCTGACAAATGGTCCTCAAACTCCAGATAAGGTTAAGGTACATGAGAATAATGAAATGGATAAAATTGTTATTATAAGTTATTTAAGTGATCTAGTATTCTCTAAAGTTATGAGGTTGAAATCTGCTAAAAAAATTTGGGAGAAGCTGAGTAGTGTGTATGAAGGTTATTTTAACACAAGTTTGAGAACCTAAGGATGTCTGATGATGATAATATTAACAGTTATCTATACCGAGTAAATGGGATTGTGAGTACAGTAAGGGGCATTGGTGGAACATTAGTAGAAAGTGAAGTGGTGAGAAAAGTGATGTTAACACTGCCTAAATGCTAGAAACCTAAGAAGTATACCATTGAAGAAAGTCATGATATGGACAAATACACCTTACATCTGTTAAATGGATCTCTTTGCCTTTGAGATTGTTGCACTCGATGATTTATGAAAGGAGAATAAATATGTTGCATTCAAAGCTACCAATAATATTGAAGATGAACCCGAAGCAAGTAATGAGATGGATGAGATATAAGCAAAATTTGTAAGAATACTGAAGAAATGATCTAGAAAGTAAAAAGGTAAGTTACCCTTCAAATATTTCAATTGTGGAAGAATTGGTCTTTATGCTTCTAGATGTACTTATAAGGAATAGTATGGTAGAAGATCTTATGATGATAACAAGTGAAGGGACAATCATGGATGGAATAATAAAAATAAGATAATAGATGACAAAGATAAGCCTAAGAAGAATTTTTTTTCAGTGGAGACTTACTCATATGATGATGAAGATAGTGATGACTCAAATAAAGAATAATTATTTATAGATAAAGAGGAGAAGAATAATGAAAGTTTCGCTAATCCAGAAGGAGTGGAGAACAATGAAACTAGTGAATGTGAAGAGTGCACTGCATGTAAAATGTAGACACCTAAATTTGGTTAATCTAATTAATTGAATTTAGCTATCCTGAATGCTTTAAATTAAATAATTTTGCATTATTTAATTAATTAATGTTCCTGCCTAATAGCTAATTAATTTTATTAATTATGCTATAATCCTCTTTTAATTAATTATGTGATCAACACACATCATTTAATTAACTAAATGAGCCCCTTCTTCTATTAAATAAATCAAATACATGATTTGATTATTTAATTCACTTTCATCCTTTTTCAATTATAGAGTTATAAATTAATTAATCCTATTTCCCCACATGTCTCCTAACCTAACCCATTACCTAAACCTTGGGTTCTAACCAACCCTATTCTTTCTAACCTCCCCCCTCACATGCGTGTGCACATTCCTAATATTCTTAATATTTGGAAAAGAATATTTATTTGGGTTTTTATCTCCCAAATAGACATTTCCTTGAGGACATGTGTCATTCCTCTCCTTGACACTCACCCTTCTCAAAGACAATTGACATTCTTGGTTGTGTAATACCCTAAAAATGGTCATCGAAACCATGGGCCCCTAATCTCAACTACATCACCAAGGTCCTAACCAAGACAATTAAATTAATCTTGAGCACCTAATTAATTAACTCCTCGATCATAAATGTCACATGGCAAATAAATCATTTTAAATTGTTTAAATATTTATTTAATTAATTAATCATTCCAATTAAATCATTTTAATCAATTATCTTATTTATTTAATTAAATATCCTAGCATATTTAATTAATAAATAAATTTTTCATTAAAGTATCAAAAAGGAATTAATTTTTTAAAAAAAAGGAATTAATTTTTAAAAAAAAGGAATTATTTTTTTAAAAAAGGAATTAATTTACAAAAAAGGAATTAAATTGAGAAAAGAAATCAACTCGAGATATTAATTTTTCTAAATTTGAGATAACCTAAGAAATCTCAGAAAATCAAGAAAAGCAATTAAATTGAATAAATCATTTTCTCTAAATTTAAACTCAAAGCAATCTTGAGGAAAGCGATTCAGTTGCATTAAAATGGCTTTTTCTAATAAAAATCTTGAGCAAATAAAAGAAATATGCATGAAATTAACTAATTTTATCTCAAGTGCATGACTTCAATTGATTTTATCTCCAATGTAAATTCAGACTTATAATTCAAATGCATTAAATCAGGCCTTATTGAATTTATCTCAAAATCAACTCAATCTTAATCTCCTCTGAAACTGAATTAAAGAACCCAATCATTTCAATTCACTTGGATTGTGCTTTCTCTTGAGGAATCTCAACCTCTTATCATTAATAAATCTTGACCGTTGGTCTCTCTTTGGATTCTCTATAAATTTAGCCTTTCATCTCTCAATCAAAAAAGATTCTAGAGATCTTATTGTTATCATGTTGGTTTTACTCTAGAGTCATTGAGAATATTGCATCTTAACTTATTGAGTATTAGCTTAATCATATTAGCTTAATTTTCTTAATCTTGCATCCATCTAGCTTAATCTACTTAATCTTGCATCCATTTACCTTAATTTTTTGCTCATATAGATTAAATCCTTCATCTTGGTGTAGTCTAGTCATCGGTATTGCTTAGATAAATCTAAGAGAAAGTCTATACTCGCATCTTTTAGGAGGCAATAGGTCGATTTATTATGGTTTTTACATTCATTGATTATATCTCTCTAACCATGCATACAATGATTTATTGAAGTGTTTGTGCCTTACAACTTACAGATTACCACTTTTCACACACATTTTTGGTGCCACCGTGGGGCAGAAGATTACAATTTTCGACCTTGTGGATCATTCCATTTTATTTTTTTAGATTTTATCCCTACAATTCCTACAAAAGATCATACAAATTTCTACATGGTAGAGGACGAGAATTTATACTTGGTCATACGATATGTTGTGAATACTCGTACGGCTATGTGAGAATACTCGTACGATACTCTGTTTTATCGTATAAAAAACAAACTGCATTTTAGGGTTTTTCTGATTGAAATTTAGTAATACTAATGCTAACCCTGATCTGTTTTCTGTCTGCCTCAGATATTTTTCACAACTTAACTAGTTTTATGTAGAACATTTGTCCAAGAACACACCCATCGCTAAAAAACAATATGACTACTAATTCGTTGTTTTTGTAGGTTGCCTGAGGAGATTCGAGTAAAATTTGTGTATTCTTAATTATTTTCTAGGAACTTAAATTGCAATATGGTAAATGAACAAACCTGTTTTTCATGTTTGAGAAGAGTCTAAATGGTAGGAAAGTATGCTCTTGTCTATATAGACAATCAAAAATCTAGACTCTTGAAGCTTTTCTAGAGATTTGTGTTCCTTTAGCGGGCCTATCATAGTGGGAAAAAGTAATCACCCTGTGAAAATGACCCAAGTGAGTACAGATAGACCTAAGCAATCCGACTCACTATAATAAATAGGCCTCTTGGGATTAAAGTCTTGGAAGACATATTTATTTGAGTTTTCTCTTTGAGATCTCTCATATTGGGCATTTTTTAGGGCCTCACGGTCTCAATCATGCTTGTGCGACAACATCTTCTTTCGGTACCTTGTCGGGCTATAGGCCTCAATAGTGCTTGTGCGACTTCAAGGGGTAATTTCAAATGGAAGTCCTTATTAATAACTTTAAGATAGAAGCTACCTGATTCACCTCCAAAAGGGGGACAATCTTTGTGCAAAAGAGATGGTAACTCTCCCAAGATACTTGCCATATCGTTCCCCCATTAGCATTTGGAGTCGGCTAATATGACGTTGAGAATCCATTGCATGAGACTCAGCATCCATAATCTGATTAGCTATTGGGTGTGTACCTAAGCTTGCAAGAAAAGGTTTTCTCTCTTAGCCAACTTCCTTAAGGATAATGTGTTGTGCTTGAAGTCACTTTACATCTTATGTGTTTGTTGTGTTTTTGTCCTTGAAACTGAAACTGAAACCCTAAAACTAGAGAAAATAATTAAAACATCAAAAACACAGTGGTCAAAACTCTATTCTTGTCAGAAACTCTTCCCTGTTCATTCCTAAGTCGTACGAGTCTTCTGTTTTATCGTACTGGCCTCTGTTAATTGTCATATGAGTGATAATTGTAGAGGTTCATCATTGCCAGTTTGTCAAACTACCTACCAAAACTTGTCATCTGATAAGTGTTAAATTGTCGTACAAGTCCAAACAACTAAAGGCGGTAACTCGTATGAGATTCCCAATTTGTCGTCTTGTAACTGGTGATTTTTCATCTAGTTCTTGATAGTTTGTCATACAAGCCTCTTATTCAGCAGTCCAGAAACTTGTTTTTTTGCGTGCCTTTTCGGATTTGTCATACTTGCCTAATCAATCCTATAGTGAGCATATATCTGGTCTTTTTCATCCTATAGCAATCTTGATAGTGTACCCTTGTCATTGTGTTACACAATTTTGTCAATTATATCCTAGCTAGTTCAATCAATCATCCATCAATCTGATCAACCTAATCTGCTTAGATCACATCTTATACAGGATAGATCGTTCCTGAAACCAGACTTGGTCTTAATCACTTCATCCAACTATTACATTAAATGAATAACTAGCTCCGATTTGATCTTGACATCTGTATCACTTCTATTTCTTGGTCACATCGATTGTAAATGGTTGTTCGAACCAGGAGCTCTTCTAAGAATTCTAACAAAAGTAAGTAATAGTCTTACACATTACAAACTAATCCATTCTTGCAAATCAAAATTGTCATAAATCTCCATGGCTACCTTGGCCCAATAAATTCAAGATCTCAAGAGAGAAATATATGACATTCAAGCCCAACAAAAAGATTCAATGACCCCTCTTGAGATAAAATTTCATGATACCAAGAACACTAGACTTCAAGAAATGCTAAAACAATTATATAAGGTAGAATAGAAAGTAATTGAAAATCAAAAGCCAAATCTCATACAATATCACAAGACACCTTTACCAAGACAAAAAGACATTTCCTCCAAGTATCCCCTAGATAGACAGTTTACAACTTTGGGGCAATCTATTGAGTCAGCTTTGGAAGAGCTTCTTGAGCATAATCTTATTATGTTGCCTAACAAGACCACATGGGGATGTGACTTTTTGAGTAATTATTGTGTATATCATATCCATAACAAATACAAGACTTCAATGTACATGGAATTAAAACATAAAATTCAAGACCTCCTTGATGATGGTGTTATTGAAATTGAAGATCCTAATAATTCACGTAAGGAGAAACCAGATGTCATTACCAAGCATGGTCAAAATTATGAACCTGTGTCTAGCAATGGCCCACATGTAGCCTCCATCTCTTCCATGATGCCTCTATGTCCTAAGGCTTCTAAACAATAATTTATACCATATCCCTCAAATAATGAACATAATGATGAAACTTCTCATGTTGACCCTTAAGGGCTATCCACAGTACAAATTCAACCTAATCTTTTTTTCATTCAAATCCTTTATATGATTCAGATATCTTAGATCCTATGCCATCATGCACTTTAATTCACATCATACCCACTCCAGAAGGCACCATCTAAAATGCTTCCCCATCATGCAAAAGCATGAACACCTTCCGAGAATCCCCCGTGCATATCAACAATACTACCTGTAGTGTCATGAAATTGTGACCCTTGCAATTTGTGACCACATTAGGGTCTTCACGTTGGTGATTCGAATCCCTAAGCCTAATCGGAGACTCGAGACTTGCTCAACCCTTGGAAATTGCCTTTTTTCTGCCCTCCACATTGCCTGAACCTGCTTCCTATCCTGAGACAAGGGCTGATGAATACTAAGAGGGGGGTGAATTAGTATGCCAAAAATCTCTGCACTAAAACACTTACACAGTCTAAAGATAAACCGATAAAGTAGTCTAACAGTCAAATCGGTTACCACACATGCAAACCAAAATGCGAATAAAGCATTCACCCACAAAAGCAATACAACCATAACACAAGATATTTGACATGGAAACCCAACTGGGAAAAACCACGGTGAGATGGAACTCACAAGTCACTATCTGCAAAATAGAAACCAGACCAGTTAAGGTCAGACTGGTTAAGGTCTTACAATGTTCTTCATCAGAACAGATCCTGTTAGGAATCTCAATCTCTATTAGGAGATAAGTCCGATTAAAGACTACCTTGTTAGAGGATTTTACAAAGGCTTTGAGGCCTACCCAGTTAAGGGCTGCAGACTTGTCAAAGATGTGAGTAATCAACAAGTGTTTGATCTATCTAATAGCACAAACTGCTTGGTTAGATCCAGTATTGCTCACAGCTAATGCATTCCAGCATTACTTCAGTCTTCTCTCTCTCTCTCATAGTTACAACTTGATCTTCTCAGATAAGATCGTTCTCAACTTCCACCTTAAACCCTAGCTCGACATTAACCCTTTCAGCAACAGCTTAAAACCCTAGACATGATGTCCTTTTAAAGGAATCTGATTTCATGTCGGTCCAATAGGATTACATTACAATTTCCTAGGTTTAATGAATCTAGACATACTCAGTAACATGACACAAGAAGCACCATCAATGTGTCGGCACCGTCAAACAATCGGTGGATTGGTAACTCATCACAAAATGCCGATTGGTAACTCATCATAGAGTATTATCGGTTCATACAAAATACCGGTTGCCGGTTTGACAAAAATGAAGACTGGTAAGAATGTGTTGTGCTGCTTTGCTCCCTCGTACCGCTTGTGATCTACGAACCGCTTGGGGTCGATATGCCGCTTCAGACCGGGAAACACATTCTGCAAAATCACCACTAGTCTAAAGACTAGTATACAACATACCGGTTGGAACAAATACCGGTTGAGCACAAGCTCATACATATAAAGGGGATCTCAATACAGGTGTGTGTCCATCAATGACAATCACAACATAAACAACAAAAATGCCAACAATCTCCCCCTTTGGCATTGATGGCAACACTTAGGAAAATAAAATTTTGACATCTAAGTGTTTCACAACAAAAACTTGCCATTAACAAAATTGCTCCCCCTAAGCATATACACTATCCCTTAATCAACACAGTGTATAGCAATTTTTCATACAGAGCATAATCATTGGAGCATATAGCATATATCACAGCATATATCAAAATTTCAAAATAGATACTTCTCCCCCTATGTCAGAAGATCAAAATTTTAAAACCAAAAACCAGATATACTTCTCCCCCTTTGCCAACAATGACAAAGTACCACTAAAAAACCCTATTTCCATATATATATAAAAAGTTTATGACAATAATGAATAATACTTGTCAAAAACTGATTTATAGTCCTGCAAAAATTGTTTAATGGATAGGGACCAGGACTCAAGTAGGGAGGTGGCCACTTCCTTCTCTGTCTGCATCTGGGATACCTGTTCCTCCATGGCATCTACTGTGCTCAGTTCCTGTGTGACTGTCAGGGCATCCAGGTTCAGATAACACTTCTGAAGAATTTGCAGTCGTGGAAGTAATACTAGTTGAAGCTCCTGCAAATCCCTAGACCATGTACTGATCTCTTGCTCCATCTTGGCTGACTGGACCTGGAACTAGTGAACGGTTTACCCATATGTTGCAAAGGAATCATAAGGAGTCTTGAATGTGCCCAAGTAGGATTGTAAGTCCGTTTGAAGTTGTTGCTTCTTGGCTAGCACATCATCACAGAACAGATGAGGTTGAAAGATTTTGTTGAGTAGCAAGTTTCCCTCATCCAAGGCATTCCTTATGTCCTTTTGATCTTTCAGCGGTTCAGTCCTAAGCTCATTCAACTTCTTCACTAGAGAAACATTAAGAGCCTTTTGGTGCTCTTTCTTTACATTGGCCTATGCTGCTTCTTCCAGACTCTGCACCTAATCATCCACTATAGTACACAGAAGTTTGAGTTGTGCTAGTGATGATTCAGTGTCAGGAAGATTAGTACCAGGGATTAAACCGGTAAGAGTTTCTACAGCCACCTGTATAATATCTTGTTCCCTTTTCTTGTGAATGCCTTCAAGGCGCTCTTGGGCAACCTTGATGCTCTGCATAAGCTCAAACTCACTTGCAGATTGGAGGTCAATAGGACTCGAGATAGCAGCTGGTTTGGCTTGGCTACTGGTTGCCTTAGGAGTCTCCATCTGTGTGCTCTTCATCGCTTCAATTATCTTGTCTGCTTCTTCCTTCTTTTTCTTCTCCTTTTCTTCTTTCTCTTTCGCTTCTCTCTTTTTCTTCTCTTCCTCTTCCATCTTCTTCTTGTCTTCTTCTTCTTTCTACTTCTGCTCTGCTTCTGCCTTCTTCTTTGCTTCCTCTTCCTTCTTCTTCTGTGCTTCTTCTTCCTTCTTCTTTTGTTCTTCCTCTTCCTTCTTCTTCTTCTCTTCTGCTTCCTTCTTCTTTTGTTCTTCCTCTTCCTTCTTTTTCTTCTCTTCTTCTTCCTTTTTCTTCTTCTCTTCTTCTTCCTTCTTTCTCTTTTCTTCCTTATCCTTTTCTTATTTCTTTTTCCTATCATCTTCTTGCTTCTTCTTTTCTTCATCTTTTCGTTTCTCCTCTTCCTCTTTTCTCTTCTCTTCCTCTTTCTTATGTTTCTCATCTTCATCCCTCTTCTTTTTCTCTTCTTATTCCTTTGTCACTTGCTATGTGTCCTCAGCTTGTTCACCACCTTGATCGGCTTGTTGCCCCTATCCAGTTCTCTCAGAAGGTATGTTCTGAGTGACATCTTCTACATCCAGGGCATCGACATCGATGGTGTCGATTGGTTCTTCCACCAGGTTTCCTTCCTCATCAAAGACCTCATCCGGTTTGGAAATAACCGGTTCCTTTTTCGCTTGGAGGTTGGCCATTCGTTCTTTGTGAGAGCTAATAGCATGAGCCATATGCTGATGTGTATCTTTTTCAACATCATTAACTCTCCCCTCCAACAACCAGAGTCTTCTTCTCCCTGTGAAGAACAGACCTTTATTTTGATCCAGGGCATCAAATAATTCTGAATTTGAGAGTTCAGGGAAGTACTGTGCAAAGACTTTCTCCCTAATCTCCTGTTCCTTTTCAATGGCAATGCGCCATTTTTTATCTAATACTTTAAATAATGAATCCGGTGTCTGAGATTTAATCTTTGATGGTGACCGGTCATTTTTACATAGATAAAGAATGATTTCCTGTAGTACTTCATCTTTTTCCTCACTATTGAATTCATCATAATAATCTATTAAATCATGAAGTAACTTTCTCCTAATATTTTTTACTGTTCTTTGACAATGTGTCAAAGGTTTGTATGAGGAGATGTCTATATTTACCGGTGTGAATGTTGCCGGTTCATTCTTCTTCATCTTCTTTGTCTGTCTTACCTTCTTTAGCTGTTCATCAGACTCGGTTTCTTCGGAGTCTGGTTCATTTGCCTTAGTCTTCCTCTTTCTTTTGAAAACTTTTGTCGGTGTTACCTCCAATTTCTTCTTTGCCAGTGACCGCTTGGTCACTCTTGGAGTTGCAGTGGTAGCCAGTGTCGATGCTGCAGGCACTGCCTTAGCTTTCTTAGCTGCCAGTTCTTTTCCCTTCTTCACCGATGGTTCTTAACCCGGTGCAATCCTCTCCAAGTAGGTTCCTGTCCTCTTAGCCTTTGGATCAAGAGGTGAGGCAATAAGGGTTGAGGCATACCCTTCTAGCATGTCAAACATAACTTCATAGCCCATAGGCTCCACTTCCTCCATTCTAGGCTCAACAGCCTCCATTAAACTTTTGTCCACCTGAATAGTGAAATAGATGTCATCTTCATATTTCTTCACTATGTCACCTGAGATTCTTACCCTCTGACTCATCTTTCTTCTGAACTCATCAAAATATTTGTTCAGTACCTCAGGGTAGCCGGTTCCAATGGCTTGTACACTTTCCTTTATCTGCTTGGTTACCGGTTGGTCAGGGGACCACTAGACATCTCCTACACCCAGAAAGTAGCCTTGGAAATAAAAGAACAACCCTACCAGTAGTTGTCCAAACTTAAACCTCAGTGAGTTATCCTGTTTGATTGCCTTAAGATTTAACAAGAGTTGCCTCTGCATACCGGTGCATAAGTCAAAAGATGCATCCTCTTTTATCATTCGGTAAGCGGCATTTACCACTACAGCAGATACAGAATTAATCCTACTAGCTGAAAACGTTCTATATCCTATCACCATGCAGCCGTATTTCACTAGATCATCCTTGATAGGATTGACTGTCATACCCCGTGAATCACTTGTTGAACCGGTGAGCTTGGTCATTTCTGTTTTGCTCACTTTTCTCAGGGCTGGCACTTCCCCTGTGTTGCAGAAACTGGTGACTACATAAATTGCCTGAGGCATGATATCATGCGTCCTTTCCAGGTACATCTTGTCATCGTGGACTCTGCTCAAAATAATTCTGATATGATCCTCCGTGAAATCTTCCAGAAAATATACTGCGTTGTGGAATTTCTTCTTTTCTATGACACTAAATTCTGGTTTGATCTTTTTGTCCTTGCCGCAAAATAGACCTAACTGAGTGTGAATGGCTAAAGACCCTAGGTCTTCTATTTTGCAATCAATATAATCAGAAATTCCTTCTTCGACTATAACTCCAGCCAGAACTTGTGACAAAGCATTATATTTAGACTTCCTCTGAATAAAACTTTCTGACTCAATTGATGTACTCAAACTGGTATGTGATGCAGAAGCCATTAAAGAGTGTTTCAAGAACACGAAAAATACCTTTCAGATGCAAATTTAGGGCTTCCTGATTCTGCTTCACTTCACTCTCCGTCGGATGCCAAATCACCGCTTTGTGTTCTACACTACCGCTTGCAAACTGGATTTGAATCTCTTTCAAGGTTATTCAATTTCTTGAAATCTAAGCTCAAATCGCCTTTTCTTCGCTCTGCACTTGAAAACTTTTCTTCGCTTGAAAATAGAAAGTGAGAAATGATTTGAAAAATGCATTTATACATGTCTCTCACCTATTGTCATTAATGCTCCTCTATTAGGGCGTAAACCCTAATTTGCCTTTTTACCATTTTTGGTCTTCTGCCAAGTGATAGGTATCGCATACCGATTAAGGTCTTTTACCAGTGTCAACTGGGGGTTCAAAAGCATTTCACCATTTGCTCCCCCTAAGCCTTTAAGGCTTAGTTTGTCGGTTCTGATATTTCCACACTAGGTGCAGAAACCGGTTCCTCTTCTGACATTATTGGTGTCTTCTTCCATGTTTTCTTCATGTATCTTTGAACTTTTTCAACATCTATTTCTCCTTCCTGAGTAACTGGTATATCATCAGATATACTTTTTCTACTTCTGCAGAATCTTGCAATGTGACCCGGTTTGTTACAGTGATAGCAAACAAGTCCAGGTGCTTTCCAAGGTCCATTGTACATATTTCCATTCTTCCTTCTGCATGTTGCAGCAGTGTGACCATGACCATGACAGATCATACAACTTTCTCTCCATCCGGTTGTCATTTGATGACCGCTGCTTCTTTACTGATGATTGAAGACATTAAACCGGTTGTGGTTCCATTTCATAAAAGGTTTAGGACCAGTTCCTTGGGTCCTCTGAGGATATCTTCCAGTGTTATCCATTATAGACTTGCATTCAAATGCTCTATGCCCAAACTTGTTGCATGCATAACAATGACCATTGAATTTATTGGATCTAGGTACATTGTTGATAAAATAAGGAAAATTATTATAGGCTTTACTCCTACATACATTGGCAGTGTATCCTTCTTTAAGATAGTTAAAGCAAATAGGTTTGAATTTTTGCTTACCTTTTCCTTTGAGTGTCGGTTGCTTCTTTGATGCTTCAGCATTTGTTCCTGAGGATTCTCCTTCCTCATGTCCAAAAAAACCAAGACCATTGGTATTCTTTGCCGGTCTAGATGACTCAAGCTTTTTCTCTAGCTTGACAGTACTTTTGCCAAACTTAGCAAGTATTTCCTTCGACTCAAAGAGTTCTTTGGAAATAGCAGTGTTTGTCTCCATTAGACTTGCATTTTCTGAGATGGCAATGTTCAGTTCTCCTTGCATGTCTTCTTTTTCCATTCTGCTCTCATGAAGGCGAGCAGTCAATGCACTAATCTCATGTTTCAACTTGGAGATCTCATGATCTCTATCCTTTACCAGATCTTCAGCTTTTCTCCGGTTCTCAAGCTCTTGACTAAACCGAATAGTCAGTCCTTCCAACTCCTTTCTCAGATTGGAGTTTGAATCATTCAGCTTATTCACTTCAGCAATCATGAATTCCATGTTAGTTTTATCTTTAGAACTACTTTCAGATAGTTCCATCAGCCTCTCTGCATGTTCTCTCCTTTTTGCTTGAGATGCCTTGTATTTGACCATAAGATCATCATAGGCTTGCTCAGACTTAGTGAGTCGTTGAGTAAGTTCCCTCAAGGTGTATTCCCCCATATCTCTTTCCAAGTGGTTAAACTTATAGAAAGGTAGGCTCTGATACCAATTGATGAATACTAAGAGGGGGGGTGAATTAGTATGCCAAAAATCTCTGCACTAAAACACTTACACAGTCTAAAGATAAACCGGTAAAGCAGTCTAATAGTCAAACCAGTTACCACACATGCAAACCAAAATGAGAATAAAGCATTCACCCACAAAAGCAATACAACCATAACGCAAGATGTTTGACGTGGAAACCCAACTGGGAAAAACTACGGTGAGATGGAACTCACAAGTCACTATCTGCAAAATAGAAACCAGACCAGTTAAGGTCTTACAATGTTCTTCATCATAACAGATCCTGTTAGGAATCTCAATCTCCATTAGGAGATAAGTCCGATTAAAGACTACCTTGTTAGAGGATTTTAGATTCACATGTGTGAACCACCTTGTTAGAGGATTTTACAAAGGCTTTGAGGCCTACTCAGTTAAGGGCTACAGACTTGTCAAAGATGTGAGTAATCAACAAGTGTTTGATCTATCTAATAGCACAAACTGCTTGGTTAGATCCAGTACTTCTCATAGCTAATGCATTCCAGCATTACTTCAGTCTTCTCTCTCTCTCTCATAGTTACAACTTGATCTTCTCAGATAAGATCATTCTCAACTTCCACCTTAAACCCTAGCTCGACATTAACCCTTTCAGCAATAGCTTAAAACCCTAGACATGATGTCCTTTTAAAGGAATCCGATTTCATGTCCATCCAATAGGATTACATTACAATTTCCTAGGTTCAATGAATCTAGACATACTCAGTAACACGACACAAGAAGCACCGTCAATGTGTCGGCATCGTCAAACAATCGGTGGATTGGTAACTCATCACAAAATGTCGGTTGGTAACTCATCACGAAGTATTACCGGTTCATACAAAATATCGGTTGCCGGTTCAACAAAAATGAAGACTGGTAAGAATGTGTTGTGCCACTTTGCTCCCTCATACCGCTTGTGATCTACGAACTGCTTGGGGTCAACATGCCGCTTCAGACCGGGAAACACATTCTCCAAAATCACCACTAGTCTAAAGACTAGTATACAACATACCGGTTGGAACAAATACCGGTTGAGCACAAGCTCATACATATAAAGGGGATCTCAATATAGGTGTGTGTCCATCAATGAAAATCACAACATAAACAACAAAAATGCCAACAAGGGCAAGACAAGGGTGTGGCACCCTTGTTATTGTCCTATTTTGGGGCCCTCTCTATCCGATCTCTGCATTGGACTTTGCATAAAACCTTCCCTATGTCAACTTGTGATGGAAAATCAATCAATTACCTCTAATTGATAGGTATATAAGTCGCATTTTCCCTCTCATTTGTATAAGTTCAACAAGTGAAAAAGTTGGATAAGTGATAAGGTGGGCATAAGTTCAAGCACTTAAGCATTCAAGCATTCCTTTGCAGCATTTAGCATTCTCAAGTCTCCCTTCAAGGCTAGGTGTTGCATTCAAGTCAAGGATTCAACCATTGAAGAGGAGATCCCTTTCAACATTCAATTCAATACAAGCAAATATATCTACATTCTATCTACAACCTTCCTTGAGGTGACTTACATTTCAGTCTTTCATTTACATTTACTTGCAAGTACTTTCTTTCATCATTTGGTTAATTCCAAAACTAGGATTTCACCTGAAGGCAAACCCCCAAACCCAACCCTTATTCATCTCTTTTTTGTGTGTAGGTTGCAAGTGCACAGTTGTTTTTGTAGATTCAGACTCTATTTGCAGAGGCAGAAAAACCCTTTTCGTTTCACGGATTATTTGGAGGACTGTGGACACTTTCAGCATGGTCCTGACAACTTTTCCTCAAATTCACAAGGCAGCTTCATCTCAACATATTAAAGCCAGATCCAGGTGCACAACTTCATCTCACGCTTCTATCTCGAGTTATAATCAGTTCTTTTCTACTTTTACACTTAACATAATTCAATCACTTTCCATTCTAAAAGAGGGGTTAGCTTACCATTTTATCTAATTATCAATTCATTTAGTATTCAATCTTTGTCCTAAGATATTGGATCTAGTGAATTCCCCCTCTTTTAAATTTAATGTGAATAAGGTGTTTGGAGGGAAATCCGCAGTGAAATTTTCATCTCTCCTTGGAGTGAAGAAAATATTTCCTCTTGATCTCTCCATTATTCACCCTTTTTCACCATTACACTACCCCTTCCTTAGAATTGGTTACATGTCAAGAGGATAATCTGAAAAATAAAGATCAAGACATCAAAACTCTCCAATCCCATCCAATGGTTGAAAAAGATCCTATCTCCCTAGAATCCCATGATAATCCCCTTATACCTTTTCATTTCTTCCAAGATGATCCCCTTCCATCTCAAGAGTAAATCATCCTTCCAAATCCCATTCCTAATCCACATCCTAAGAAAGATCATGATGCCTCTTCCACCTTTTCAAACAATCCTATTCAAAATGAAGAGTCAAACACCCTTCCTACTCTATCCAATGGTCCTCTTCCATGTCAAGATCAAAGTATCTCTTCATCTCCTTGTCATAATCCTCCATGTTCACCTCAAGGATCAATCATGCCTAAAAAGACTTCTGATGTTCCTATCATTCCCTACATTCCCTCTCCACCTCATAATGGACTCACATCTTCTTTCCAAAGCAAAGTGTATCCTACAAGTCAAAATATTTATAACGCAAAGGGGTAGACCTTCACAAGCAAAAACCCCTCCATATTAAAGAAAATATTAAGGGTCATGGCCTCAGTGACATTCCTCAAGATTTTGGTATCCCTACTAAACCAAAATCCAAATACACGTCTTCCCCTTCATCCATTCCATCCATTTTAGGCCACTATATCCCTCCATCCCTTTTGTAAGTTCAACAAAGGCATACATCTTTGAGCACCTTCCATCCATCCAAAATACCTCCATATCATTCCTATCCATCTGCACATTCTTTTCCTTCTCCAAGCAATTTGGATGCCAAGCATAAAAGCCATGCATAAAATCCATAAGTGAAGTAATCCACATGTATTCAAGGATCAACATGTCCCATCTAATCGACATGTCAAAACAAAGCAAAATATGATCCAAAAAGAAGAAGAAAAATATAAAAGGACATAAAGGCCCACTGAGCAAAAGAAAGAAAAATCAAAAGTTATATGGGTTCCTAAGACACTTATAGAAGCAATGTGTTCCAAGAAACTACAAAAGCATGAAAAATTAAAAACCATGTGGATCCCTAAGCGGCTCCTTGAAGCACACAATCTAAAGAAAAATCCAAAATGGCATCCAAAATTGTTGTTCCTCCATCCAAACTTTCCAAACCTATTTCTCTATCACCTCCTTCATCCATTTTGGATCCTTATGTCCCAAAATCCCTAGTTGTTCCTCCATCCAAATCTCAAAATCTGAGATCCACTTTTCCTCCATGACTCCACCCCTCAAGATGTGTGCCAATGTTGATCCCGCAAAAATTTCCATTCACTCATGCACCAACCTTTCAATATCTGATCCATTATCCAACACCTCTTTTTCACCCTTCCATCTTCCTTATCCAATCCTTTGCATAATACTTTACCCTAGTTTAGTTTTATCATCCTACCAACATCTTTGAGCATACCTTTTGTATGTCAAAAATGTGGGATCAACCTGCAATAGAGAAGAACACTTCAAACATGCACATGAACATTGCATTAGAGTTAGAAATCAAAACAAAACAAAGAAAGTTAATTAATCAAAACTCTTTAAAATCGTTCCATGCTCCTCTATCTCTTAAGATCTCTAAGATTACAGGTGGCCCTCACTTGGAAGAGCACTTGATCCTCAAGATGACAACCTAGAGAATGAGATTTAAATGACTCTAGGATCAAAATGGATGCAACTATGATCCTAGTGAATGATCTAGATATGAAACTAGATAATGATATGGTACAAGATATTGACATGAAGCTAATATGAAAATGATACTAAAATGAAGCTAACATGATATGAGATTAACATGATATATCTAAGAATATAATGCTATAAAAAATGATCTAAAATGCTATTCTATCAAAGAGAGAAAAAATGAATTTTGGGACATAAGGACCCAAGAACCCAAAATAGATAAAGGACATGATGGAAGAATAGTTTTTGAAAGATGTTTAGATAGATGGTTGAAATAAGTTCAAATATGGTTCCTTTGTTGATCTTTCTTATGGATCATTTGAGGTGATGGATTGGTGGATGGATGGAGGTAAGGACCCAAGATGGATGGAAGGGATGGAGACTTTGACTTTGGCATGAAAGGACCTAAAATAGATTTGGAGGATGAAGAGTTTGACTTTAGAATGAAAGGACCTAAAATGGATTTGGATGATGAAAAGTTTGACTTTGGAATGAATGACCTAAAATGGATTTGGATGATGAAAGGATTCCTTGATCTTGATCTTGAATTGGAGTAGGATCATTTGAGTTTGTCCTTTTCTCTTGATTTTGAACTAGATTAGTGAAGGAGATGGAAGGGATACCATGCTCTTGCTTAGGAGGTGGATGTTTAATGGGTCTCTGCTCTTGAGATAAAAGGGGATCATTATGGATGGAATACAAAAATATTAAGGGATCATCATAAGGTTCTTCATAGGTGGGATCTTGATTAAAAACTTGGATTAGACTGGAGATCCATGATATTTTGATCTTGATTTAGGCTAGGAATCACACTAGTACATTCGGAGCTAATTTCCAACGGTCGATTGTCAGAATTGTGACTAATTTTCGTTGGAGTGCCAACAAAAGTAGCCGTCTAAAACTCATCGTCATATTTGTCAACGATGCCCCTAACCATCGGAAATACGACAATCCCATGGACTCTGCCGACGGTGGGCATGATCGTTCTTTCAGTCAAAAAATTTGTCGGACATGCAGCATCCCCGTCGGATGCTTCTGTAGATTTTGTCGGAAAGTCGACGGCAATTTCAAACTTCACATCGATGGTGATGCTATTTGTCCGATGCTTGTTTCGTCGGTCCATTCAGAGGCATCGACGACCGTCTAACTACGAAGTGTTGTTGCACATACAGCATCCTCGTCGGATATTTGTGTAGTTTGAGTCGAAAGTGCGACGACTCTAGAACCTTTTCACTGATGAGAACGTTGTATGTCCGATGATTTCATCATCGATGGAAAGCTTGGTATTCATCGTAATTCTGACAATGATAATATTTTTATCAAAAAAAAATATTATTATCCAGTCATTGATATGTACAGCGAATGATATTCTATCCTCACCACCTACCAATAGGGGGAATAGGTTTGAGGCTAATATGAGGCGCACTAGTTTCAAGCTAATATGATTAGGTGCACCATGGTTGAGATGGTCCAACTCCCTAGTCTCACTCTAGGACTAAGCTCATGCCATATCTTAATGAAAGACATATCAAATACATTGTCAGTGGAAAGCTGCAAAATGCCATTTTCATACATAAGCAAGACATACACAATTGGGCACAATCACCAAGAGAACGGTAAAAAGTGTGTTTGAGATCATTGTCCTAATTGTGGTGTGGTCACCAAGAGATCATCGTAAATTTGTCAAAATTTCCTTCATTTAAACCAAGTAAACCTTTATGTATATGCATATGCATATATGTATATGTATATGTATATGTATATGTATATGTATATGTATATGTATATGTATATGTATATGCATATGTATATAGTTTTGTGTATTCATTAAAGATCATTGTCCTAATTGTGGTGTGGTCACCAAGAGATCACCGTAAATTTGTCAACCTTTCCTTCATTTAAACCAAGTAAACCTTTATGTATATGCATATGCATATGGATATGCATACATATATGTATATGTATATTTATATGCATATGTATATAGTTTTGTGTATTCATTAGTATATATAATAGTAAGCTTTCTATATTCATAAAAGATCATATACATATGCATATGCATATGCATATACATATACATAAAGATTTACTTGGTTTAAATGAAGGAAAGGTTGACAAATTTACGGTGATCTCTTGGTGGCCAGACCACAATTAGGACAATGATCTCAAACACATTTTTTACCGTTCTCTTGGTGATTGTGCCCAATTGAGTATGTCTTGCTTATGTATGAAAATGGCATTTTGCAGCTTTCCACCGATGATGTATTTGAGTAAAAGATTTTCATTTAATTTTGAGCATTTTGTGGATGGTATAATCAAGAAATGTATCATCATCCTCACCAATTATGCTCAACTGATTTAAGTACAACCATTTGATTGTTAATAATTTTTAAATTAAGGGAGTACTTTTCAAAATAGAATTGTTGAATTATTGATTTTATATATATATATATAATAGTATAAGCCTTTTATGGATGGTATAATTAAGAAACACGCCATCACCTACACCAATTATGCTCGATTGATTGAACTACAACTCTTTGGTTGTTAATAATATTTAAAGGAATGAATTACTTCTCAAAATAAAATTGTTGGATTATTGAATTAGTATATATAATAGTAAGCTTTCTATATTCATAAAATATCATATACATATACATATGCATATGCATATGCATATACATATACATATCCATATGCATATGCATATGCATATGCATATACATATACATAAAGGTTTACTTGGTTTAAATGAAGGAAAGGTTGACAAATTTATGGTGATCTCTTGGTGAAGGTTGACAAATTTACGGTGATCTCTTGCTGGGAAAGCCTAGTGAAGAGGCTAGGTAGGGTGGAGGTTGGAGAGATCTACCCATTGGAGGGGTATATCTTATGATTTGTATAGTTGTATGTTGGATATCTAAAGGTGAGACAACAACCAATTGATTCTAGAAGTGTGTGGAAGTGTGAGATTGGAGAAACCCTTGTTTTTAGGGGTTTGAGTGAAGAATTTAGGGCTTTTGGGGTTGGGAACCTCATACCTTGAAATTGATATTGCCATCTTACCCTTATGAACCAAATAGGTGTCATCTTACCCTTATGAACCAAATAGGTGTTTGTGTAACCATCATGTATAATTCTTCTAGAATATTGCCAAGGTCTGCCCAAAATTAAATGACCACAACTCATATCCATGACATCACATAAAATGCTACCAACATACTTACCAATGGAGAAATTTATGACTACTTGATCCTTTACCAACATATTATGACCTTCACTAACCCATGTACCAAAATATGGCTTAGGATGTTCAAGGGTTTGTAAATTCAACTTTTTGACTACTTCATAAGCAACCAAATTCTGACAAGCCCCCGAATCAACAATTAAATTGCATACCTTGCCATGGATTAGACAATTTGTCCTGAAGATCCTCTCTTGTTGTGATGGTTGTACTTTCCCCATGAGTAATAACTCTCCTTCCTCTAGAAATGCCAAGATAGGTTCTTGTTCTTCTCCTTTTGTGTCTTCTTGTGTCAAGTTTACCCTCCTATCGTTCTTTTCTTCACTCCATTTAGGATATTTGAATGATGGGTGCCCTAGTTCATTACAATTATAACACCTAAATGTGCCTCTTCCTCTCTAACTCTTCAACCGCCATAAAACTTGTTTAAAAGAATCTAAGAATGAAATGGTCTCTAACTCTTAATACATTGTCTATATAGTATATACTCACCCAAAATCTGAATGTTACAAAAAGACCAAAGCAAATCTAATCTAGTTCCAAATGAACCTATACAATGAGGACCCTTCCAAAGCAATAGTAGCATACAAACACTAGTAAAAATATTTCTTAGAAATACAGTAAAGAAAACAACAGATGCCCTCTCATACAGTTCATATTCATTTCCTTAAGATTAAACAAACTTTTGTTCAAATAAGGAAGCAGTTGTGGTATCATAGTAAAGGCATACAATAAAGAATACATGTGTAGTATCTAAAAGTAACTTCAACATGCTTCCCCAAGCTTGAAATACAAATTCATAGAACTACACAACTATTACATAAGTTTTCACTTTTTGGCTTTTCAACTTTCAAATATCTGAACGTAATAACTTATGCTTTTGAGGTTTTGCAAGAAACATATAGGTTGTGATTTTCACATTGCCATACTAGACTACAATGAAACTGCACTACTTTGAAAGGTTACTTCTATGGATTTACTACTAAAACCAATCTGTATACATTGTGATTACCAACACTTCATATTCTCCAAAGCAAAAGAACATGTATATTGGTATTATCTTTCATGTTTTCATGCTTTGTAGGTCTCCAAGATTCATTGGCACGTGCAAATGGTGACTGTTGGTATGATATTGGTCATGTATCAGACAAACCTAGTGCAGCATCAAGGGCAGATTTGAAGTTGTAAGTGTAAGATAGACCCCCTTGGTGTTTGGAGGAAGGTAGTCAGGGGTGCAGAGGGTTAGTGTAGACCCTTTACAAGCTATTGTGGCCCTTGGGTAGGGCAAATCATCAAGAACTTTATGACTGCCCCTAGATATTGTGTGGATGTCCTAGTGAACAAATGAAGACTGAGTTTTTGGGAGTATGATGAAATGAATAATCTTATTATGTGGTGGACATTTGAGATAGGGTTGTAGTGATCCTTGGAAACTTTTAAAGGGGTTTGGAGGCCCTAATAAGTGGAAACAATCATATATTTCCGATTGTCCTAAGTCACTTGGCTGTCACAGTCATTGTTGTCAATCATCTGTCAATTCTCCCAGCACTATTATACAACCTTCATGCACTACCATACATTCTCAAAATAATGTTACACAACCTTCACTAGAATTTTTCACTTGAGAAGGTATCTCACCAATGAATTTAGGGATTCTTGGACTATTAAGGTTTAACAATTTTTTGATAGTTTTTTAAAGCAATTCCTACAATCTTTTGTGTAGAAACAACAATGTTCTATATGTCCATACATCAATGAGAGAGGTTTAGGATTTTCAATTAGCAACATGATTGATAGAGATACCAAGAATGAAATTGCAAGGAAGATCTAATATTTATGAATGAAATTGCAAATCAATCTAAGTTACATGTTTGATATCTTACTTATATCATGGCAACATAAAATGTATATATGCACTCAACATACCTCTTTGCTTGTTTATCCCTTGGTCAAGGCCGCGTACCCCCTTATACTTGAATATTGTTTCCACCCTCATGATTACTTGAAGTCCATTCTCAAATCACACTAAATGACAATAGTTAAAACAAAATAGTGACCATAGCCAAGGAAGGCCAAATTTACTCATACTCAACATAATAAGAAATATCTAAATCATCTAGACCATTATTCATAACATAACCTCTTTTTCACATCATGGAAGGCCAAAATTACAAGGATCACGCTTCTTCGAAGGAGCCATTGTTCAGAGCCATCAAACTATCAACAAGAGTAGAAGCTATTAGGCTCATACAATTTTAGGACATATAAAGAGTTGAATCAAAAGCGAGATCATGAAGCATACAATAGAGAGGTATTCATGGAATAGACATCTGAAAACATCTCATTCATGAAGTAACAAAATGCTAAAGAAAATGATAAGTAATAAAAAAACTTACAAGGATGAGGCATATTCATAACTTTTGCAGTCCCGACTTGGATATCAACACTAGAAGCAACTCATATTGTTCGTGTATAGACAAGACAATATGAGAGTTCATTATACCCAGCAACTTGTGGTGTTGTTGTTCGTGTTGGCTCTGTTGGACCCTACAATTAAGATTCAATATACATTATTCAATAAGATTAACTATGCAACATAATGAAATATTGAAAAGTGTGTTATCTTGTTGAGCTTCGCTTGGTTTTGAGAACAGTTTAATATTATCTACTTAACAGGGCCAACCACGTGAAGGTGGAAGCTCATTTGGCCCCTCCCCCCCCTAACATCACTCTAAATTCCCCGTTAACATCTTATAACATTCATTCATTCATTATTTCTACCATTAATAAAATATAGCATTCATTCATTAATATCACATAATGTTCATTAACACATAACATTGATTAACATTAATTAACACGCAACATTCATCAATATTAATTAACACATATCATCCATAACCTTTAATTAGCACATAATTACATTCACTAACACATAAAAATAAGTCATTATCAAATAAGTTAGATTACAATCATTTCTTCTTCTTCTTTTTTTCTTTGAAGCTATGAAAAGACTAAGTGGAACATTAGTTTCTTCATCATTTCCCCCCTTTGCAGATGTTCCGCCAACTACTCGTGATCTTGATGTATGCCTAGTCCTATACTGAGGACGAGGACACTAAAGCGAAGGGGGGTCCTCTGCAATAACAAAGAAATGGGTTAAATTCAAAACAAAAAATATTATTGTTATAAGTATTTCATTAATTTAGAGAACATAACTGTTGCACTCTTTACCTGATGATGCCACATCATTTTGTGTAGCCTCAACCTCAACATGTTGAACACCCTCTAGATCATCTGGAGTTTAAATACTAAAGGTTACATTAATGTTGAACACCAATTGCAATTATATTTATTTAAAGGAATAACAGTGGTTCTCTTTACCTGAGTGGGGAATATCACATTCCTGATGTTGTGTACCCAGATCATGCTCCACTTGGTCACCACCGACTACATTCTCTAAAATATTAACAAAAAAGGTTACATTAATTACTACTCTAATTACAAATTAAGATGTTTAATTGTATTAATAGCTAAATAAATAAATTTGAATAGAAAATGAATGCCTCCAATATTGGGATGCACATCCAGACCTTCATGTGCAGGTGGTGTTTCACGATTAGCAGGGTGCATTCCAATGTCATGCACATTGTTATCATTGCTTGCTTATTTAAAACAAATATAGTCACTTGATGTTGGAACTCAACATCAATTAGATTATTGGTAAAGTATTCAATTTGAAACAATTTCCATTTAGCATATTTACTTGTGTGACAGATGCACTCGAATGTTGTGTATGCCCACTCAGTTCTCGTAGTCGATCAGCCATAGCTGAATAGAATTGTTGGTAGGCAATTCTTTTGTCATCTTCTATGGGTGCTCTATTGAATTCAGAACCTTGCATTTTTGCTTGGTACCATGAATTTTGTTTGCATTGTTTGATAAAAAAAACGTTTGCAATTTATTAATATTTTGATGCAATATTTCGTTTACATGAGATACTTACAATTCATGCAGCAAGTTTCATATAACCACCAGAGCCGAGTTTGAGTTTCCTGTGCTTTTCTTGTCTTGCCTTGGTTGCCTTTGACGTGTCACTCAATCTATAAAAAGTTTGAAATATGTTAAATTATATAAATATAAAGAGTAATTAATTAGTACATAATTACATTCTTAATAGTATCTTGTACCTTCTTCTGGTGTCTGGTGGTGTATTTCCTTTTGTCCTTTCAATTCTCTCCTTGGCATCCAAAATCAAGTCCTTCCACTCCCTCTCTGGAATCATGGGGGGATGCTCGTACTTTAGGTTCCTCTCTAAATGGGTCCTATATTGGTCCCTCGCATACTTTAGATATGTGCCAGCTTTTTCAAGGAGCTTGGTTTTGTCAAAGGTGTCATTTCCAAACCACTCAACCATTTGGTTTGTCAATTCATCTTTTAACCTTTTTTCTTGGTCATTCCACCTTTTAAAGCAAAAACAAACCTGTTAGATTCAGAAATGAACTGAAGCTACATTTATTATACTTCAAGAAATGGATCAAAGGAAAACTATTCTAGCAATGATATGAAATCACAATAGTGGATTAGGGTTAGTTCACATATGATGTACCACCTTTTACGTATGGTGGGCCCAAATATCTACAATGCAATGTCACTAAGATGTTTATAGAAAATATCATTGCCTGCAAAAAAATCATGGGATCATTAGTCCAAAACGAGTGATCATAAAGTAAATTACAATTAGAGTATATATAATAATAATTTTAAAGTACCTGGAACCTTTTGTATCTTTAAGGGAATCATTTCTTCGTCGCTCACCACCAACGTGGCCTGCAACGTTCCTGTACTAGCAATACGATAAGATCCAGGAAATGATGGTATGTTATCAGCAGTAGTCGCCTCTGGCACATCCTTGTGTTCATCTCCTCCTGCAAAAAATGAATCCACTATGAAATGGCATTAGAATTCAAGAAAGAACGCTTGAAGGGAAATAAACACATAACAGAAGATAGAGCAAAAGAGGGATCTACCAACAGTGGGCGGCCCAATTGACGTGCAGTAGAGGATGTTTGCATGCTACGTGTTGTCGATATTGTAGTTGGCAATACAGGTGAGGGTAACCTCTGATGAGGCGGTGGCGGCATTTGCACAGGAACATTGACAGCACCTAAAGAATAATGCATTAAATATATCAAACATTAAATATATGAAAAGTGCAAGAATTGTAAACAAGGATGAAACTTTATTTTGAAAATTGATAGTATCAAGTATGATGTGTTTTGGTTACTCAGAGTGATAAGCCAAGCAAGCAATAATCTAAGAAAATCGTCATCACCTGAAGAACCTACAACACCCTGATCATGGCAACGACTTTCATGAGGGCGGATAAATTGTTGTAAAAACAATACGTACATATTTTAGTTAATGACATAAAAGAGAATAAAATATAAACCATTATTGAACTTTTATTATAATTAAAGCTTTCATTACTGCTTACTTGCAAGTTTTGTGCTATCTGAATCAATAATTCCACACTCTCTCGTATCTCATCAGTAATAGGATTCACTTGTGCCAAAGCAACAATCTCTTTAGTAGTTTTTCTAAGAGGGTTTTTTATGAATTCCATAGGGTATGTGGAATCTTTAGGGTCATCATTGCTTAACCCTATTGATTCCATATCTCTTGAGAGTTGCTTAGGTACTGCAACTCCCTTTCCCTTTCCCCGAATATCTGTTTGTGTCAAGAATATCATTAACAATTACAAAATTAGTCTAAATCACTAAAAAAATAACATAATAATGTAATAATTTGCTTCTATCTAATTTGTACAATTACAATGAGGTTTACCTGCTCGGTAGAAGTGTCGCAACCTACATCCCTGTCTGCGATATGTGATGGATCCATGTCGCCCTGTGACAAAGAAAAAATATAAAAAACGTTAGCAAAATTAAACCAATAGACTTAGCAAAAAAACTTCATAATAAAATGGTATATTGGATTCATTAATTGGAGGTTGGTTAATTTAAATGGTATATAGTACGTACCACCCCCATGATATTAACTTTGTTTGTATCTATACGATTCAAACTGTAATCGATTAGAAGCTCTTCGCCTGCACTTATTGATTTTATCGCACATACAAATACATGATTTCCCTTGCACGCCTCATATATGCAATTGGGTTGTTTATTAGTTGACCCAGGTCGTGTACTATTTATAAAACCTACAATATTCCATGTTGCCTTTGGCCAACCATCAATGTATATAGCCACTCATTTACTTTGATCATTATCTTTCTGTTGTATATAATTTGCTGACAGTGCATACCTACGCATACTTTTTTTATATTTAAAAATCTACATCTAATTATTGTAATTGTAACAAGGTCCAACAAACTCCATCAATTCAGCAACTTTATTGTAACAGACCTTTATGTCATCCATGGAAAATAAGCCTAAACCATGTAACGACAAAGGTGCTATGTGATATATCCTATCATTAACACAAAAATCGGTGTTTATTGGAGGAAGTTCCTTGGGCACCCATTGTTTCTGTAGATGTTTGTACCTCAGTGGCACCTCAATGTCGCCTTTGGTCTCATCATCATAACAACATGACCCCCCTTGAGCAAGGAAAAATTTCATGCGTTTATTGAATTTTCTTCTAATCTTTTGACCTCTTGTTGATCTCCCTATTGTAGACCTACTACATGTGTCACTTTCATTTTCTATCGACAAAGATAGATCTGACAAATACCTATTTGGGGTTACCTGCACTCCATGAAATGAGAGAGTTAATTGGTAATGAGAGAGAAATTTTATAAATGAGGGTAATGTTGATGAAGAAGTCGGCCCTAAAGTTGATTTTGGGATTAAAGTTGGAATAAGTCCAACTGAGGCCTCAAGTGTTGATAACTATATTAGATTTGCTGCTAATGTCAAGGTTTGAAAAACTAAGGAAGATTGTTTTCCAAGTAATTTTTAAAAAATAAACTATTTCTATAGGGTGTATTGACTAGTCATACCTCTCCATCCATGAGACTGTGTAGGATCCTCATCAAAGGGGTTCAGGGTCTTGTACAATGTAATTCAATTATCTTATGTTAGCTAAAAATTACATAGTACACAACATGAACAACATGAAATTTGTAGACAAAAAGAGTATTAAATAATAAAAAGATGTTGTCATCAAAATCATTATAAATTTTTTAATTCCTTACCTTTACTTTATGTAGACTATGCAGGATCCTCAACTAAATGGTTGACGATGTCTATAGTCAATGACATGTTCCCACCAAGGGTGACAGCATCACACAGGGACTATACCCGAAATCAACACCATCAATTGAGCATCATAATCATTACTATATTTGTAAGTTGATAAACAATAAATACATATGTATCATAAGCATCATAAGCATCACATTATGTGTCATCATATATGTAATTGAGCATCACAATTAGCATCACATATGTGTCATCATAAACATGTAATCTATCACATATGTATCATAAATCACCATCCATCACATAGGTAATAAACAATCCACATTATATAAATAAACACAAAGTTCAAAAAATGTCGCATGCATCATCATAAACATGTGATCCATCACATATGTATTTTAAATCAACATCCATCACATAGCTAATAAACAATCCAATTTCCATAAATAAACACAATTTAAAAAATGTCACATAAATAGTCACTCTCCCTATCTCCATCTCCATATTAAAAGGTGCATCATGAATTAATTATGTAATGGCATTAGAACTTAAAACATAATGAATTAATTATGTAAAAAAAAATAGATAATATACTCGCATACCTCATTCATCATCATCATCATCACCACCACCAACACCACCATCACCATCACCATCACCATCACCATCACCATCACCATCATCACCAACACCACCACCTGCTTCTGCTTCAAAAAAATAAAAAATAAAAAAAATTGTTCATCGTGATCATCATCCACTTCTTCGGTATCATCACATTATACTTTATCGGCCTTCCGAGTAAAATACTTGCTCACATTGGCTTGGCCTTCCGAGTAAAATACTTGCTCACATTGGCTTGGAAGAACATAGGGCTCATCCCCAACTGGTTCAAATGACCTTGTATTTAGCATTGTAAAACCATTATCATGTTCAATAACAGTTCTATCAGGATCATTTTTATTCAATCATAGCTTGTACCATTTGATGACGAACAAAACTAATTTGAAGGAATTGTAGTCACACTCAAGTATATCATCCAAAATGCCATAGTATCGATTTTGAGACTGTTGAGGATGTATGTCACTTCTCGATGAAATATTTGTCACCTCAAATACTACAGTGATGCCAGAATCACAAGTTTTCTTCGTGTCATCCAGCTTTTTTATGCAAAATTTATGACCATTGCAACACATAGCGTTGTGGTGTTTGACCTGCGATATGTCAAATATGTAAAATTTATTGCATTGTGAGTTGATAAACATAAGGGTGGTTAATAAATTTATACATACCTGTTTATCTCTTAAACCATATGCTAAATCAATTTCCCTTTGCGTAACATTGGAATCTCCATTACGATGAGCTTCTTTAACCAATGAAGCCACACCTTCCCATGTTAACGTGCATCCAGAATGTTGACAATGTTCAATTCATACCGTCATCCAATCAAGATTGTTTGCAATATACAAATGTAGTGCATCCCACTCTCGACTAACTGTACAAAAAATAAATAGACGTCTTACAACCAATTTATTTTGAAGATTAAGAATTAATTAACTACAATAACATCTTATAATTACCTCTCACTTTCCTCAATCTCCATTTCCCTGTCAAGTACTCCCCTTTGAATTTGTTAATGGGGATGGGATCCCAAATGCGATCCACATGGATCTTTGTTGCAAACTTAGGAAGATATTCAGAAATGTACACCATAGTCTGGTATACCATATATCCCTCCACCATAGAACCCTCAGGATGTGCTCTTTGTCGAACCAAAGCCTTGAAAAATTTCAAGTGTCTCTCAACCATCCACATTGACCTATTGTGTATAGGTCCACACAATTCAATCTCCTCAACTTGGTGTATGAGGTAGTGTTCTTGTGCATTGAAAAAAGCTAGACGTAGACACTTTTGCATTTCACACATTAAATGAGGAATTTTTCTCTTCCAATATTTTATATCGTCTTTATGGATTTCTTTACATGACAACCACCTACAAGATATTCAAGACGCAAAAAAATATATTACATAACAAGTAAAACAAATAGCAAATATAATGTCTATACAACGAACTAAATAAATATCACTACTTACCTCATGTATTTTCCAAGATCATATATGACTTGCTTGACATTATTGTAAAAGTCATCTAGGAGAGATAGAGGTAGAACGTATTGCAACAATTATAAAATTATCTTTTTCATTTTTTTGTAACATAATACAATGAAAATTACACGTACGCGCAGTACTTAAATACATACTAAAAACACAAGAACATGAATTACCTTAATGAAGGTATGCCAATCATGCATTTTCATCCCTGGCCCAAATTCACTTTTCTTTGATATGAGATTGTTTATGTTTGCAGCAAATCCTGTGGGAATTAAAAAATTTTGTATGACTTCTTTTATAGCATTGTTTTGTTGGTCCGTTAATAACCAAGGAAGCCCACTTGTATTAATCTGGTCTCCATGGCTATTTGATTGAATGACATTTATCATTGCATGATTGGAATCCTGAATGTCACTACATATTTTGACAATTTTTTCTTTGTCACGCCTTCCATCCAATATTTTCCATAATGTCTCTGTTATATTCTTTCCAATATGCATACTATCAAACAAATGAACAATTTGTAACTGCTCGTAGTAGGGAAACCTACTAAATTGTCAGGGATAACTTTTTAGTCCCTTAGGAAGGTGGTCATTTATGCCTTCATGATCTTCATGATCATCAATCACATCATCACTAAACAAAACAAAATAGAAAAGATGTTTTATGACAAACCAATACATGGAATGGCATTACCTTGATGATTAATTCTATTATATTCCAACTTCCACAGGGGAGTTGTCATTCTTCGTGGCTTTGATGTATTCTCTTCTTTCCCACTGAAAAGATGTTTTTCAGTATTTCGATACTTATGATTTTTGTGGAGAAAGTGCCTATACTTATCAAACACCTGCTTTCCTAAACTTTTTGAAAAATGAGATTTCATCTTTGGACCACAAACAGGACATACAAATTTTTCCTTTGTTTGAAGACCTACAAGATAATGTATAATTGGATTAAATATGATAATTTTTTGAATTATAATGTTCCTGCACAACTTAAACACTATAACATACCACAAAAATGTGTTAGCCCTGGGGCATCGTGTATTGTCCATAGAAGCATCACATGGAATTGAAATTGTCTTTGTCCTATTGGTCTAGAGACGTCATACACAATGACACCATTCCATAACTCTAGCAACTCGTCGATAAGAGGCTCGATATATACATTCATATCTTTAACTTGGAACTTACCTAATCAAATGAACAAAAACATTACATAATTATTATGACCATTTTACTGCAATATTTATAATTAAATCTAGATGACTATATTTAAATGATAAAATACCTGGAACAAACATTGCCAACATTATGTGCTCCCGGGGATGACCCTTTGGTGAAATGTGGGGCTTCTTGCCTGTAGTGCCTACAACCTAGGTTCAAACCCCACGGGTTCGTCTCTACCGTGTTGACAATGGAGCATGTTTGTCCATGGGGAGAACCTTGGAGAAATGGTGGGGCTTCTTTCCTATAGAGCCTACATCCTTGGTTCAAACCATACAATTTTAAAGAAATGATAACATCAACAGCGGAAGGAACAGCGTTTGCAAGGAAATTTGAATTCGAGAAATGGAGGGAACAACGATGTTGGTTCCTCTGGGTTTGACTCCACTGCAACTCAAGGACAAACATCTGATGATGAGGATGGAAGACAGGATGGGGACCCACGAACACGAGACCCTCCTCCCGATCTCGAAAACTTAAAAAATTCACAAGATTCAAGCCCCGAGGCGGTGCAGATCGACTCAGGAAATACCAAGGAGGGGCGAATACCTAAACCATTTAATAGTCTCTTCGCTAGACAAGCATCTGGTAAACCGACTGGTAAATCATCTTTCCCCTTTGTGAAGGATATATCAGACAATAGAACAGGTAAACTTGCAATTGAGATTCCTGATTTGGTTATTGACCATAGTATCTCTTTAATGACTCTTTCTCTAGTGGGGAAATTTGTTGGACCCCGACCTAATATTGAGGATGTTAGATCCTTTGTTAAGAGAAAATGGAGAATGAAAGGACAGGTTGAAGTCTCTGCCCTACCTAGAGGTTTTTTTGTGTTCTCCTTTTCATATGGGGAAGATCTGGAAGCGGTTCTAAGTGGGGGTCCCTGGATGTTTGGTAAATCCTCCCTTTCTGTTAGAAAATGGACCCCTAATATGGAACTAAATGACTCTTTTTTTGAATCTGCTCCAATGTGGGTTAGGTTGCCTGGGCTACTATTGGAATACTGGGTGGAGGATGTTTTTTCAGGAATTGCTAACTCCTTTGGGGAGCTTATTGCGATAGACCCAATGACTACAGCTCGCAAGAGATTGGTGTATGCGTGCATCTACATCAACATATCACAGAATATGGATCTCCCAAGTACTATTGACATAAACTCCAAACTTGGGTTATGGGAACAAGCCATTGAATTTGAATCTCTCCCTTTTGTGTGTTTCTCTTACAAAAAAGTAGGTCACTGGGCTAAGGCTTGCCCTAGCAACCCTAAAAGACTTGTGATTAAAGAAAAAAATATTCACAAACCGGTTTGGAAAGAAAAAAATAACAACAAAGATTGCAACAAGTTAGAAGAAAAAAGTGGAAATCTGGTAAACAAACTAGAACATCATAAACTTGACTCCACTGGCCCTCCTAAAGACCCCCCCCCTAAAGGGGAACAAGAAGAATGAAACCAAGGAGTTTGAGATCAAGATAGGCAATACCTTTGAGGCCCTTCAGTTACAGGAGAAGGAGAATGAAATCGGCACAGAGACACTTGAAGATGTTGAGATTGAGGATATCACTGACTTTCATCATGAGGAGCTACATGAACCCATATCAAAGAAAGAAGAACCCTGTTTAGGGGAAGAGTCTCAAGAACAGGAAATAGAAATGGGAAGGAGTAATAAGTTTGGGTCACCACAAGAAAACTTAAATGCTTTATTCCAGAACATAGAAGTGAATATGACCACTTCATCCCAGAAAAGAGAAGACCTATGGAGCAACATGCAAGATGAATCTAGAGCAGAACAACAAGAAGAAAACACAACAGGAAATGGAAAGAAAATTAAGACCAAGAAGGCAGGAGATCCTAATGGAGTAAAAACCAAAATCAGATCTAAGGCCGATTTTGGGGCCTCAAGATCCCCACCGGGACGCAAAACTATGAAATGGCATAGGGACTAGGAGAGTAAGCAAAACATAGCTGATGGAAGGTAGCAAACTATCAAGGAGTCCTGCCCCCAGGCTTCCAAATGAAAGTAATATCATGGAACATAAGAGGCCTAAATGGTCTCAGTAAACAGGATATATTAAGGAACCTTATTCGAGATCAAAATCCAAATATTATCCTGGTTTAGGAAACCAAAATGAGTAAAGAGAAAGTGGAGAAACTAAAGTTTTTTAAAAATGGAGGGGTTTGTGGCAGTAGCTCGAATGGAGCCTCAGGAGGGGTTTCTATATTCTGGAATAAAAGCACAACCTCTGGAGATATAATAGATGTGGATGGCAATATTTTATCCCTAAAAGCTAGAAGCATCTTTGATGGTAAGGAATTTGTTATCACTAATATCTATGCCCCTAACTCCAAATCTGCTAGAAGTAAATTCTAGAATAGAGTTCAGCATAAAAGGAAAAATTTCTCTATGCACAGCTGGGTTGTGATGGGAGATTTCAATACTCCTCTGCAAGACATAGAAAAATTTGGAGGTAGTCAAGCTCAACCAGGTATCAGATCTGACCTGATGGACTTTATTAATGACAATGCTCTCATTGACTTGGATCTCAACTGGGCTTCCTACACTTGGTCTAACCGAAGAGATGGTGATGATCTAATCCAGGTAAGACTTGATAGATCCCTTATCTCTAATGATTGGATTCTTTCTCATATTTGTTCCCTTTCTGTTATTAATAGAATTAGGTCACATCATTATCCCATTTCCTTTGTTGCTGAGAACTCTAAGAATAATCAGAGATTCCCTTTTCGTTTCGAAAAGATGTGGATCTCCCACCCTAATCTTGAAAATTCCATTGCTAAATGGTGGAATCTTGACGTTAATGGAACTGCCATGTATAAAGTTGCCAAAAAACTTAAATATGTCAAAACCAATATTAAGACCTGGAACAAGAAGGTCTTTGGTGATATTTTTGATTCAAAGAAAAAATTAAAGGAGGAACTGGACCAGATACAAAAGTCCATCCAGAAAGAAGGCTACAAAAAGTATTCCAAAGCCATGGAAGATAAGGTCCTAGGCAACATCCACAACATTATTTCTAGGGAAGAAATATATTGGAGACAGAGATCCAGGGCTATATGGTTGAAGGCAGGGGACAGAAACACTAAATTTTTCCACATGACTTCTCTAAAACATAAGGCAACAAATAGAATTACAAGACTAACTGTTGAGAACAACACTCTGCTTAATAAGGATGATATCAGAGATGAAGCTGTTAGATTCTTCAAGCAGCTCCTTTCTAGTAACAAGTGTTAGAGTAAAAGTTTTAATTTAATCATGTTGATTAAATTACCTTTATTCCTCTCTTAAGATTTCACTTTAGTTTGCATTTGTGACATTTAATAATTATATTAATTATTAAATGTCTACCTATTAGGGTTTCTTTTAGGGTTGCACAATATCCTTTTATAAGGATTCATCATTGTAATTTATCTCTCTCTCGGATGAATACATTTTTTCAGCTTTCAGAGCACCCTTGCTTGTTTGTCTCCATCTCTTCTTTCTGTGACAGGTTATTTGCATGCAGGTTATCTTCGGGGTCTGTGAAGTTGGCTTTCTCAACTTCTACATGGTATCAGAGCTCCAGACCTGTTGCTTCCTATTCGTCTTCTGAAGAATTTGGAGCTACGAGGGTTAGATCTGATTTTCAGGTTTTGGTTTCATCAGATCTGTGTTTGTCTTTTGTTTTTTATTTTGGAATAGGGGGTATTTTTTTTCGGTGCATTTTGAGCCTAAACGGACCTCACCGTTGAGCTCGTAGCACCCAAAAACCCCTATTTCCATATAAAATTTGTTCGATTTGGACACAGTTGCTCCAGAAGGCAAATTTTTTTATGCCCCAAGGTCGTACGGCCCTAGGGCACGAATTTTGAGGCAGAAATTTCAAAAAAAAAAATCAAAAAAAAATAATTAAAAAAAGCGCAGTTTTTTTAACAGTGCGGGCGCAGCCATTTACCACGCAGCGCTGCCGGTGAGCCGCCCGGCGGCCACTGCCAGGCCACTGCCACCGGCGGTAACCACCGGCCCCTGCCCGGCAACCCCCGCCGCGCCGCCCAGCGCTGCCAGCCGCCCGCCCGCAGCCCACGAGCCGCCCACGCACCGCCCGCACGCCGCCAGCTGCCCGCGCGCCACCACTGTGCTGCCTCAGCGCCACCACACCCCTGCGCCAGCCTCTGGTCGCCCAGCTGACCAGGGGCCATTTTTTTTAAGCCTCTGAGGGCTAGCAGGGCCGTTTGGGTCACTTTGGAGCTGTTTTACCAAATCGGGCATAACTCGGGCATTTTAGCTCGGATTTTCAAATGGAAATAGGCGTTGGAAAGCTGGTTCCGAGCCCGATCTAATTAATGCAGATCTTTTTCTCTGATTTTGCCGTTTTGCAGTGTTTTTTGCCAGTCAAAGTCAGAACAAGTTTTTTGCACTCCAGGAGCCATATCTTTTGCATACGGACTCTGTTTTTCACAAACGAATAGGCGTTGGAAAGGGGTTTCTGTGCTCTTTCCAGATCTGTCATTTATTTTTCCAGAATCTACACTAGGTACATTTTATTTAGTACTTTGTGGTTTCACAAATCTGTCAATTACTTGGACGTTTCAGACTTGGAAATGATTTGTTTGCATGGGATGGCTTTATTTGATCTGCTTTATCAGTATTAAAGTCATTTAGTCTCAGATTTGTTAATTTGAAGAGTTATCATGGGTTTTTCTACTCACCCTTCAGTTGTATTTCTAGAACGGGGTAATTATGAGTCATGGGCAAAGGGCATACTTACACACTATAGGTGGCTTAATATTTTGCCTTATTTGTATGATCTCATACCTGAACCAACAACTTTAGAGGGAAAACTAGCTTGGGATATCATTAGAAATTACATAGTAGGAGTTATTTTGTCTAGTGTTGATTCTGACACTGTGTGGGCTATATCGGGCATTGATTGTCCTCACTCACTTTAGACACGTCTTTGGGAGATCTATGGAGACCCCAGTCTTTCTCCATTCCCAAAGGATCCTGCTTCAGATTGTCTTGTACCCATTGGTTGGAGAGATAACACACCTTTTGATCATGATACTTTAAAGGAACTTCAATATTTAGACACCCTTACATATTCCGATGAATCAGAGGATTGTCTCACAGTTCCTACTCTTTAGACTGAGATTATACATGTATCAACATCATCTCCTTTTGTTCCTGATCAGTTTGATATTGCCTCTTCTTTGGCTCCTATTGATTCAGCTAAGCAGGACATCATACATCTTTCAGACATGGCTACTTGGGATTCTTATCTTGCAGGCATTTTGTCTTTGTTTGTAGAGTCCTATATTGCAGACTTGGAGGATTACTTTGAGGATTTTCAGCTCCTCTTTGTTGACAGCCATATTCCAGCTGTTAGCCCACCATCATCTGTGCATTCAGAGGTTGCAGTTTTTGAGTCTTCAGTTCAGTTTGGATTTGACATCTTTTGTTTCAGTTCAGACAAAGGGATTCTTCAGCATCCAATTATGGCACACATCTTGAGACAGATTGATTCTTCTCTCTTCATAGGGTTTCTTCATCTTCGTCCTTTGGATCCATTTCTTCCCAAGGGGAGGAATATTATATGCCACTTCAGGATCTCTTTCTGGATTCTACCTCAAGCATCCATATGTGCGACAGGAGTTTCTTCATTGTGGGGGGGGCTTCTAGTCTCTTTCTTTTTCTCCTATGGAGACCATTGTATATGTACTTATATGATAGAAGTTGTCTATGGGGGGTATCATGTTATCCACCTCCTATCCTTCTATTATTAGTGCATTTATTTCTTTCATCTCTTTTTGGAGTAGAGTTTTTCCCATGAGGTTTTCTCTATTTCTCCACTTTACAGAGATTTGGTTGTAATTGGGTACCTGATCAGGCCTTGTTGCCGGGACCCAAGTTTACTTTCTTGCATTGTAGTTACCTTTGCTTTCTTGCACATGTTTGTAACTGCACTTTTGCTCATCTTAAGGGGGGGTGTTAGAGTAAAGGTTTTAATTTAATCATGTTGATTAAATTACCTTTATTCCTCTCTTAAGATTTCACTTTAGTTTGCATTTGTGACATTTAATAATTATATTAATTATTAAATGTCTACCTATTAGGGTTTCTTTTAGGGTTGCACAATATCCTTTTATAAGGATTCATCATTGTAATTTATCTCTCTCTCGGATGAATACATTTTTTCAGCTTTCAGAGCACCCTTGCTTGTTTGTCTCCATCTCTTCTTTCTGTGACAGGTTATTTGCATGCAGGTGATCTTCGGGGTCTGTGAAGTTGGCTTTCTCAACTTCTACAACAAGGACCTTGATTAGACCCATCAACTCAATTTGGTTAATAATATTCCTAAGATCATAAACCCTATGCAGAATAAGGCCCTTTCGGTCATCCCGTCTACTGAAGAAATCAAAAAAGTTGTCTTCTCTTTTCAAGGGGATAAAACTCTGGGCCCTGATGGCTTCCCTATGTTTTTCTTCCAAGAATTTTGGCATATTGTGGGGGAGGATATGGTTAATGCAGTTAAAGAATTTTTTGGATCTAGAAGAATCCTTAAGGAATTGAATTCCACTTTTATAGCCTTAATCCCCAAAGTTGCTGGGGTGGATTCTATGGGAAAATTTAGGCCAATTAGCTTATGCAACTCTCTCTACAAAATTATATCCAAAGTTTTGACTTCTAGAATTTTGGCGGTGCTTCCCTTCATCATATCTAAAGAGCAAAAAGGCTTTGTTCCTGGTAGGCAGATTCCGGACTCAATCATTCTTGTTCATGAGAACATTAATTCCCTCAGTGCTGCAAAGAAAGAAGGTTTCTTGATAAAGCTAGATCTGGCAAAGGCTTATGATAGAGTTGAGTGGGATGTTCTATTTAAGATCATGGGGGCTTTTGGTTTTGATGATAAGTTTATCAAAATAATCAGAGAACTAATCACTACTCCTATGTTCTCTATTTTGGTTAATGGATCTCCAACAAACTTTTTAAAAACTTCTAGAGGGCTAAAACAAGGAGATCCCATATCTCCTATCCTTTTTACCATTTTGGCTGAAAGTATGAGCAGATTGATTCATAAGTTGAAACAAAGCAAAACTATCAAAGGTCTTCAACCTTCCTCTGCCAATGTCTTTTGCAGTCATCAACAGTTTGTTGATGACACTATACTCATGGGATATTCTTCAGTCAAGGAGGCTGATGCCTTCAAAATAGCTCTCAACTCCTATGCTTTGGCAACTGGTCAGCAAGTAAATTGGGACAAATCGGCTATGTACTTCCTCAATACTCTGGTCATAAGACAACAAAAAATTGCTAACATTATTGGGTGCAAAGTGGAAATGCTCCCTTCCACCTATCTGGGTCTTCCTTTAGGGTTGGCACCCCCAAATTCTTTATGGAATATGATCATTTATAAAATTAATAAGAGACTTGCAGGATGGAAAGGCTCAATGTTATCTCAGGCTGGGAAAATGCAGCTCCTCCAAGCTACCCTTCAAAATCTCCCTATTTATGCCCTCAGTCTGTTTGGTATTCCGGCTAAATTTGTTGAAGCTATGGAAAGAATCCAGAAGAGATTCTTATGGTCAAGAGTGGAAAAAAAAAAGAGAATATCTTTGATTGCCTGGGACAAAGTGTGTAGACCAAAGAACAAAAGAGTGTTGGGGATTAAAATTATAAAAACCTTTAACAAAGCTCTTCTTGCCAAGCAGTTATGGAGAGCCTATGATACTAAGAAAGACTGGAATCAAATTTGGTTTGACAAATACATTAAGAATCAGACTATCCAAGGAATCCTTAACTCTGAAGATATCCCAATTGGATCCTTCATCTAGAATAGTATTACCAAATCCATAAAAGTTGCAAAAGCTAGGGCTGGATGGGTCCTTGGAAAAGGTGACAGAATAAGGTTTTGGGAAGACCCCTGGATGAAAAATGAAGCCCTTTATGATCAAAACAATAGTCAAATTATTGAAGAGTGTAAAAGGAGGTTTGGGATTATGGTATGTGACTATTGGAAGGAGAATAAGTGGGTTAGACTTGAGGACATCCACTCTGGATTTTCCTCTCTCTAGAAAGAGTTGTTGTCCTTTTCCCCTAATAAAAGCCATGATGATGTTTTCCTCTAGAAAAGTGATCCTAAAGGTGAATTCATAGTTGCTTCTGCCTATAAAAACACTTTCTCTCAAACCAGCAATCCCATTTGGAGCAAAGTTTGGAACAGCATCCTGATCCCTAAAGTCAACATTTTCCTTTGGCTTGCTTCTCATAATAGCACCCTTACTCTTGATAATTTAATCCGAAGGGGCTTCAAATTCCCTAATAGATGTGAGCTCTGTTAGAAGGAGGGGGAATCAGTTGAACACCTATTTTTTCACTACTCCTTCACATGGGAAATTTGGTGCAAAATGTGGGAAAAATGGAAAATTAACTGGGTCATGAACAAGAACATTAAGGATATCATTTGGCAATGGAATTTTCCTACCAAATGTCAAATCATCAAGAACCTGTGGTCTTTGATCCTCCCCATGATATGCTGGGGCATTTGGAAAGAAAGGAATAATAGGATATTTAGGGAAGATAAGTGTAATACTCAGGTAGTCTTTGAAAAAATATGCAGGGCTATAAAGGAGAACATCAACATTCCTCACAAGAATAATCAGCAATGGGCTATTATTGATATGAATGATATGGAAAAAGACATCCTTGCCGAATGGAACCTAATACATAAGATCTACATATTGGACAATAAGAAGAATAGAGATAACATTGTATGGAGGTTTCCTGATTATGACTGGATAAAGGTTAATTTTGATGGGGTGGCTAAAGGGAACCCTGGAAAGGCTGGTGGAGGTGCAGTTATTAGAAATGATCAAGGAATTTGCATTGCTGCTTTTGCTTCCCCTTTTGGAACCCAAAATAACCATGTGGCTGAAGCTATGGCCATGCTAAAGAGCCTCCAGTTAGCTCAGGAATTCAAATTTAAAAAAAATTGGCTCGAAGGGGACTCTTTAAATATAATACAAGCCCTTAAAGGTATTAATTCTGTTTCCTGGAATATTGCCAATATTATTAAAGATGCTAAAGATATTCTAAGTAACTATGTTAGCATTATTATAACCCACACCCTTAGAGAGGGCAATAAGGTAGCCGATATCCTTGCCAATGAAGGGGTCAAATTGGAGAAGGACGTCAAATACATAGGGGAAAATCACATCAAATGGGAGATTAAGGAGCAATTATACTTTGATCACCTCAATGGATCAAGCTAATATCATGATTGATTTCTGGGGAACAAGTACCAATGACAGATTTTGGGGGTGGATGAACTGCCAGATGATGAGTGTTTCTCGGCATCATAACCAAGATCATATGTGTGCGAAAGATAATAGTAATAATAGCTGGGTTTGTATGAACATGAGTAGCAATCTCAAAACTGCGAAAGAGTTTTTACAAGGGGAAACTAGAAAATCAGAGCTTTATCTGCGGATTGAGACCTGCAGCAGAGGATATCGTTACTTGGAAAGCAGAATGGGAGGCAACCTAAACAGGAATGAGCCTTCAAGTTGTGAGAACTGGAAGAGAGAAAGAAAGGTGTGGAGAAGGCTCCACAGACACGGTTTCACTAATTATATGGAGAAGCTCCATGGTAGTAGAAACTCTATGTCTCATGGTTTCGCTAAAAGCTGGAGCAATAACAGGACTACCCTGTTTGGGGAAATTTGGCAAATCGATGAAAATTTGATCTCAGAGGTCACGGGACTCAAGATGGAGGGGACAAAATTCTATAGGGATAGAAAGTATGTTGCTGAGGCCTTCAAAAATTTCCCGAAGATGGAGGACGAGAAGGGCAACCTGGCGAAGAAGGACAACATATCATACTACACCCCCCAACAGGTAAAACCTTTCTGGCAAAAAGTTCTTAGGGCTTTAATGGAATATTTGACTGTGGATGGCAGATTTACAAAAATTTACAACTATCATTTCGCTATCCTGAACCACTTCCACCATGGGGCTAAAATATCTTTGCCCTTCTATTTAGCTTCCTCTCTAAACGAGAGCCTGGCTGACCATGCAAAAAAACCCAGCTCCTATCCTCTAGCGCACCAGGGACTCATTCTGTTGATTTATGAACATATTAAGGATAAGACTAGGGCTACCAAGGATGATCCTTTGATCATCAATGCTCAGATATCTGAAAAATGCATTGACTCTGATTCAACTGGGGAGCCCAGCACCCCTACCCATAAAAAAAGGAAGGTTGAAACAGAGGAGGATGAAAGGATGTGCATTTTGATGAAGAAGAGGGAAAGGATAAGGAAACTGATTCTGAAATGGAGCTTAACAAGGAGGAGAACTATGGAGAAGGAGAGGAAGGGGGAAATTTTGAGAATCGTCACCCCAACCCTAAGGGCTCGAAAAGTGAGAAAGAGGCTCTGAAGCCTAAGGAAGATGAAAACCCTAATGCGGAGGAGATTGAACAGAGCAAGGACTCTGCGGATACCATTCTGGACACCGCCCGCAACTGCACCCTTGAATTCTTCAATTTTTAGAAGTGGGTGGTTGAAACATCACCAGCATGGAGGGTAAACAAAGGGAGCTGGAAGTTAAGATCAACAAGCTGATGAAGATGTCTGACTCTGGGAAACAGAATGAGGAGATGGAAAACAGTGAAGCGGAGGAGGAAATGGAAATGGAAGACTGGCTAGAGAAAGATCTGATAAAAGGTGACCTGAAACATTTGGAGGACATCATTAAAATCATGAAGGAATAGGTGGAGGAGGAAAAGGACAATGTCAACGCTCAGATTGCCTGAAACGAGAAAGCATTGAAAAGCCTTATGAATCATAGCCTCCAGGTTCTTAAAGTCTCCTCCTAGAATATGAATGCGCTGGTGAATCATCTAGAAAAGAAAAACCAGGAGAAGAACCCAGTAATTATTGAAGATGCTTCTACCTCCAGCCTAACCCACCAGACCCCTAGGCGTAAAACCAAGCAGACTACGGCTGAGAAGGACACGAAAATGAAAGAGAGTTAGATTGCTTAGGAAAACACCGACTTGAGGGAAGCGGCCAAGGCAATGATGCTCTTGGTGCAGGATGCAAAAGAAACCATGAAGAGTTTTTAAATTTCTTGTTATGCTAGGCTTGGGGTCAATTTCTTGCTGGCCTCTTGTTGTCCTTTTCTCTGTTGCTGGTTTTTTTTGCTGGTCTTTTGTAGCTATTGTGTTTTGTTTCTTTCCTGAATATCTTTCGAATGTAAATGGGTTTCGGGTCCCTTAAAACCTATTTTTACTTAATCAAAAACATTATGTGCTCCCTCTTTATTGGCATCCATGGAGGAATGTTATTGTTGATAACAGAAACAGGCCACACTGAGTAAACAGATCTCATCTCTCCAAATGGATTGACACTGTCTGCTGCCAATGAAAGCCTGAGATTATGAGATTCTTCTTTAAAGTGTGGCCACTTTTCCTATATGCCCATAAATGTTGAACCATCCGCAGGCATTCAAATAATGTCATCTTGACTTCTATTGCGTGCATGGTAATCCATAAATTGTGCCAAGCTAGTGCACTTGAATAATCGTTGCATACGTGGAATAATGGGAATATAGCGAAGAACCTTGTGAGGAACCCTTTTTGTTATTTGATCTGTTTGATATCTACTGATATGACATTCAGGGCATTCAATTCAAAATTTATTTTGTTTATGATATATAATATGATCATTGGGACAAGCATCTATTGCTTGATACTCCATTCCAATATCTTTCATAACGGTAGATAATTCTCGGTATGAGCGATGTAGAATATTTGATGGTGGTAACAAAAACTCACCTATCAATCTACAACAAAAAAATATAATTTGTTAATATAAAGAATATTAATGGTACAACATGATTCACAGTTTATTATGATATATATGACATACCTTAACACACATGATATTGTTATGTTGGATAAACCATTCATAACCTTCAAGTTCACCAACAACAATACAGCGGAGAGAAGAGTTGTCTGCGAGCCTTCGTAAAGGGCCTCAGATGCCTTCTCAAGTAGAGGGACATCATGAACAACATCAAGGTCATCTTCATCATCATGATTAGCTGCGTGAGTACTAAATGTGTCATGGATCAATTTATTTGTACCATCATCTTCAATTGTGTTTTCTGGCTCATGATCATCATCTTCCATGGGATCATTATCTCCAGCTTTGATATTCACACCTCCATGTTCATCCACTTCGAAAACCATATTCTTCAGGTTGTGTTGATCCATACCATGTGCTCCAGGGTGCTCGACCTATATAAAATTGATAAACATAAATAAACCATGATCATGATCTCATCATCACATGATTTATTATGTATATAAATTGTTAAAACGATATAATGAAAAACTTACCAATGGATGATAAACATGTCCACCTTCAATGTGACCATGCAGCCTACAATGTTTTTTCGTTGTTTTGATTAGAAGTCTTCTAGTCTTTAACCCCTTACAAATTTTGCAGGGACAATAACATTTTCCATCACATTTTCTTTTCAAGTTAGACCATAATCTAGCAATTGTCTCCTTATTTTGTTGTTTGTTGATATTGTCTGACATGGTCTTTCTTCACAGGTAAGAAAATCGGGCTATAGAACTAGTTATATAGAAGTTGAAATGTTAGTTATGAAATCACGTTTCAGTATAATATACCAAATTAAATTAATTGAAAATAGAAATTATCATCATTGAACCAAAACCATTTAACTCTTCTTTTTCATCTCAAAACATATCTAATGGATTTGTGGTATG